>NC_143553.1:87256388-87565833 GCF_054136105.1 Typopeltis vanoorti
ACTTATTTAGTTTGAACATATCTTGGTTGATGCGAATTTCTAGATTATCAAGGATATAGCTCATTAACATGAACATAGGATGGGTCCTCGCACAGAATCTTGGTGGACTCCATATTTTTTTTTTATTTTTTTACTTGTGCTACTGAAGGTGCAATAGCTAGTATATTGTTTTCTATTATTCAAGTAAAATTTGAACAAATCATTAGTAACTCCTCTAATGCCATATCTAGACATTTTCAGAAATAGTAATTCATGATGAACACAGTCGAATGATTTAGATATATCAAGAAAAATGTTTGCTGTGTACATTCCTTTATTTATCCATTATAAACTCTTTCATGGAAATGTAATAGCGCTTTACCGTGTCAAATTCGAATCTGAACCAGTATTGATTAGGCACTAAAAAATATGCAATTTAGATAATTATTTAATTAAAAAAAAATAGGATTTCCATGGAAACATGATATTGGTCTGTAATATTTTTATTTAATTTCTGTTACCTCCTTTAAGTAACGGAAGAACTGATGCACGAGAGATACATCGAATTCTTAAGCCACAGAAGGTGACTCACATACTTTGTGCTGTCTATAAGATCAAAATCACAACTGCTTTAGTGGTTGTTCATTTCGTTAAGTACAGCGGTGACATCTTTGCCCCCTGGGAATTTGCGTGTGAGAGAAAATAAAATTTACATAATTTTTTATTCACAAGATAAGAATATAAGTTTGTATAAATTTTTGGGAAATTAGTGAAAAGTATGGAATTTTTTTTCCGAGATGTAAATACGCTTAACTGCAATTCAAACTTTGTGTTTCTAATTTTATTTGACTCGACTACTCTGTGTGAAAATGAGTAATTTCTCTCAGTGATTTCTAAAATTTCTTTTTAGAAATTACTGAGAGTACATTTATTCATGAATTATTTATACACATTTATCGAAGCGAAATGAAAACAAAATAAAGGAACGGGCAAAAAATTATGAAAATAATTTATATACTGATGGAAAAAAATTGTATTATGAATGTTATTTATTATTTATTAATTATTAATACTGTTAATGATACTGTTATCGAAATGATTTTATTACACACAGTTGAAATGTTTCACATTCCACATCTGTCAACCACCACGTGATTGAAAGAGGGCAGGAAACTACCGTCAGTCATTTCGTCTAGCTGGGAAGTTTCTCATTTTAGGGCGTGGTAAACACCTGTTTCTATATTAGGCGAAAAGCATCTCCTTTGAAAATGATAAATTCACACCTACGTTTCTTTATCAACAGGGATCGGGAGGCGTGGCAACATTGAAAATATAATTTCCAGGAGGTCGTAACTGCAGGTCTCCAACCGCAGCTGAACAACTACAGAAGACTGTGAATCTTCTTAAAAGTAAATAATATTTTCAGGCAATCTCTAAGGTGACTGATTATACATTGGATCTAAGACTAATCTAACTGCGTACTTTCCAAAGTTTAGTGCTAGAAGATTTGGTTGGACGCCACAATGAGTTAATTAAGATAACTAATGGGGTTAATGCGATTTATTTTCTTGTGTTCCGAACTTCATATGTTTGAGCCTTGTTCAGGTTATGTACTGACAAATGCATTCGTATTTAATCACTCTTTGGTATTAATTAATTTATTATTATTTTTTATTTACTACTACTGGTTGCTTCAGCTAACGAGCAATTTCTTTATATTCAGAAATCCTTTAGTGATAACACCTGTCGAAATTGCTTCGAGGAGGGTAATACTTTCTCGGTCAGACACTGTCACCGAGTTGAGGGGTGGGGGGGGGGGGTGCTGCATCTTTGACTTACACATTCCGATACAATATAATACAATACAATTACAGTACATGCATGTGTGATGTAAGCTAGTTTATGATTTTGTAAACAATTCCTGCAGGTCATAGCAACAAAAATTGAAATAAAGTAAAGAATGTTTTCATAATATAAAAAGTATAAACAACAAGACATCATGCTCAAATCATTTTATTCTGAGCTTTGCCAAAACATTTGTGGATATTTGCATTCAGTTGTCGTACATCAGTACATCATATTTAACAGTTACGAAAGTCAGCAAGTTTTCCAAATTATGCAGGTGATATCCCTAAGCCCATTATATTTTTGGTAGTGAAGTGGTGATTTAAGATGCCCACGATGCCAGCTTTAGATAGGAAGATTAGAATGTTGAAAGTCAGTGGAGGATCTGAAAAGAAAATTATACATAATTAATGATAATAAATTTAATTACATTAAACAAGTCCAGTGTTCATTATCAAAATTGGTCAAATATTCTAATATCTTGTATTATGTCTATGTATATGTCTATGTTTTTTGTTGTTCATTAGGATTATTATTATTTTCTCCAAATAAGAAATGGAGGACTGACTATATATATATAGTGTCAGGCCTCCACTTATGATAGCCATCCCTTCACTGAGTACTATCTCATTCCTGTAGCCCATGAACCAGGATGTTATTGCTGTCTTTAATATTATATAATAAACACTCTTGCTGAGAGTATAGTTCCTACTTAAGTGAGGAAACACGCAGAGTATTTTGTGGAAGAGTCTGCAGATGCCTATTGGCGTAATGCGATAGCAAACTGCTGAAAATATATTCATGCATTGAGAGGATTAGATAAAGATAAAGTCTATCAAGAGACTGATGACAAAATAGTGCTGCTAACTAAAGAATTGGGTTTGATAGTGAAGATGAGCTCTCAACAAGAGCTAGAAGCACAGAAAGTTGCAGAAGAAGAAGAAAAGAAGAATAACCAAAAGAGGAAGGCATCTTCTTATTACTTTTAACATTACGTAGAGATTTATATCTGAATTACGGTATGCGCGGTTACCCTAGTGGCTATGTACTTCGCAACCATATGCCTGGGGAAGGAATGTTCTAGGTTCGATTCTCGTCGACGACGCGAGGAGCCTAAGGATCTTCCTCAGCCATAGCCAAGTTAGCCGGTCTTGGGCGTGGACAGCAGGGTTTTTTCCACCAGTTTATCTAGGGTTTTTAATCCAGCAAGCAGCCAAACTGGTCTTCTGAACACACGGATTACAGCCAGGAATACTGACCCAGCCATAGGCCTGACTCGTCAGCCTGTGCCGATTCCGGAGCCAGGATAAAATTTGGGGGGTGGGGGACTCAGATGGTGCCGTACCTCCCCGTAAAGGGGACTCACGGCCGTATATCATCATACAATTATTATTATTATTATTCTGAATTACGAACTACGGTTAGAGTGTTCTTACTGGATGATTTCCCCCATAAAATCACAAAGCATCGTATCTATCTGATGGCCGCATTTGACAAGACAAATGCTACTAGAAGCATAGCATCTCCTTTACGCTGCTAAATTCTACCTCCATCTGTCACGTTTTTCTTACTACGTAATTTCATACCCCGTGTTCATATCCTTCATTGAACAAATAAGAATTCAAATAAAAACAAGAATCCTGTTTTGTTACTTCATGCTCTGCTAGCATGCATTCCCTTGCCGGAAATAGCAGCTGGATTTTCTGGTGATGAATCGACGCCATGCAGTGTCATTAAGGACTGTTGTAACTCTATTCACTATGACAAGCTATTTCCTGGAAATCTCAATATGAGTTGATAGGAGTTCGTATGAATCATAATCCACGTGTGATGATGATTCATACGAATCATCATCACACGTGGATTATGATTCATACGAACCATTCTAATAGAGAATGGTTCGTATGAATCATAATGAAACCCCATTCTAATAGAGAAATCAGTACATATTTCATACACAACTTTGCTAACGCATCGGAATTATACAAAACAAGAACACATACATGCGACTCTGTTTCTCTTGAGTCATTCTCAAGTGGTGATTTACAGCGCATCCCATTTTATATCTGAGTGCTTAAATACCAAGTATTAAGTACTTTTATGAAGTTTTTTTCCCAATTTCCTAATTAAATGCTTAAAAAAGATTAATACATTTGTGTCTCCTAAGCACTATTTTGAGATTTATAAAATATGATGATCAGAAGAGGATATACCAAATAGATTTTAAACTCGAGACAACTTTTGAGCATAAATGTTGCTTTAAATTACTGAAATATGTCTGATATACGAAATTTATAGTTCGTTAATAGTTTTCATAGAAGATGAATAATCTGTAAACTGACTTCTTGTAAATGGATATTTCATAAATAAATAAATAAATCCGCTAATGTCTTGTATTCCAAAGGGAGTGGGAGAGACCATTTTTTCCTTATCTCACTTTTGGAGACTGAGGAGCGGCATAACTTGTAAGTGGAATAAAAAGAATAAGAAATGAAAATGTTCATCGTGTTATAGATTTGATTTAGATTCAGATCTTTTCAACTGACCGATGACCTTAATGACAGAGCATAGACTGTATTGTGGTGGAGAAATTAAATTTACATGAGATTTTAAAATAGCTGTGTTTGACTGAAATGTGTAGATAAAAAACCCAATAAAAATGCGAGATATGTTTTGATCGATTCTTCAGTTCAGGTTGTTAAACTCTTGTCTCAGAAAGAGGTTTTTCTTAGAGGCTTGGACTTTCCCAGCGTGCGTGTGTGTGTGTGTGTGTGTGAGAGAGAGAGAGGGGGTGAGGAGAGTTAGGGAAATTTTAAACGACTGCTGAAATCGCATTTAGCATCTAAATTATTTTTTATATAAAAGAGAACATAAATTACCTTCCGTGACATAGAAGTCCGTTCTCTTTTCTTAAGGAGTTGATCCAGAAGACGTAGAATTAGAACTTGTATTCATTTCGGGTGGAGTCGATACTTCGCCTGTAGAGCCTTCCGTAGTTGTATTATCAGCAGAAGACGAAGATGGGAGACAAAGCGGGTGCCATTTAGGATAATGTCCATGTATGCAGTGAACATGGAGTCCCTCGGAGATAGTCGGCAAGGATATCACAACCAGCACTGCAATAACAGAGTAAAGAGTTTTCCCATTCATCGTGTCCAACGTCGATATTTGACCCGGTCTTGTTAGGTGTTTGCTGCTTTTATGCATTCACTTTCAGGTCATGCGCCTTTTGGTTTTTATTGCAATACGACCCATCACCTAGGGGGTTCATAGAATTGCCACCTGTTAATTTGTAACATAGAATGATTGACTAAGGTTCTTAAGAAGTACCAGGAAGTGAAATGTTGTTTTTCTTTCTTTAATATTTGGAATGTTAACATGCACACTGCCGTATCACCTGGAGTTGACGTAAATGGTGTGGGAAACCTGCGCTCTATCGGGCGATTTCGAAAGCTCGAAGATTTCCATTCCAACCTTAAATGTGCTTCCTCCCTTCGTTCTTCCCGAATCTCCTCTCCCTCTTCTTGATCCATATTTCGGAAACAGCAATATTGTAATATTCCCTTGAGGAGTAACTTTGACATATGCTTAATTATTATAAACTTCTGCGAGTTTTACTTCTTCGCAAACCATCACCTGCTTTAACAGGAAGTACTTTAAGTAATCAAGGAAGATAGATACAATTCGGAGTATTCATTTCTCCAAATGAAACGTTTAGCATGCAAGTGAAAAAGCATGCAAACAGGGATAACT
This sequence comes from Typopeltis vanoorti, assembly GCF_054136105.1. Lineage (NCBI taxonomy): Eukaryota > Metazoa > Arthropoda > Arachnida > Uropygi > Thelyphonidae > Typopeltis > Typopeltis vanoorti. Next base: position 87,261,966 of record NC_143553.1, read on the forward strand.
ATCATATGTTCACGAGGTCATTCAGAATATTTTTCTGCAGACTGAAATTCTAACGCGCGAATTAAATTCTTCGTCTGTCAGATAAAAGAAAAAATAGAAAAAAATAGATTCCCTTGATTGCTACTACATATTCCTTGTTCGTTTTTTTGTGGACACTATAGTTTATCCGCTGAATGAAACTAAAAAAATTAATATATATATATATATATATATATATATTCGGCTTCCTCATAACAAAAAAATTTAGAAATCCAGACTGGAAAATCATTATTACGATTTTTCAATCTGGATACTTTGATTGACACATTGTAAATTAGTATCAATACAATTGTTACTAATTACATTAAAATGTCACCTTTCCAACAGTGCAAACCTGAAGATTCTAGTAAAATAAAATTAAAAAAGTCGAAACATTTTTATTTTTTTAATATAGTAATGTATGGCAATTATTTTGATTATTAAGAATTTGTTACCTTTAGAAATCTTCAGGAGATGCTACAGCACTAGTTGGGATATGATTTTTGCAAAATATTACTACCGATGTAGACATTCGTTACTAAAAATACCTTAGTAACTATTTCGGAAATCTTTGATAATTCCATATTCGTACTTTTATATATAATAGAATCGTTATATATATATATATATATATATATATATATATATAATTCCACGTATTTCTGTATCTTTATGTCCCTGTTAGTACCTTCCGGCGGTGTTTCCGGTCAAAATCAACCATATTCACATAGTAAAGCATGATCAGAAACGCCCACCGGACGGAACTTACAGGGACACAAAGATACAGAAATAACACAAGGCAGTAAGTAGTGTAAAAAACTTTATTAGGCGTAACTGAACAGTTCAGTAGTAGTTGGATACATAATATGGTAAACGAGGCGCATGTCTGCTATCTCAGCGTTAGTAAAACGACGCATGTTCTTCGTACGACGTCGAAAACTTGAATGAGGAAGCCTAACTGCTCACCTGGAGCGCTGGCGAACAGCGCCACCTATCACTTTCGGGTGGCATTTCTGGTCATGCTTACTACGTGAATATGGTTGATTTTGATGTTCTCTACCTTCCCTCAAAGTTTGTATGTGGAATTTTGAACCACACTGTATATATATATATATATATATATATATATATACAGGCGACTAGGAGGATATACACACACACACACACACTAGGGGGATTCTTCCCCCCCCCGACGCCTACGGAGCCTACCCCCGAGTTCCGGACGGGTAGGCCGGTTCTCCTTGAATTCTGATGACTCTAATTGAAAACTCGAAAGGGGGGCTTCCTCCTCCTACAGCGCCCAACCTTCCGAGTTCCGGATTGGTAGGCCGGTTCTCCTTGAATTCTGATGACTCGAATTTTGAAGACTCGGGTTCCTCCCCCCCCCGGGCGCATACGGTGCCCAACCCCCTGAGTTTAGGACAGGTAGGCCTGTTCTACTTGAATTCTGACGACTAGAATTTTGAAGCTCGACACTCAGGGTACCCTGAGTTTCAAAACGTTTCAAATAAATTGACAAAAAACGTGACACAAAAAGCTTATCATTTTATATTATAGAGTAGATATATATACAAGGTGTTCGGGATAAATTTGACAGTTTCGTAAGGAAAAAGAAAATGTTCTTTGTATCTATTAAATTTAATGAATTGACAAAAAAACATTACAGGCAGAGTTAATTACAATACTATCAACAAGATTTACTCAAAATAACCACCATTAGCATCGATCACAGCTTCAATTCTGCTTCGGAATCTCGAACAAGCTGATGCTACAGTCTCCCTGGGAAGGGCCGCAAAAACTGTTTTAATTTTATCCATTAACTGGGCTTTTGTATTACTGGAAGTGCGATTGGTGTCTTTTTCAACTGCGCCCCATACAAAATAATCCATGGGGTTAAGGTCTGGGGAGTTTGGAGGCCAAACATTTGGACTGGTGAAGTCGTAGAAATTTTCAGACAACCATTTTTGACTTTTCCCAGAGGTGTGGCAAGGGGCCGAATCCTGCTGCCATACATACGGCCTACCATTGGCTACCCTTGTTATCCAGGGCTTGACTACAGTTAGCAACTCCACGAACAAAGCCCGAATTCCAATGCCAGGGTTCTTCAACACCTGTTCCTGCAGATTTGCGAGGAATTCTGCTGTACGAACGCAATCAGATCGTCTGCTAGGGATCTTTCTTCTTGCTACATCCTCGTAGTCACCATTGCAAGTCTCTAGTTCATGCCTGATTGTTTTTACTGTATTCAGGGAGCATTGGGCAGCAGTCGTAATATCCTTATTTTGATGGCGGGCACGAATCATCATGATACAAGTTATTCTCTTCCATGATTCAGGTGGGTTCCAGCTATCCATCCTTTCTGACATCTTGTATATGAATGAAGAAGGGTCCAAACTTTTAAATGAAGAGAAGTGTGTGTTAATACATGTAACTTACGGAAAAATATAATTAATTATAAATATGTCAAATTTATCCCGAACACCCTGTATATATATATATATTTTTTTTTTAATATTTTTTTTATTTTAAAGAATTGAATGATATAAACCGAGAGTGAAAGAAAAAGGTTTAATGGAATCACACGACTAGTTTCCGCTTTTTACAGCCTTCTTCAGGTGTTTTCATAAAAGAAAAGAAAAACATTAAACATTGAAGATAAAACTGCGAACAGCACAGGAAAGTCACTATAGTTATTTAACGTGAAAACGTTGTAGTTAACGTATTCAAAGCTGTTCCTTCGTTGTCCACATGGTTGGACAACGAAGGAACAGCTTTGAATACGTTAATTTGAATACGTTGAACAGTTTGAATACATGGTTGGAACCACATGTACATTTAAATTATTATTTAAATGTACAGTGTTGAGGACGATTTCTCTAGATTCTACTATTTTTCTCTCCAATTCGTCATGACAACGGAAAATGTTGTTAGATCTATCCCAAAGGATTGTATGACTACGGTTTTGATCATCAGAATCGGCAGAAAAAGGATAAGGCTGGATAAAGCACTGGCACGTGTTCTCTTGTAAGCGATGTTCCTCCTGTGCTCCTCCATACACAATTCAATAGACTTATCTGTCTTGCTAAAGTAAAGAATGCCGCAGTCACACCATAATTTGTATACACCGGGATATTTTAGGTTGTGATGGCTAGGCTTTGGACGTCTCACTAGAGAGCGGATCTTAGGAAGCGGAGTGATTAAAGTTCTAATGTTATATTTTTTGAGAACCTTGGCTAATTTTTGAGAGACTGAACTTATGTATGGTATAGATATATTGCCTTTAACATTATTAATTTTTTCAGTGTGGCGACTGGGAGTATTAAAAAGGTATTTTTTAGTAATTTTTTGAGAATAACCATTCAGTCTGAAAGTAGATCTAAGAAAATTGATTTCTTTATGAAGTTCATCTGGGTCGTCAAGAAGAGAGCGATCTCTATGTTCCAAAGTAGAAAAAATTCCAAGTTTCTGAGGAGGGAAATGATGGGACTGACTATGGAGATATCTACTGGTGTGTGTAGGTTTTCTGTACATCGAAATTTTAAGTTTTTCAGAAGAACAGGTCAGTTTCACGTCCAGGAAAGGCAGGGAACCATTAGTTTCAAACCCAGCCGTGAATTGGATATTCGAGTGTTGACTATTGAAATGGTCAAGGAAATCCTAGAGAGAATCATGTCCATGGCTCCAAATGAGGAAAATGTCGTCCACATATCGTTTCCAAAAATCTAAGTGCTATGTAATAGGAAGAGATAGCTTTAACTTCGAAATCGTCCAGATAAATGTTGGCAAGTATAGGAGATAAAGGATTACCCATCGCTAGACCATGATTTTGCTTGTAGATGGTGTCCTGAAATCTAAAGTATCCAGACTTGATGCAATGAGTAAGTAAGGCTAACATTTTTTTAGATAACTTATCTTTGAGTAGTGTCAAGACTTCGTCTGTAGGAACATTTGTAAACAAAGATACTATGTCAAAGCTAGCCACGATTTCATTTTAATGTATGATACAAAATCCGCACAGTTGTTAATAAAAGACGAAGACTTGCCAGAAAAACATTTAAGGTATTTTACGAGATATTTTGAAAGGTTTGTATGTTGGTGAATCAATGCCTTCAACAATGGGACGAAGTGGGGTATTTTCCTTGTGGATCTTGGGAACTCCATATATGCGTGGCATGTGCGGATGGAGAGAGCGAAGAGAAAGGTGGATGTTTCTAGACAGTTCAGAAGTTGTTTTTAAAAAATTGTTGGTACGATTTTGAAGTTCACAAGTGGGATCTCTCTTAAGAATTGAGTAAGTCACTCTGTAGTAATTCAAGCATCTTATTTTTATAATCTTCAAAGTTAAGCACAACTGTGGCATTGCCTTTATCCGCGGGAAAGATAAGTATATTTCTGTTGTTTTTTAAACTCTTAAGAGCCTGTCGTTCCGACGAACAGAGGTTATCTGTGGGTGGTTTAGCATTGTTAATGATAAAGATGGATTCAATACGAAGAAGTTTTGCATCTTGTGAAGGGAGGAAGGAAGCAGCCTTTTCTATTTGGTGAGAAGTGATTCTCTTTGAATAGATTTTGGAGAAGGAATAAAATTTAAACCCTTGCTGAGGATACTTTTATGCACGCATATATGGAGAATATCCCAGTGTATTTTAGGGAACTAAAATATCCCGGGATAGTTCCCTAAAATATCTCGGGTCACAAAATATGGTGTGACTGCGACATTCTTTACTTTAGCCAGACAGATAAATCTATTGAATTGCGTATGGAGGAGGACAGGAGGTACATCACTTACAAGAGAACACGTGCCAGTGCTTTATCCAACCTTATCCTTTTTTCTGCCGATTTTCTGCCGATGCTTTGAATACGTTAACTACAATGTTTTCACGTTAAATATGTATAGTGACTTTCCTGTGCTGTTCGCAGTTTTTATCTTCAATGTTTAATGTTTTTTCTTTTCTTTTATGAAAACACCTGAAGAAGGCTGTAAAAAGCGAAACTTATATATATATATATATATATATATATATATATATATATATATATATATATATATATATATATATATATATATATATATATATATATATATATATATGTGTGTGTGTGTGTGTGTGTGTGTGTTTATCATAATTTACAAATCGGAAGGTTAGCATGGTGACCGCTACATATATTAATTTATCTAATATCGGATTTGTCTCCCTTCTTCATCTTCTGCTGATAATTCAACTACGGATGGCTTTACAGACGAAATATCGACTCCATCCGAAATTAGATAAAACGACAAGTTCTTCATACGACGTCGAACGCTTGAATGAGGAAGCCCCAACTGCTCACCTGGAGTGCTGGCGAACAGCGCTACCTATCACTTTCGGGTGGCGTTTCCGGTCATGCTTTCTTATGTTGTGAATATGGTTGATTTTGATGTTCTCTACTTCCTCTCAAAGTTTGTACGGGGAATTTTGAACCACCCTGTATATATATATATCATAATTTTCAAATCGGAAGGTTAGCATGGTGATTACTATATATATTAATTTATCTAATATTAGCTAATTTCTTCTTTTTTTAACTGAGTTAATTTCATTAATTCAACTGTACATTAACATGCTACGGAATCTGCCAATACTAATTCTGCCAAGAATAATCATGATAGTGGAACCATTAGGTGATGATTTAAAATTAAGTCGATTAATTATTGAGCAGCCTGTGTAGTTCAGTGGATGTGGCATACACCAGTTGTTGCCTGGACTCTGACCAGAGCAGACGTGTTTTATTGTGCTCCGCGTCCATAGTGTTTAGTGCGTTGTTGAAGGATTAAGAGCGTCGCAAGGCAATTATCAGTGCCCTCGCCCACGATCGCTAAGTGCTTTCCGTGAAGATGCTTACTGTTTTGGAAACATCGTCAAGTAATTCGACCGTCCCTAGTCTGGCCGTTCGTAAAGAGAATTCCACCAAAGTAAACGGATCGAAGAAAAATTTATCGGGAAACGCTACAGTTTCTTCCATGTATTTTGTGCCTGTTAAGGCATACCATTTTTTTTGTGTGTCGAGCTTCAGTTAACATCGCGTAGTCGTTGATGTGTGTTTGGGTGATTTCAGAGAAGCCAGCTCACTCTTTAGGGGACATTAAGGTTTTCAGTCTACGTTTAGTATTGTGGATGTAAGAATAAGCTTGATTTTTCTTTCTGAATCTGTCATGTATGGCCTGCTTGATGAGTGCTCGTGAAGTTCGATAGCAAATTTCTTTGTTCCCGGGAATGGAGCGGTTACCACGTACAGTGGCAAAGTTTGGCGTGACGTTGTGATGTAGGCAGTGCTTGAGGAATGATATGTGCATTTTCTGCGCGGTGTATGTGAGGATGGTTTTTTGGTAGTTTGCTTTTGTGAAGGTTATACAATCGTTAAAAGTATGACGTGAGCCCATGACATAGCCTAGTGTTTGGAGCGAGTGTTAAACGATCTTATAATTAAAGTGTATTTTGTATCACGGGGGAGAAGAGGGTGGTATGAGTAGAGAGCCAATGGTTGAAGAGTTTTATGGTTACAAACACAATAAAAATTAACACAGGTTTTCAAAAATCGCAACTACCCCACGCATCTAATAAATTACGCGAACTATACGGCAAAATCCCGTCTTAACAATAATACAACAAAAGCAGACTTCCGACACGTATGGTCATCAAATTGCCATACACCCAAAACACATACAAGGCTTACAAATACATTTTCAAAAACACGGACTATAAGCTAGTATTCACCACAAACCATAAATTAGCCACTCTCCTAAAACCTACTAAATCTCTCACTCATAAAGAATTATTCGAACACCACAACGTAGTCTGCAAATTTCCTTGTCAAAAAGACTGTGACGTCACCTACACGGGCTCTACAATTAGGTCGTTATGGACTAGACTACAAGAGCACTTCAGGGATTGCAATATTCCCATTCCAGAATATCTGAACATGAAAAAACATCGCAACATCAAAAAGAAAAACAAACCACAAAATACAGGAAAGACTGAAATTGCAGCTCACGCCCTTGAACTAAAACACATCCCCCAAATTGACAAAGCCATAATCATTGACAAACAAGAAAACGAAACGATGCTTAGAATATCCGAAACTATTGCCATAAAATGCGATGGTAATTCTATCAACGTCCACCGCCCAAACATTTGGAACGGCCAAATGTTGGACGTTCCAAAACTTACAAATTAAGCCACGCCGCCGGCCATTTAGCGACAACAAATGCCCAAATTTGGCAGATACATCTTGCAGCCTTGACATAGCCCTACAGTCATTCCCACAAAGTTCTGACGATGGTCAGACGATGATCGAAACGGTCCACACCCCGTAAACCCTTGCCCCAGTTTCCACATAAGGATACCCTTCCCCTTCTTTCCTCCCCCCCTCTCCCCACAACAAAATAATATATATATATATTTATATATATATTATTAATAGTAACCCGGGTTCCCAAACTTATTTCCCGTGTCTCAAGTACATGCCCATGTTCTTTCCCTCTCTTCCCCCCCCCTTCAACAAGAGCTTGGATTTAGAAGGTATCTTTAAACCAAAATCAAGATATGTATATAATCTTTTCCACATTTTTTATTCTGCCATAATTGCCTTCTATACTCGCCCATAATGTCCTAAAATATATATATACCCCTTTTGAGTTATGTTAGCCAATGTATTAAATATAAGGGACACTCCTAAACAAAAACAGGCTAAAATAGCCGTTAATTATATTAATAATGTTTAAGAGGAGTAGCACGGGAATTTCCCAGAAATTATACTTAATTATTACACAATAATATTTATATAGCGCCTGTTTCAGCTCTCTGTATGTTCCTAGGTTTCTGTCGTCGAACGGCAGTTTGTTTATCATGTCAGGTACACAGAAGTTTTTGGTAGTACATATCAAATAACAAGACCACAGTCAACAAACTACATAACATATAAGTATAACAATCAGAATGGCAAAGCCAGCAGAAACTTCTGTGTACCTGAAATGATAAACAAACTGCCGTTCGACGACAGAAACCTAGGAACATACAGAGAGCTGAAGCAGGCGCTATATAAATATTATAGCGAGAATGAAAATTAGAGCAATTCCTGTTTTTCTCTCTCCCGCATGCACACACATACGCACGCACACACACACGCACGCACGCACACACACACACACACACACACACACACACACACACACACACACACACACACACACACACACACACACACACACACACAACCTATGACAAAAACCATCACTTCAAGAACACAAAGAAACAAACACACCATGTCTAAATCCAGCCCTACTTGCAAAAAAAAAAAAAGAAAAAGTTAAACTGTAATAGCAGTTGAAGTCTTCCAAGCATGTACCAACAAATAGTAAAATCACCTGCCTTGCGACCAGTATAGAAACATAACCATGAAACTACCGCCATCTATTATGATAGATGGTGAAATCAGAAATGCCTCCCAAAGAAAAAATTATAATACATTATACAGAAAAAAAAAAAAAATGATTATTATTTAAAAATACTATTAACTTGCAAGTATCTGTTATTTACAATTGTAATGTATTATAATTATTACTGTATTTATGTATGTAATTTATCTGAGACATAATAAAATGTTTAAACGCGAAAAAAATTATTATTTATTATTATTATTATTATTATTATTATCATTATTATTATTAATATATGTATGTAAATTTTAGAATTTTTAAATTTTGTGAATTCCTTAATTTTACAATGTAATTGTTATATGTATGCAAGACAATAAAATATTTTTAAAAAAATTAATTCCATGAGATTCCACACAAAACTTATTCAGAATTTTATGAGAATTTGACAAGAATAAAATGATTTCAGTATGAAGATTTAATGAAAACAACGATTGTGTTCTAAAGCTGAATGAATTCGAGTAAACATGTGACAGTTCGAAATAGTACATTCAATACTTTAGAAATTCAGATTGAAAATGATAAAACTAAATGAATACCAAATATTCTTATTATTTTTGGTATTTAACCTGTTTTAGTACAATTTAGCCTGTTACTAATGCATCTATGCTTAAAGAGGAATGCTGAAACATTTATGTTTCCGATGCCCAAGTTATAAAGTGGCTTGTAAGCAAATATATTTCATTGTCGTTACTAGAATTTAGATTCCAATTAAACTGGGTAGCCAAATTCTAAAACAACTAAAACGAACTGTCATAAACAGGATTTAGGTAATAGCGAAAGTTCGAATATCATTACCGAATTTCGTAATTATTTTTAACGAGGACATATCCAGCCTATCGAACATAAAATAACAGATTGAAGATTTATCCTCTCCCCCTTTTTTTGAATTAAGTAATCATAGTAATTAATTAAGTAATCAAATCGATGCTAAATAACCAAAGTGATATTATTAAATGCTAATTGTAGAAGAATACAAAATATGTTCCTCTGCAAAATATTCTTTCTGCCTAGCTTCAGTCATTGCTGTTTTACTCAGCAATACATATTAGAGTTAATTAATACTGGAAACACGATATTATTTTTTCTTTCATCACAAGAGTTTCAATTAGGCTTAGGTATTCGCTTCGTTAACCCGAAGAAGAAATATAGATGGTTGTTGTTTTGAAAAGCTTCTTCATGTTCAAAGCGGCAGATTTAAAGTAATCTAATAAATTTAAATTTTACGTTTTTAGGGGCCTCTCGATGCACACATATTATTATCGATTTATGGGAAGTCTAAAGATGAAATGTTTGATAAAATAAAGGAAAAAACATTCCAACCAGTCGCTCTGGACTAATACCTCACTTATTTCATCATCAGAAACAGTGTATATACAGAACACCACGGGTCACATTATCCAGGGGATTCACAGCAATTACTAGAGAGGTGACTACTCCATTACGACCACCTCCTTCTCTAGTAAGCGTTATTTTCTTACCACCTTTCGTCACCATAGAATATACTGTCAGCTAATGATATTAGATCAAAAATGACCTATTAACGCACGTTTATCGTACTGACGGAACTTCTCATTACCGTTTGTGTATAGCTTCCGCGTCGTGCGGGCAGGCTCAACTGACACAAAGTTTATATGACACGTTACTTGCAACTGTAGCAGTAAAATTTTATTTTGAAGTTAGAATTTGTAATCTGTCTTAAAATCGAAAATTTGGATAAATATATGTTTGGCAGTACAACAAACGGTTTTGGTTGAGTTTATGCTGCATAGTTTCCCAGGCAGGGGACGTATTTCATTAGGGAGTGCCGTCTTTATCCCAGTTGTCTCTAATTGCATAATTTGTTGATAAATATATTACTCGAAGTGCAGATGTCTCTGCACCTTATTCGGTGACAAAATAAAACTACTTGCTTTTCTTGCGACTGCACTATAGTGGCTGTTAGGGAGAGCATGTTGTTCACTATATAAGGACAGCTGCTTCCAGTCTTCGGATATACACATACGGAGGAAAAGTTTATCTATTCCTAGCTGAAATGAATTCTTCTATGGACTGTAAGAAGAATGAATCATATGAAAGCCAACAAACTAGAAACATATATAGGAAATCCCCATGTTCTAGTGATGAGATTCCTGAGCCGCTGTCAAAAAAAAACAAAAAAAAAAACACATCTGATGAGTTCGAATTTTCGAAGATGTAACGAATAATTCAGATGAAGATTTCAATCGGGTATTGTATTTACAGAGCAGTTCCTCATCTGACGAAGAAAATATTTCTCAAAGTAGGTTTCTGAATTTTCAGTTTTAAACGAATGGAATCCGGTAAGTAACGTAGCAGTACCGGCTCAGGTACTGGTACGTTACCTGCTCAGGTACAGTAGAGAAAGCAAATACAGAAACCAGACAGGGTGCTCAACTATAATGCTGCTAAGAAAGATGTCGATCTCTCAGACAAGATAGCACGTTATTATTTCATCAGAAAGACAGTCAAGTGCTATAAGTACTCTTCGGAACAGTTCTTGTGAATGCGTGGATTATTCACAGAAAATTCAGTCTAAAGGAAATATTTTCATTCTCCAGTTCGGAGAGATAATCATGAAAGAATTTTTAGAAAGAGGGGAGGCTACATCCAAAGAGATTACAATGAAAAGGCAAAACGTTCATCAGTTAAGAAAAATGGGAGGTCCGTCACCCAAGGTCGATAAGCGCTGAAGAGATTGCTATCGATAATTTTCAAGAATTGGTGGAAGGAAATTGGCAAATTGGAAATCTAAGAACATATTGCATAGCTATGATGGGCAACCTCCGATGTGTTTAACGTGTTTTAATGACTCATAGATATGAATAATTTACTGCTTTTAAAATAATCTAATAATGGAGAGCCATCTTATAATATCCATAAATACATTTTTTTTTCTGTGCATAAGCAAAATATAAATTGCAAGCTTTTAATATATATGTGTAACTCAGTGGATGTGACGTTTGCACACCACGGCACTTGACCGCACGAAGGAAGATTTCTTGGTTTCGAATCTAGTCGGCGACTAAAAGAAATTTTTCTAAGCCTTTTTTCGACCGGTTCCCGAGTTAGTCGATCTCTGGCACGGGCAAGAGGGTTTTTCGTCCCGTAAACTCAAGAAAATCGACCGTAGAATTCACATTATTTCAGACATTAACTTGTTGAGCCGTCTCTCTTCACTGCATGCCGCTTAATTAGTGATAGCCTTGTGCCAGCTATCTCTGAATGGCTGCCAGTGGAGATTGAACTGTCCACTCAGACTCCAAAAGTTAGATAGGGCTAAACAGCCTACTCCCTATACGGGAATAAAAAGGCGTTAGCTGTTTTTATATATATATATAAATATATATATATATATATTTTAATTTTATTTTTATATATATATATATATTTATATATACATATATAAAATTTATAATTTATATTTATATATATATATATATATATATAATATAATATAAAATATATTATATATATTTTATATATATACGAATGAAATACACATAACAAGAACAACAAAAATTGTACAAGGTTATTTGCTCCTCCATTAATCCACAAGTATTCCTGCCACACCCATATCCGCATGAATTACCTGAGCAGTATTATTAGATCATAAGATAAGCCTCTCCCTATAGTTATTTACTGAGCTAGCAATGATTTGCTGTTCCTTATTGGTTAGGGAATTATATTTCGCAAACAAATCTATTTCCATCTAATCATAAGTTTTTTTTTTTTAATTATTATTACCTGTCACTTCCAGGGAGTGTAAAGACTCGTCGAGGGAGGCAACCTACTCTACAGCTCTCCTTCTCTACTAACGAATCACAACTACACCAACGCCATCTACCGCCCATCACCAGTTTTCACTGACAATCACAAATATCCATGCCCACGGCGGGATTTGAGCCCGCAGCATTTTGGCTGAAGCGCGGTTACACTAACCACTCGGCCAACCAGGCCAGCTAATTATGCCTATCATAATGCAAATATAAAAGTGTAGAGTGTTTTTATAAGATCATGTTTTTATTCTTCACCCTAGCCCAAATATTTATAACACCAGCAAGTTATAATCGAAGAAATCGTCATAAAAGCGGCACATCCCATGACAAGTAGGAAAGAAATTGCTGGTAATTTCGCTCGTTTCGCCAGATGGCTAAATTTACGGCGAGAGAGAGAGAGAGCTACTATCGCGCCGACGCGAACTTGCAACGATTAAATGTTTGATAAAAAAAAATTAGAATTAAACGTGTAAATGTACCCTATTGAAAGCTGTTGAATAAAAAACTCAGCCAACCACAAAGTTTGTTTTCCATCGCGAACTCAAAAGTTTATTGTCATGCGCATTTCTGCTGACATCCCAATCTAAAATGGCCACACACACACACACACACACACACACACACACACATATATATATATATATATATATATATATATATATATTCTTATTAGATTAAAAAACTTTAATAGGCGACTTTCAACATGAATTTTCTACAATCACCGAAGATATTTATGCATCCCATTACCAATCTAAATTTAATCTAATCGAAATTAATGTTTTCAAGTTTTACATAATTCCTTATCCATAATCGGAATATAACTACAGTGCATTAAGGGTGTATTCAGTTTAATTTGTTTATGTTCAGGAAGAAAAACCAGTGTTTCGTGAAAAAAATTTTGCCACTCACATATCAAATCCGAATACGGAAGTGGCAGGATTTCTACAATTCAGTAGCGAGGGTCGAACCGGTCAGTATAGGCTATTGGAAATTTCCCAGTGGGCCATCGTCCGAATAAGCCTAATTATTATTATTATTATTAATAGTAACATGACATACTACTGACTAAACTATACTCAATCGGGATAAGAGCAACACTACATACCTGGTTCAGGAACTATCTCTCAAACAGAACACAAGTAACAGAAATGTACGGTTCCGCTCTAGTGGGGGGGGGGGGGCGGAACCGCCCTTTCGAGTCATCAAAATTCGAGTAATCAGAATTCAAGGAGAACCGGCCTACGAGTCGGGAACTTGGGGAAGCGCCAGGGGGGCGTAGCCCCCTTGTATCTATATCTATATCTATCTATCTATATCTATATATATATATATATATATATTATATAATATTCATCAAAGCTTGATTTGCTTCCTTAGTCTTAAGTAAAAGGCTGGTTATATTCCACTAATTCGGGCCCTACCCAAGGGCTTATGAGTTGTGGAAATACTTTCTGAAAATGAAAGCTGTGCCGAACAAAGCGGCCTTTTGCAGCTGCCCAATTTTTAATCCGTCTAACTCGAGTGCTTCTAGATGTTTTTTCAATGTTTTAGGGATGGGGGCCTAAAGCACCAATTATTATGGGAACAACTTTCGTTTTCTTTTGCTAGATTCGTTCAACTTCGACTTGCAAATCGCGATTCTTTGTAATTTTTTCATTTTCTTTCATTATTGTATGTAGGTATATAATTTATCTGAGAAATAATAAAATGTTAAAAAATAATAATAAAAATGTCACGTAATAATAATTATTATTATTATTACGTGACACTTCCAACTAGTCCAAGGACTCATCGCGGGAGGGCGCTCTACTCCACTTCGTTACTCTCATCTAACCGTCTCCCCTACTACTTAATTCTTCTATTACGCACAATTACCATGAACGCTATCTACCTCATTATCACGTGTTACTCATTCAATACCATCACAAATCTACCCATCATCACCACCACCAACGTATTTTTTGTCTGTAAATTGCTATATCTGCCATAGTGTTCTTTAAAATTAATTCGGCATTTTTTTTTATTCCACTATTCAGACCTATTGTACGCTCTGTTGTGAAAACTCATATCGGGGTCGGCTATTCAAGTTTCATTTATTTTGTAACTGGATATCCCTTTGCAGCTATTAAGTATAATAACAATAACTATTGTTATATGCTAGTGTTATCTTGTCTTTTATATTATATAGTGCTATTATTTAATCATATACACATACTTGTAAGTGCAAGAAAGCTGTGAGAAGTAAAAACGAGGACACAGACTTGTCGAAGTAAGGACGTTATGGTTCCCTTGTATAAGGCTTTGATCAGGTCACAGATGGATTGCTGTGCGCAGATTTGGTCACCTGGTTTTCAAAAAGATGAAGATGTATTGGAAAAGGTTAAGAGACTATTGACTAAGGTCGTTTCTGGTCTTTGGAATGTAGAGCATGAAGGCAGAGTGACATCACAAATGCACTTTGCAGAAATTGGTGGATAAGAAGGAGAGGGGATATAATCCGGACATAAACTGTTAAGAGGTTATTACCAGATTAATGTTAGGGAGGTTTTGCATAGAATGGGTTAAGATAGAGAGAGAGAGAAAAAGAGGTCATCCCTGGAAGCTGTATAAGGAGAGTGTGAGCAAGGGATGAGGAGCAGGTTTTTCATGGAGAGTGGTGAGTGATTGGAATGCATTTCCCGGGAGTTCGGTGAGCGCAGAGACAATGAACATATTTAAAGTGTCGTATGATAAACTGTGGATGCAACACTAGACCTTCTACGACGAGTATTTGACTCCATGGAGATTTTTATAATAATAATAATAATAATAATGTTCTGAATCTAAAGAAACAGGGAAAAAATTATAGACGAATTACAGAAAAATTGCAAAAAAAATACAGTCGGAGAATGAACACAGAATTAGAAAAATTGACAGGAGCAGTTGGCATTATTGGACTGCACAGATACTTTGAACATGAACAATCAATAAAAGTAAACACACAAAAGTCAAAATCCTTGAATAACACAAAATTTAATGTATATTTATATTTAATTTAATGTATATTTAATTAGATATGCAAAGGATTTGAGGACAGCTTAGCTAATACTAGAATGGCAGAGCATTAGAAGCAAGAACAAGGACTACGATGTTCTTTTGTATAAACAAAATATAAATAATATATTACAAAAACATGCGGTGCAAATGCAGCCCTAAGGACCTATGGAAATGGCATTTGCTATACAGAGCTGATAATATATCAGAGCGTTTTTTATCCTGCTTTATCAGACAGACTGAAGAAAGATCTTTCTAAGATCGATTTTAGGCACAGACAAGAGGAACGTTTTTCAGCAGGTTCGGTTCCCTGGTTAGGCTATATTTTGCCAAAGATCGTCTAACCAGGGAACCGAACCTGCTGAAAAACGGGTTGGGCGCCGTATCGTATAGTGTTAGAGGCTACTAGTTGGCTGCAGTACTCTGAAATCATGCGTGTGAAATCACTAATAACGCCAGCTATCAGTGACGGTTAAAAATAGAGATTAGCTATTAACCACTCTTCAAAAAGTTAGGACTAGAAGTGCCTGAGCTACTCCCTTTGGGAATAAAAGGCATTAGTACCTTTTAATATATATATATATATATATATATATATATACAGGGTGGTTCAAAATTACACGTACGAACTTTGAGGGGAGGTAGAGAACATCAAAATCAACCATATTCACATAGGAAGCATGACCAGGAACGCCACCCGACAGTGATAGGTGGTGCCGTTCGCCAGCGCTCCAGGTAAGCAATTGGAGCTTCCTCATTCAAGCTTTCGACGTCGTACGAAGAACATGCGTCGTTTGACGAACGCTGAGATAACAGACATGCATCTCGTTTACCATATTATTTATTGAACTACTACTGAACTGTTCAGTTACGCCTAATAAAGTTTTTTACACTACTTACTGCCTTGTGTTATTTCTGTATCTTTGTGTCCCTGTTGGTATCTTCCGGTGGCATTTCCGGTCATGCTTTCCTATGTGAATATGGTTGATTTTGCTGTTCTCTACCTCCCCTCAAAGTCTGTACTTGGAATTTTGAACCATCCTGTATGTATATACACACAAAAACAGAATTCAGATCTGCATACCGAAAAAAAAATATTGCAGAAACAAATTAACCTCTGCAACGTTACTTGGTTAGCATACGATGATTCAACGGATATGAGGGGGGGGGGGGCATCCGAGCATCGACCATCTTACGAAAGTAACTTAATGCTATTGGTTGTAATGCATTTTTTGTCTGTAAATAGCATGTGTTCTCCTGATGTTTGCCTGCTTGCAGGACGAAAGACTTGAGTTTCAGAGAAAATAAAGCCCTTTCACATTAGTATGAGACTGGCTACTCACCTTCAGTTGAAAAGTCCGGATAAAGGTTCTTTGTGCCCTAGACGATATTTGAATCCAGGTCTTTCCAACCAAAGTGCATAGCCGAAAAAGACTGAGCTACTGACCAAGCCACTAAATACAGTTTCATAAACGAGGCAAACTTTTCAAGCGTGACAGTCCTCTCCTTACTGCAACCTGATGCAAATCAGGCTTAAGTTTCCTAACTATAGGAGAAGAAAAACTTTCTCTGATATGCTTCAAACTGGGCATATATATATCGATAGGCTAATGCCAAAATAATCACACATATACAAACAACGGGGGGAAAAAGGCAAGTCAGCATCTACAGAACCAAAACTAGACTACCAGTTATAAAATGATGAACCGAATCGTACACAAGAAACTAGGAGATGTGATATGAAAACACAGAACACTTTCCAGAAGAATAAGAAGCAATAGCATTTATTAGTATTGGGCGGGGGGGGTGTTACAGGAAAATGAATGCCCCAGAAAAATCCTACTGTAGAGAGAGATGTTGGTGTAAACTTTTTGTTACCATATTTTATGCCCTTCGTAAAAAAGATACGACTTAGAAATTACCTATCAAACAAAGAACAAACCACAATAGAGAGTATCAGGAACCTGAGGAGAACCTCGGGAAAAGGCCGTGGCGATATGATATTCAGAAACACATTTAATTGCCTACCACTTCACACTGAGTACTTAACAATTCAATATTCGCTCTGCTGTTCATAAGATACCCATATTGATAAAACTATCACTATTATGTAGGTTAAAACAATAAAATATCTTAGAATAATTTACACTAAGCTGCTAAGTGGTCACAACATAAATCTACAAAAACTTAACACTTACACAACGCAAACAGAGAACGAATAGAGGTATGCTAATATAATAGACAAGTCATTATATGAAATATTCGTAAGACATGTTAAACACAATGCATGCATTCTGTGTACACTATTAAATTAAACTGATGTGTAATGTGGCTGTAGCATAACGTGGTATACTGACATGAATGTAGTATAGCATTTATGCACACAGCAGTGACGAACCTATCTAACAGCGAAACACCTATACCAATACACAGTTAATCTAAAACACTACCTGGATCATAAAGGCAGAACAACCAGGTAGCAAACAACCAGACCTCAGAGAACTAGAAATATCACATTAAAATACAACAGTTACAATGGAAAGTCACTTGAATCTGGGAAAGAGAAAGATAATAGTTTATCATAATGATAGAGAAACCACTGAAACGCCTTTGTGTGGGCGGAATGGGGCGGTGGCAGTGCTGCATACATTTGGTGTATTGTCACTGAAGCACTGCCACCGCCCCATTCCGCCCACACAAAGGCGTTTCAGTGGTTTCTCTATCATGTTGATATGTTATAATTAAGTCAGAACTTATGTGTGATAAACCACACATTAAAAAATGCGAACCTCTTCTGTGATATTTTGTATTATAGCATATAACTTCTCGTGTATTCATCCAACCTAAAAAAAAAATAATATGGTCTGATGTGTCAACGCTTTTAGGTACACATGAAAAATAAACCGGTCAATTTTATTCTGGTAGTTTCGGAAATGACGTCTCATTACTAATGCGGTGAATTTTCTCGACTATGATACCAAAGCGGGTCAATATATAAAAATGTACAACAGAGCCCTGATTAAGTGGCCTAATGCTAAAAAAATGTCGCTTAACAGGGAAGATAAAAGAAAAATAAAGCTTATAGGAGATATATAATCCAGGATTGCATTGCAAAATATATTAAAAGTTGAATTACCAATACATTATCCATACGAAATGATTATAAATTAAAAAGAGGTTTCAAATATAGACTATCCTGATTTCAGGATACGCATAGACCTACAATTCGCCGTGCAGGTATTCAAAACCAAATTTTCACGGAAGATGTTGGTTTATCCTTATTCCCGAAGTATCTGTATATTGCGTGTGTTCCTCGGCCCGTTTGCCTATTTTGAGGGACGAAAACCCCGAATTTCGGGAGAAAAAACGCCCCAACTTCGTATGTGACTGGATAACTCACAGTTTAAGAAAATACCTGATAAAGATTCTTCGCGCAATAGATGAGAATCGAACCCATGTCTTTCCAACTAAAGTGCTAACCTAAACCAACTGAGCTACTGAGGAGCTCATGTATAGGCTCCTGTTCATTTTATTTTTTACAGCGAATTGTATAATAATATAAAGCTTAAAAACAAAGCTTCAGGAACGTGTGGCTTTACTCGATACAACTCATGTAATTGCTTATACAACGCTTTTCAGTTAAGATCAACGACACGTATACGACGCTCATTCGTTTACAGTTTTATACACACATGACTCTGCGGTGAATCAACCGATGCGTGCTTTTCTTGATTTCCGTTTGTTTACAACTTCGATGTTTTGTTCGCTGCATCTCTGTGTGTTTCGGTATTTCGCTCTGCTGAATTATAAACTGATGATTTTAACTATCGTTTTATTTTATTGATATTATATTGTTGTTAAGAATAAGAGGTAAGGATTCTGTTGCTAATAGTGAAAAGAAGACTCGTAAGCCTATTATATTAGATACTAAAATTAAAATTATTTAATTCTGTGATGTCAGACACTGTGATGTCGCTCCAATTGAAATTCAAGTAGAGCGATATGGGTAAATTTCAAGATGGAAAACTGGACAAATATAATTTATTGGGTTCCAGAGGGTTCTAGTAAAGAAGTAGTACAGAGATTTCCGAGTCATCAGAGAGAGCAGCTAATATAAAAATTAAAAAAAAAAGAGGTGAGATGTAACTTTTTAAAATAATATCATTGATTTTATTCATACTGAAAACAAAACTATAGTAGTAAACACGTAATCTGTAGGATAAGATTAACATAGGCTTATCTAAAACTTCATTCTGAGGCTGCAGATATTCTTATGATTAGCTGTGCTTTGAAAGACAGTAGGCATGAAGAACTTCAATCTCTATAGAAACTGAAGGATTATATCATATAATGATTTAACATAACAGATTCTTAGATTCTTACTGTAGGTTGCTCAAGTTTTGTTTCTGAAAATCATGTGAAAAGAATGGAATAATATGAAACTGCTCGATTTACTACTATACTACTCCCCGCTCTTTTAGTTTGCATTTTAATGAAACATTTGTGTTTTACATTCGCGCGAAGAAGGACATTGACAATAATAATCATTATCATAATAAAGAATTTTATACAATATTTAATAAAATATGTATGGATATAAATGTCTTGGTTCACATTTCGAATAGTATTTCAACATCTACTTCACCAAAAGGTGTGTGTGTGTGTGTGTGTGTGTGTGATTATCAGATTTAATCTGCTTGCTGGCAACAGTTAACAGTTTTGTTCTGTCGTCACCATTTATGAATATGTTTCTCGAATACATAGCCGTCCCATGTGATCCTAGACTCCTATACATTTTTGTTCGTTACATTTGTTGATCAAATATCAAAGTTAGCTGCTCACTCTTATTCAGTGACTTGCATTATTAACCGTAAATAAAATGGGTTGGACTGTAAAAACATGTTTGTTATTCGTGTCTTATGAGAAATTAGAAAAGTGATCAAATTAGAAGGAAATAAAAGAAACACCTCGTTCACAAATAGTTAACGAATGACTTATTAAGATGAAATAAAAAAAAATCAAAATACTTCTTCATTTGTAGAAATAGCTTCTATATATTCATACACGAAAATGAATTGTATTCGCGCCAGAAAAATACTACGCCTATTTTCATATTTTCAATTTTTTTTTTTTTTTTTTTTTTTTTTTTTTGGAAGGTACGCAACGGTTCGGTTTACCAACACCTTTATGGTTCACGGAAGATTTATTGCCGACAGTTCACCGCGAGAGAATTGAAATAATGATACACATAACACATATGTGAAAAACTAATGTGAAACAAGACATGTTTTAAAAAATATAGTTCCTTTCTGTATTTCTTATTATTTATTTATATAGATTTTATTTAACTTTTTCATGATATTTTTATTCTGTATAAAGTGAAATTAATATTTTGATCACTGATCGGTGAGTTTCCTAATTTCTGTTTATTTCTTAAAATATTAATATGTTTTCTTCTTACTTAGATACTACCGACTATGTAGATTGGATATTAATATACGAGGGGGGGGGGGGCTGAAAGGTTCTGATAAACAACAAGAACAGAAAAGACTGCTTTGGGCAACAGCAAGGGGAGGACTTTTTTTTTTTTCTCAGAGGATGGCAAATGTTGCAGCAACGTTGTAACAAGTGTGTAGCACTTCGTGGGGAAACTTTAGAATTATGTGTGAGTTAAATAGTTTTACCTCAATTGTTTCATGGTGATTATCACATCTTTTCAGCACACCCTCGTATTTATAAACAGTGATGGGGTGGTTAGGAAGGAAGAGCGCCACATTTAGGAATGTTTATTTACTTGTGCGACTCCTCACCATTTTCTACGCAGTTAAGACACTTATCGAGATTTTTCCCCCCCTGCGCTAATTCAGAAGATGAGGTGCTTTCAATTATAGGATACCTTTGTATTTTGGAACTTACTTCATTTTACCTACATAGTAAAGAGACCTTGAATGCTATTTTGTTTTACAGGGACAGTGTAAGACCATAAGTGCATCTCTGAGTAATCATATTAACACAAACTTTGGAAATGAGCGAAAAATAAAATTAATTTACACAATACTTTGAGGAGCACAGCTTGCAAAGTGAATATATATCTTGGAAACAGCTAAAATGTTGACATAGAATTTCCTAATAAAGAAAATTCCAGATAATACAGTTCAGGTTTAGGTGAAAATATAGTAAAGTATTCCTAATTTTTAGCAGCAAGCTAAACAAACTGACTGTAGCTTGCAAAGTGTTATATCTGCTTGAAAGATACAACAATATTATTGCCTACTTTTTTCAAAACGGTAAAATGCCGATTTTGAACACTGTCAGTGAAATCTCTCAAACCAGTAGAAAATTAGAGGTTGTTTAGGATTCAGTTCCAGGGGCGGATAGGGAAGAGGGGGAAGGGAATGCAATTGGAAACCTTGAAAATTAGCATACATTTTGAAGTAGTACATATACGGAATGGTTTCACCATATGTATAGTAGTTAAGCATATTATCGAAAATGCATCCTACAAAAAAAGTGTAAAGAAGTTATCTGTTGCAATTTCGGCGCATAAATTCCTGCTGAAATATCATTGAATATAAATGTTTTGATATTAAAAAAAAAGTCTCACAATCGGAAAGCGAGTCATGCAATTTATCATCATTTGTTGTTCATTAAAACAGGAAAAACTCGTTTCTAACAGTGCCGTGTAACGATCCATATAATGGCATTTTCCAAGGAAAGAAATCAAAAGTTTCTTTTGTTTAAACAAGTCTTTCTGCTTTTATGAACAAGAAACTATGTTAAATTGCATTACATTCTTATTTGAAGTCTAATTTCAAAATATTACAAATTTATATTCAGTACAATTTTGAATGAACTCGCATTTGAAACTGAAACAGATTATTGTTGTTGCTGTTATTTGTCAAGTGCGTCCTGTAGAGAATTGATTTAAATTTTATGTTCGTTTTGAAGTATTCCAATCACATTCTTTCTCCTTCCTATACGCCATACCGCTCACAGTAACTGACCTATTTCTACTTTTTTTGCTGATTTCGTATTTCATACTTTCATAGAGTATGAAAGTATGAAAATTCATTTTACCCGTCGAGAAATGAAATGAAATAATTATTCTCTTATCTGTATCCATACTATTTCTTTGCTTGATTATTCCGGCCACTACTTTATTTTCTTTGTTCTTTCCTGTATTCAGCTGTTTAGGGAATAGCGATCAGCTAATATTGTAATTTTTACAAATAGATTGTCTGTTATCGTCTATACTTAAAACTTAGTCTTATCTTTATGTCATAAACGTTAGATATGAAGGTTAATGTTATTTTCTGTCCTTAAAAAATAAATAAATAAAAGAAAGAAGGAAGGAGCCAAACTGCATGGAATACTTTTTCTGCAATTCTCTAAAGCAGCGATTTTCAACCTTTTTTTTTTTTAAATCTTACGGCACACTAAACTAATTACAAAAATTCTGCAGCACACCATTCAAGTATTAAGAAATATATCGACTGTTTTTTCAAATAAAGGCGAAACCCGTCTCAGCTCTCCTTATAAACCAACTCTCTTTCTAAAACATCTCTTTGAAACGGGTATCAGTTGAAATTACTGAACGTTTTAAAAGTGACGCAACACCGACTAAACACGACGAAACAGATCTTACAGAATTGAATCCGATTCAACCGGTCGGCGAGAAAAGTGCTCAAAGATTTCAGTGGTTCACTGATTAAACCTGTTGTTACACCTGATATCTTAGGAATGTAGAATTCTCAGCTATCATGGTGTAACATGAAGAATAAATAAATTAAAAACCCTGCATAAAAGATAATACATGAATTATTTAAAAGAAAAAGAAATATTCTTGCATCCAATAAATTATATAAAATATAAAGGTGTTTGTTAAACTAACTAACAAAAAAGAAAGAATATATTAATGTTGTAATATGATATAAATGAGAAAATTTAACTAAATAAGACAGAAAAGGATTAGTCATAAAAGATGGTATGTGAGAGGCTAGAGATTAAAATATTAAGTAAATTCATAGAGAAATTTTGAAAGGGGATTAAGTTAGAGGCTAGCACAAGAAAAACAACAGACAATCGCTTAGGGTCAATTCCCGGATTGAGACTTCGTTACAGGCTCGCTGATCAAATGACGTTTGGCAGAAAAACGCCACCCTAATTAATCGGTAAAGTCAAGTCAAAAAGGGGGGCGGAGAAAAGAAGTTAGAGAAGGTGCCGTTAGGAGAGAGGGTATAAAAGGGTTAGAACCCCCCCCCCCCCCCAAAGGGACTCTTTTTGGCTTTTGGTTTTCGTTCTGTTCCAGGAGAGTTCTTCGCGAGCTCTTTCGTATGGATTTCACGGTGTTTTCCTGAGTGGCGAGATAGGGGTTATATCTCCATCATCACAACACGGAAACGAAAGTGCGCGGGATTTCGATTCCGTACTTTCTATGTAAGAAGTGAGGAATGCCATATAGTCAAAGAAAAGAAAGCATATTCTTTGTGTTTCAACTCCAGTGTCAACTACGAGAAAGGGAAAGAAGTAAAGAAATCGATGTCCACGTCGCGAGTTGTACAGCCGTTATATAGATGATTCAAAGTGTGTCCTAAGTTACGAGAGGTGAAGACCACGTAAGCATAGTTCAATTCCAAAAGGAACGTAGGAGAAACAGATTATCGGAGAGGTTATACCAAGATAATTCGATCAGAAAAAGGTAGAGGCCCATATGGAAAATTCAAGAAAGAAAGGTACTGTAAAATATATCTCGTGTTAACTAAGATTCGTCTGTATTAGTTATCATTATTCTAATACTGAACTGTTAAAGTGACCAAGAAAATAATACTAGGACTTTAGTATATGACAGAATATAATGAAAGTAAGCTTACTAATGTTAATATTATATGAGTAATTAAGTGTCCTGAGAATTTTGCATGTCTAATATATTGTATAAGAAAGTTTAAATGTCATAGTTATTTGTCAGTGCAGTAAATGGTTTAGTTAATCTACTTAAGTTTGGATAGTTAAATAGTGTGAATTAATCTTATGTGTCCGTGTCAAATGAATTTATGTGTTGAATGTGTATGGCGGCATGATCGTAATACCCATTATAGGATCATAGCTTAATTATTTATGATAAGCTAATGTCAGTTTGTAAATATTTAGTATAGCATTGAATTGAGTAATAACTAATATTTGAATTGCACCATGTTAAGGAATTTAATAAACCTTTTGTCCAATGACAAAAGAGTTGTCTGAAATTGTTGTCCAATGCACCACTTGAAAAAATTACAAGCCTAATCACGCGGGAAATTAATGTGTTAAGAAACGAGATAAAGTGTCACGACTGCAACATAGTTTCACTTTCAAACATATTTTAGTTCTTTCTCCTTGTTTTTGTATATAATATCTTAAACTAAATGTCCCAAAAGGCGCAGCATAATACAAATATTAGGGATACTAAGGAGAGAATTAACTTAAGTATTAGTAAAAATTTTGGTGATATCTCGTGCGTAGATAATAGTTGAACATAGATAAAGGGGAAATAACTAGATAGAATAAAAATCATAAATTGGGACACAACACTGCCTCGTATTTATACGGCGCCGACGCTACAGTGTAAGCTCAGCGTATGCTACAATTGTAGCACAACTGGAGGTACCCTTGAACCCGTGAACACCTACAACGATGCATATCTATAATAAATGTATATTAAACCAATATAATCATAAATGTTATTCACTGTTAACAATTCCGTTCGATGCAATCTAAACATTACGACTCCTCATATACTTTCAATCTATTTTTATTTACTAAAAACGATCTTATAATAGGAAAATTTCAAAAACAGTGTTGCATTAGACGGGATTGCGTTACACAGAATGTTTCGAAACATTACTACTATATATATACCTGCCACACGAGCAATTTGAAACCAATAGCAGATCAGTGCTGTATGGGGGGGGGAAGTGGGGAAAAAGGTCACGTTAATTTCGATTTAGTGAAACAGTTTACTTTTCAATAAAAATTAGGAATTTCTACCAAACAGAATTTGAATCTTCTGCTGAGGATTAATGTGATATTCAGCCTTCATCAAGTCCTCTTCCATTGCAGAAGGGTTGGATGTACTTCTCCTATGGTGAACAATTCGATATTGGTAGAGTGTGTATATATATATATTTCTATGAATGAAAAACAATCACAAACATCCATTTACTACGCTGGAAAGCAGCGTATCAGCTTTCCAGCCTTTTGACTGGAAAGCTGATACGCTAACCACTCGGCCAACACCAGGCCAACCTGTTGAGGTTGTAAAATTGTATAATAGTAACTGATTTTCTTTCTTTCGGGTTATAAATCAAATTAAATAATAACAGTAATAGTTAATCTCACTTTTATTCGCTCTTCCTGAGTGAATGAGTATAATCGATTATTATATTATTATTATGTAACTATTGTTATTATCACTGTACTGTTATCATAGAATTCATTTTATATTATGATAACACAATAAGTTTTGGGATATAAATTCATATGCATATGAAAAAGAGTCTCTTTATCCCACTTTTAGTAAAATATTACTTTTACTATTACTACCTTGAAATTGTGTGTGTGTGTGTGTGTGTGTGTGTGTGTGTGTGTGTGTGTGTGTGTGTGTGTGTGTGTGTGTGTGTGTGTGTTTCGCTTCTAGGTCAAGGTCAAACAGTGGGAACTTTTCCAATCATCCAAGTATTACTTTTGCATTTCCTATTAGGGGAAACTGAAGACTTCATAGTGCGTTCAGAAAACTTTTCTCTGTAAGCAGCTGTGATAATGAGATTTTGTTTAAAAAAAAACACTGTTATGCGTTTATGAGTACCTTCATTAGGGCTTTTCAAATGAAATTAGCTAGTCTCATAAGATATTGGATTTTGATAATGGATTTTCCTTACTAGGAAGTCGCGTTTCTCACCATGCAAAAACAGCAAATGTATATACAATAACAATAAATTATATATATTTACAATTTTTACTTGAGCGTATTTAAGTGCTGTAACTACACACACACACACGATAATTTGGAATGACATGAAGCGTCACTGAACTAGAAAGAGTGAACTGATATATTGTGTTTCATTAAGTTTGTAAGGGTGTGTAGGGTGCGTGTTTCTTGTTCATAGCATGTCTTTTTAAGGCTCATTTCAGGCTATTGTAGCTTTTCAGGTTCGTGTATTCAAAAGGCATTTATTTAGCATGCCTGGGATGTAGAAGTTTTGTGTGACCTTTCCGTAGTGATTATTATATTTATGTGTGATATAATCAGTTATCTGAGGTCTTGTTATACGGTATGTATTTATGATTCTCCTGTAGTTTGCATCGAAATAATATTTTAGCATAGTTGCATAGTGACATAAGTGTTTTGCTGTTGATATTTTGTGTTCTGACATTGCAGTGTATATAAAGCCGGTATTGTCTCTTTGTTTCCAAAAGATCAGTTTTGTCATTTTGTACTTTAATGATATTAATATTTAGTTTAGTGTGCACAGAACGCATACATTGTTAGAGCGTATCATAGGATATTGTTGCATAGTGCCTTGTATATTAGCGTTTTTAGGCGTGTGGGAACTATGTCTTTTAACCTGTAGAGTTTGTTTTATAGATGGTTTAGGTGGCTATTCCAGTTCATATCTGCATCAAAGTAGATTCCAAGGTATCGTATTGTTTCAACCTGAGGATGATGGTGGTGGTTTTACTGTTCTGTGTGTTTTTTATGTTGGATAGTATATGTTGGATGGTTTATGCACTGGTTGAGTCAGTGGATTTCTGAATATAGTTAACTTTGTCTTATCAGAGTTTATGTGTTTGGAGTTTTTGGTGAGCCAGTCAATGAGCAGATTTAAGCCATGCTTCATATTTGTTTGTCTATGCTTACATTATTATGAATGGTAGGCATTAGTTCACTAATGCCTTGTACATAAGGGATAGGAATGCGCGTTGTTTCTTCTGTATTTGAAGAGGAACACATATTAAAACTACTAAAAGCTCTTTTGATGAAGGAATTCTTATATCCCTTATGTACAAGGCATTAGTGAACGTATAGCAAAAGTTTTAAAAGCACTGAATATTTTTGTTGCCTTTTGACCGTTCAGAAAAATCTCCACCTTTCTGACTTCTCCTAAGGACAAGCTTCCACATCTTAATCATCCAGGTGTCTACCAGATTCCTTGCTCTTGTGGATGATCTTATTTCGGACAAACCGGGAGATCTGCCTCTATTCGGCTAGAAGAACACCAATCGTATATTAAATACCTTGAACCTAAACAGTCTGCACTTGCAGAACATGCCATTGCCATTAGACATAGAGTCCATTGGAAAAAAACAAGAGTCCTTCACAAAAGTTGGTTTCTCATGGAACGGCTTTATAAAGAAATATGTGAAACTTTACTTCACTCTCCTAACTTAAACAGATTCGATGGTTTACGTCTATCCCGTTTATGAGAGATAGTACTTTATAAATCAGCTAATCTTTCCTAACTTTTTATTATATATATAATTTTTTTTTTAGGAAAAGTTTTTTGACCTTTTTAGTTATGTGCCACTTTTTGGAATTGACAGTTATTGTTGAATTTATACTGAAGATGCCTGTGACACACAGGAAAATTATACTATTAAATACTCTTTTTACGTGAGTTTTTCCGTTATTAATTTTGTATTTATATGTCTGCTCACGGTATTCCTTTATTAAAACATATAACAGGATAATTCATGTAGTATTAGTAATGATCATACCACAATAATAATTTACTATTGTAGTTCACAGTTACTCGAGAAAATATGACTGAGCGTTAAAGTTTACATTTTTCTTTTCAAAATTTGACAAAATATGATCATACAGAATCATACAACGTGTGCAATTATCACATATTTTTTGTTTAGTAAAAATATATAGTAAATAATAATAAATATTATTTTTAGCAATAACACTTTATTACCTCAAATAAATTTACATGCATATTATATAAATTTTAAGCAATAATACTATAAGTTCTTACATAGGATTCATTCAGATTCCAATTTATATCCTTACAATTTGCACAACGTACAATTCAAATAACAGAATAATAACAATCACAGTGTTTTGCAGTTACAGGTGACAGCTACACAAGCCAGATGATATGAGGTTCAATTTTTTAGGTCTGACAAAGTGTTATCACACAGAATATTAACATTTATACACTTCACATGTTATATTTTCAGTTTTTGTACAAACATACAGTGAAAAATACATACTA
This sequence comes from Typopeltis vanoorti, assembly GCF_054136105.1. Taxonomy (NCBI): domain Eukaryota; kingdom Metazoa; phylum Arthropoda; class Arachnida; order Uropygi; family Thelyphonidae; genus Typopeltis; species Typopeltis vanoorti. The sequence goes on from NC_143553.1 coordinate 87,290,540, forward strand.
CATAAGTTAAGAATACTTTTTTAATTATAATGTTTTTTTTAATTATTATACAGAGTATTTACATATATGCAAGTAAAACATAAGAAAGATTCCTGTAATTGGACCACATGTTTATTAAGGTAAATAAAAAAATAAATAAAAAATAAAAAACCCGACAAGTTTTCGTAAGTCGTTTGACTTACATCTTCAGGGGTCAAAGGTAACTAACAGTTTAAACACAAGAAATGAGAAATTACTCAAAATAGTTCATTCTATGCAGTTGTCTAACTGTTCATTAAATTAAATATCCAAATGCAGATTCAGTGCAATGCTAAGTTTGAACAATACGGGATGCTGTCACGTTCTGTTGTTCACGTTCACATTGTCCGAGGTCTGACTTGGGTATATTGTTTATCAATGATGACCAAACTTGGTGTAGAATTAGGTCCTAGTTTTTGTTGCATTGCATTGGACTTCTAAGCATGTTTGCAGTGGTACAATTACTGGAATCTTTCTTGTGAACTGCTAAACCATAGAAACCTACGCCTACAAATATTATTGCATTTTCTGTTTGTTACAAAAATTCATTTTTGATAAATAACATGATGAGTCTTTTGACTCCATGCAGGTTTGATAATTTTTTATATTTATTTTTGCTTTATTGTGAAGAATTCGAAACAAACAATAAGTTTTTCTCTTTATTCATACAAACTACGGAAAATCCATGACAGATGGCATCAGTGTATTGTTTGATGTAGTCACCAGCATTTTCATTCTGTTAAATAAGTATATTAAACCAAATTTTTGAATCCTTTATTACAACTGAAGGCACGGAGAAAGACAAACTGCAGAGCTTCGTATATACACAAACGCAATCACGTTAGATTTAGGAGAGCTCTCATTCAAAAGATGCAGATTAGAAAGCCAATTTTAAGCATCACTCACTTCAGAATGATTTAAGAGTATTCTTGGTCACACTTTTTCTTCTTCAAGACCATGTTTAAAGAAAAGCATAATAAGTTGTTCTCCAGATCCATCTAGCTTTTCACGATATTCTAATAAACCAATCATGCCATCAAAATTGGAACTCTCGCACATGAAAAATCAGCCTTGGAAAATCATGTTTCTACAAGTCGCTGGTTCAGAATCAAATCCGGTCCAGATACAACACATTCATCTCTACCTTTATTAACCTCTTCCTGAGATGGATTAGCTCCTTGGAAGGAGCTAATCCATCTCAGGAAGGATGTTACTACTCTTCTTGTAACATGATTACATTCAACTTCAAACAGACATTCGTCGACTAATCTGATATTCGATGAGTCGGTAAACATTTCATCGCGAATCAAAAGATCTTTGAAAATAATCATTTTTGCAAAGATTAAATCAATCGCTGACGAAGCTGAATAATAATAATAATAATAATAATAATAATTTTTTACATTTATTATGTCTCAGATAAATTATATATATATATATTTCTTGCAAATTTTTCCTTTTTTTGTATTCTAAAATGCGTTAATAATAGTTATTATGGATAGTAATTTATAGTTTGCAATTGGATAAGGTTACATTTTTTAACAGCATTTATAGTATAAAGTAACTTATATGTATTTTACAATTTTTGCTTTTTAATATATTTAACCGCTGTAACTACAGCACTTCAATGTAATAAATAATTCTTTTTTTTGTTGTCGTTGTTGATTTCGGTTGAGATGTAATGTCTCTGCTTGCATCCTCGAAGCTTTTCAATGAGCTTATCTGAGGATGACACCGGTTAGATATGTGTATTTTTTTATTGATTTGATTGCTGGGTTAGAAGTAGGCTGATGTTTGGTTGGTCAAATGAATGATCTGAAAGGTCTGATCAAAGTGAAATTGCCGGTATGTTCTGGTGTTGCATCTGTCTTGGTGGTTCACATTCATTTTTATTGTGGTCTTCCTTTTGAACTAATTAGGAGACTTTTTTTTCACTGTGGCAGCCTTTCTATGTCTTCTGAGCTTTTGATTTGTATCGGTTTTGAAGTTTGTGACTTCCTCAAGAATATCTTGGCATCTCTGATCTACAAAAATTCGTAATTTTGTTCTGATTTTGCTTTTTTTTGCTTGGTACAACAGATTCTGGTTGAATGGTGTTAAATATTCGGATAGGAAGATTGGTGCGTTGTCTTGCAGTGCGTTCAAGTCCTTGGCAACTAGTTTTTTCTGTCTGCTGGCTTTTATGAGATTGTCTCTTGTGGATTTGCTTGTAAGACGAACTATCTGGTGCTGGTCGTGGCAAACCTTGTTTTTTGCTTTTCCTAGTAATCCGATTTACGGTCTGAATGTCGTTAAGCTGTAGGGGGATGTCAATTGCATGGCCTAGTTTACTACGTCTCTCAGATTTTCTGTAGGTACAGTTTCAGGAAGACCGTTTATGATAAGATCTTCTTTATGTTGTTACTGATTTAAACGTTCGTATTGTAGTTTAGAGAATGAAGTTCTTGACAGAGTTCGGATGTTTCTTTCATCAAGTTGTGTTGCCTGGCATTTAGTGCGTTAATGCTGATTTTGATGTCTTTTACCGTTTGCAACACTTCTATCACTGCTAAATTATTAGGTTTGACCAAATCTTCATATTCGCTACATTTTTTTTTGTTATTTGTACGTTCTGTTTGTCGAAGAGTTCTTAAACAAGATCTACTAAGCTGGCTTTTATAGTCTCTAGACCGTTTTCTATATTTAATAATAATAATAATAAATTTAAACTGTAATAACATTTATTTTTATCATCATACAGAGTATTTACATATATACAATAAAGTATACTATTACATTTTCTGTTCAGTACAAATGTAGAGTACAATGATTTGATTTTTTTAAATATAAATGTACATAATTTTTTTTCAATATCAATATCATAGCTTATTATTATACAGCCTATTTATATATACACAGTTTTTTTTAATATCAGTATTTTTATACACCTTCATTATTTTTATACACCTTACTGACTGTTTTATTACATAATCTGCAGTCTTTGATTATGAGGATTACGTGTAGATGAGTGAGGCAATTTAATTCCACCTACTTCGAAGCTTGGGTTAGCTTTTATGAAGAGAGTGGGATTTTAGCCTTCACTATTTATGTTGTTGTTACTGTTTATGTATGGGATGTAGGCATTGGATGCTGGTGATTTGTGATGTGTATATTAGTGTTAATGGTATATTAACTTTGTTAGTATATTTTTTCAGAGTTCGTGTTTTCACGTTCTGTAGTTATCTATGTGTTTTAAATTTCTTGATAGGTTGTTGAGTTGCGTGGGTATCTGATGTGATCTCACAAAAGAACCGTATGAGTTGTTGAATGGTGTAGGGATCTAGAGAGTTGTTGTAGAAACCTGAAACACTACATAACATATTAATGTTATGTAGTGTTTCCGGTTTTTAATGCTCAGAATTCTGTGTGTCGCCATGTGCTGGTCGGATACTGGTTGTTGCGTATAAGGTAGTCCAAATCACTGTTGACACAATTTTCCTGTGTAATGTTTCTAATTTTGTTAGGTGGCTGTTTGATGTGTTTGCACAGACTGTTATATCGTATCTGAGTAGGGATTCGCAGATACTGTGATATAGGAGTTCTTTTATGTTGGATGGAATAACGTCTTTTACTTGGAAGAGTTTTGCTGCGATGATCCGGAGCTTGGTATGTAGGTATTCTATATGTTTTGTCCATTTAAGGTGGCAATCTATATAGAAACCAAGGTATTTTGCATGTGTTACAGGTTTGATTTCTGGGCATTGGCAGGTATTTTTGTTGTTAATGCAGCGGTATGTGTGACAGTGTATCGATAGTGGTGCGGGGCGCATGATTCTTGGGTTGTGTATTATCAACATCTGTGTTTTGGTGCCGTTGATTAGAATTGCGTTTTGGTAGAAGAATGCTGTGATTTCATTTAGGTCTTGTTGTGCTTTGGAGAGAGCCGTGTTGATGTCTGCGTGGATTGCTAGTAGTGCAGTGTCATCTGCGTACTGAAATATTTGACTTCTTATGGCCATGTTATGAACATCGTTAATGTATATGTTGAATAGAGTGGGTGATAATATGGCGCCTTGAGGAACATTGTGTTTTATTTGTATACCCCGACTGCGATATGTACCTACTTTTGTTACTTGTGTTCTGTTTGAGAGGTTGTTCCTGAACCATGTATGCAGTGTTCCTCTTATACCTATTGAGTATAGTTTGGTGAGTAGTATGTCATGTTTTCAAGTGTATCAAATGTTTTGGTTAAGTCAAACAGTATAAGGACAGCGTACTTGTTTTTGTCGAGAGCTTTGTTTATTGTGTCGGCGATGTCTTCTAATAAAGTGATGATTTACCATGTTTTAAATTGGAGTAATTATTACAGTTTTTAGTTGTTGTGGAATAATGCCAGTGTCGAAAATAATAATAATAATAATATATATATATATATATATATATATATATATATATATAATATTTATAATGTATTACATGAAGACAATTGTGCATAGCAGATACTTGCACGTACATAATATTTTAAAATAATAATAATAATTGTTTACAACGTATATTATTATAATATTAACATTGATGATTATTATAGATTTTTTTTGCATTTTTACACTCTGTATATATATATATATATATATATATAACAATATATATAGTTTTTTTTAATAATAATACTTTTTTTCTATTATCATCGTACAGAGTATTTACATAAGTACAATTAAGACATATTACATTTTCTGCTCTGTAAAAAATTCTGTACGCAGTTTAAGTACCTTATTTTTTTATATTTTTTTCTTTAAATATAAATACACGTAATTTTTTCATATCAGTATCACTATTTATTATTATACACCGTACTGACATACATTACAATAATTTGCAGTCCTTGATTATGAGGATTAGTTGAGTGAGGCGGACTACTTCCCCCCCCCCCCTACTTCGAAGCTAGGGTTAGCTTTTATGAAGAGAGTAGGATTAGCCTTCACTATTTATGTTGTTTGGTACTGTTTAAAGATGGAATGTAGGCGTTGGATGCTGGTGATTTCTGATTTGATATGTGTTAATGGTATATTAACAGTGTTGGTATAGTTTCCAGAGTTCGTGTTTTAATATTCTGCAGTTGTCTATGCGTTTTAGATTTCTTGATAGGTTATTGAGTAGCGTGGGTATCAGATACGATCTCACAAAAGAACCGTATGAGTTGTTGAAGGGATGTATAGAGTTGTCGTGGCTCGTGTTATGCGATATGTGTCTCTGTTGTTACGATAGGTGATGTTGAAGTAATTCCTTAGTAAAATTATCTACAATAATAATAATAATATTTTTTTATCAATATAAAATTGGTAATGTTCACATGCATACTATTTACAATGTATACATGTGTAAACAAGTACATATATGGACATAAATTAAATGCATAATAGGGTAATATGATGTAATGAAAGGAAATGGCATATTTGTGAAAATGAGTTGTGTGATAATATTCGCAGTAAAAGGATAATGAAGCAGAGTAATCCGATGACTTCGAAGCTAGAGTTAGTTTTTCTGAAGCCAGCGAAATTTAAGCAATGATACTATGATTTCTTACATGTGATTCATTCAGATTCCTATTCATCCTTATAATTTGTACAATATGCGATTCATATAAAAGAACTATAAAAAAGCAGAATCATAGTTAACGATTATTGTTCACAGTTACAGACATTATTATTATTATTTTTTTTTTTTATTATATAAGAAAGCCGCAAAGAAAAATCAGAATTCGCTCAAAAACAACCCAAATTCCTTGGATAACACAAAACTTAATCCTAGAAATACACAGAAAGGATGCTCCATGGAAAGAATTAAAGCGATATCCAAATAACACAGCTTTAAAAACTGAATATAAGATAACAAGGAATCGTCTTACAACACAAATAAGAAATGCAAAAAGAAACTACTACAGAGACAAATTAACCTGTATAATACACAAAACAACATGAAACAAACCTGGCATCTGATCAACGAGATTCTAGATTATGCTCCCAACACCACCGCCCCTCCGAAACCATAAAACACAGTTTCATGAAAGACGCAAAACCTATCCAACAACTAGCAAATGACCTTAACTAATACTATGCAGACTCCATACAAGAACTACACAAAAATATTCTCCCTCATCACAAAACGTAATCCTCCACTTGGACCACAATCAAAACAGACATTATGGTTCCCAATCATAAAAGAAGCAGAACTTCTCTCTGTAATACATCAAATCAAACCAAACAAAGGCCCAGGAATTGATGGTATAAGACCTAAGGATATCAAGCAACATGCTTAGGTCCTATCCTACTAAAATTAATATATAAAATATTTGAAACAGGACAGATACCAAGTATGCTAAAGACCGCCATAATCGCACCCATATACAAACATGGAAAAAGAAATTTAATCAACAATTACAGACTCATAGCAACATTACCAATTATCAATCAAATTACTGAGCGGATCGTTCTGAAGAAACTCACAGCATATGAAGAGACCTTTCATATTACCCCCAAAACACAATATCGTTTTCAGAAAAACAAGGGAACAACATCTCTCTTGGAAGACTTTACAGACGTAATTAATACCGCCTTAGACAAAAACAAAATTGCCATGGTAGTCTTTATTGATCTAACTAAAGCATTTGTTACACTCACACATCAAACTTTGTTAGAAAAGCTGAGGCATGCTGGAATAGACGTGCCTCTGCACGGGTGGTTTACAAACTACCTCCAAAATAGAAAACATATCACTCGTATCGGGTCAAACTGAAGTAGAGAGCTACTAGTAACCTGTGGAGTGCCACAGGGAGCTGTACTCTCCCCAACTCTATACAACATTTACACGCATGATATTAATCAGCTACCCCTCAAAGGTATGATACTCCAATACGCAGACGATACAGCTATAATATCCATCCATAATAACGCAAGCATAGCCCAAACAATACAACATGACATAAATCTGATCACAGATTGGCTCACGAAAAACTCCATACACCTAAACTCAGATAAGACAAAATTAATGATATTCAGAAATCCACTGACTCGACCAGTTGATAACAAATATATATTATTAATATATTAATATCTACGTACCTGACATGATAAACAAACTGCCGTTCGACGACGGAAACCTAGGAACATACAGAGAGCTGAAACAGGCGCTATATAAATATTATAGCGAGAATGAAAATTAGAGCAATTCCTGTTTCTCTCCCCCCCCACACACACACACGCACGCACGCACGCGCACACACACACACACACACACACACACACACACACACACACACACACACACACACACACACACACACACACACACACACACACACACACACACACAAACCTATGACAAACTCCCTCTCAAAAACCATCACCACAAGAACAAAAGAAACAAACACACTATGTCTAAATCCAATCCTATTTGCAAAAAGGAAAAAAAAAGTTAAACTGTAATAGGAGTTGAAGTCTTCAAAGCACGTAACAACAAACAGTAAAATCAACACCTGGCTTGCGACCAGTATAGAAACATAACCATGAAACCACCACCATCTATCATCTATTATCTTCCTCAGATAAGCTCTGCTAAGCTTCGAGGAAGAAAATTATTAACTTGCAAGTATCTGTTATTCACAATTGTAATGTGTTATTATAGTATCTATGTATGCAATTTATCTGAGACCAAAAAAAATATATATTTAAGAATATTATTAACTTGCAAGTTAATAATATTCTTATGTTATATAATTGTTAATCGTGTATATATAATTATTACTGTATCTATGTATGTAATTTATCTGAGACATAATAAAAAAAATATTATTATTATTATTAATTTACAATACTGGATGACCCTGCAAGCTTATCTGAAGGAGATATAGAAAACATAGATATTTTAGTTGAATATAACACAGATACTTTTCAAATTCTTTGGAGACAACTTCAGATACAAACTACTAGAATTCATGAATAAGATCCTAAATGGCTAATTACCACCAGAAAACTAGCAAAATCGTCCCCATCTTCAAAATGAAAAGGCAATATTAATGAATGTCAAAACTATATAGGCATTAGCCTTTTAAACACCGGATATAAAATACATTCAATTCTCTTAAAGACTAAATTAACCAAATATTATGAAAATATTTTTGGAGAGGAACAAAACGGTTTTCGTAAACGCAAATCCTGCATTGATATATATATATATATATATATATATATATATATATATATATATATATATATATATATATCAATGCAGGATACGAAAACCTTATATATATATATATATATAAGCTCTGAAATGAGATTCATGCGCAACACAGCTGGATATAATAGACTAGATTAGACTTCAAAAGAAACACGAATATCATTAAGGAACTTGACTTGATATCTGTTTTAGACTACATCGATTTTTATATGGAGACAACATACATACAGAAAGAATTAGTGAAGGAAGACTTCCAAGAGAAATTCAGAGATATTGACCTCAAGATATTGACGCAATAGAGGACGGTCTTTGAAAAGATGGGAGGAGACCGTAACAGGCTACTAGGCCTATTACTGGAAAAGAAGGAGAAGAAGAAGAAGAAGCTATTTTAGTATTAACAGAAGTATCTACAACAAACGACGAGGCAACCATACATCAAATGCCAAACTTTCGACAACACAAACACTGCAGACAAACTAAATGAGTCGGTGGTATTATAATATATATCAAACATAAATTAGAAGTAACAGAAACAAACTAGAAATCGGTATATGCGGAAAATGTATACATCGAAGTTAAAAATATCTAACAAGAGAACTCCTTGATATTAAACGCAATCTACAGACCACCCAATTTAAGCACACCAAATTTCTTGACGAATTAAGCTTTCTACCACGGAAGAAGATGCCTCAGAATACCTGATAATAATAGGTGGCATAAACATAAAGATTATGAACATAAATAACAACATAGCAACAATACCTAGACATCCTATAATATAACTCCATCCATACAGTCGTATACACGAGAATAGATGGTCGACAATATAATCACCTCATCCTGTATTACCACATAAATCTATGGGCCTGTCCAAACAGCTATACAGCATCTGTCATAACATGCAAACTGGCAGACCATTGTCACTGCGTTACAGTTACATACTGAACCATAACCCTTAAAAACTCGCTGAGACTACAAAACAATATAATAACGTCCTAAATGAAACTATAGTATGCGACTAAATCAGAAAAACAGACTTGATGCAGATTGCATCTTTAGACTCTGCTGACGCTGTATATAATAATCTTAAACTTACATTTAATAAAATATATAACAAAGCATTAACAAAAAGAAAAATATGCTCCCAAACTAGTTTAAGAGGTCACCTAACAATGCAGTTTTACAAGCTGAATACAAAAGAAAACGGAACTACTTAACAACAGAGATCAGAACTGCAAAAAAGAAACTATTATAGAAACAAATCAACAACAGCTTAGAACAGTGGTTCTTAACCGGTGTTCCCCGGAACACTGGTGTTCCGCGAGAAGTTCTGGAATTTGTAATTTTTAAATTAATTTGTCAGCACAAATTAATTTAATGATGGTTTAATTGATGTTTACTTAATTATTAATCAATAATTAATTATCAATTATTGATTAATAATAAAAAATCAGCTAAATTACCAATTAATTATTAATTTATACATTACAAAATAACCAAGGTGTTCCGTGAAAATTTCAAGATTTGTGAAGTATTCCGTAGTCTAAAAAAAGTTTGAGAAACACTGGCTTAGAACGATATAAAGGAAACCTGTCACCTGACCAATGAAATGCTGAACAATACACACAAAACCACTGCCTCAGAAACAATAAATCACAGCTTTGCTTGCGAGTTCAAATCATTAAAACAGCTGGCAAACAACTTTAATCAGCACTTCGTGAACTCTGTCCAAAAAAAACTGCAGGAAACCTTCTCCCCTCACAAAAAGAAATATTCTCCACTAGGATCACGAGCAAACCAGTCAATTCGGTTCCCAACAGTAACAAAAGAAGTGTAAATTTAAAGATGCCAAGAAATTATATTCTTGTTTAATCCTTTCTCCAAGTATAAGCAAACAACGTTTGCGCAACAAGACAGGGAAACTAGTATATAGAAGCTAATGATCATATCACTTGCCTTAGTATCCCATAATGCAAAGCACATATCCTTATGGCCTTGTCCTGAAAATTCTTTAGACGCAAACTTTGTTTGCTTACACTTGGAGAAAGGATTAAACCAAGAATATAATTTCTTAGCATCTTTAATTTATAGTACAGTATAACCAAGTAAAAAAAAAACTTCCAGCAAACACTTACAATTCATCAAATTCACCCCAATAAAGGACCAGGAATAGACGGAATAAGACCAAAAGACATCAAAAAGCACTGAACTAACCTATGTCCAGTTATACTAAAACTATTACATAAAATCTTCGAAACGGGGCACATACCCTAAACACTAAAGACTGCATTAATCACTCTCATATATAAATATGGAAAAATAAACATTATTAGTAATTACAAACCCATCGCCTGTAATCAGCCAAATCATGGACCTCATTGTGTATCGCACACTCGCCACATGGACAGATAAATTCTAAATCATCCCAAAAACGCAATATGGTTTTCCAAAAAATAAGGGAACAGCAACACTCCTGGAAGATTTCACACACGTAATAAACGCTGCGTCAGATAAAAGCAGAGTAGTATTAGTTGTTTCTATTGGCCTAACAAAAGCGGTTGACACACTAACACACAAACCTAGTTGACTAGACTAACACATGTCGGAATCGGAGGTCGTCTACTCCAGTGGTTCAAAGCATATACATGGAAAACAGAAAGCACATCACACATATAGGATCGACGCACTATCCGACATCCACCCTCCTATTCACAAAGCGCTGATCCTAAAACCACAATCATCACAAGGTGAAAACAACACGTTATCTCAGGCTTCACTTCGATGCCGATCAAAATTGGAATAGCCATTTTATCATATCAACAGAATTGTGCATATTTATAATTTAAGATTTTCATTTTCAGAAGCAACTGTTTTTCTACACACCTGTTTCTAATTTAGGTATACAATACTTTTCAATATTTAGAAATAAAGTAATTTTTATAGTAGAGTATTATACGTAATAACAAAGTAATTCAAAATTATTATGAAATGAAAACTGCTTCTGTTAAATTTAAATTATTATATTACATTAATTAAAAAATATTTAAGTGAGTACTATTTTCAGTTATCTGTGTTGCCTTATGAGTAAAATATTACACAGAGCCTTTAAATTACATCATGAGCTTAATATTATACAAAATAGGTTTTGAAATATTTAACACAGAAAACAGTACAAAATAGAATAAATAAAGAAATAAATTAAAAACACTGACAAAAATCAGTGATTTCTCTCTTCCATTTCCCCATGCCCTCACTCTCTCTCTCTCTCTCTCTCTCTCTCTCTCTCTCTCTCACACACACACACACACACACACACACACACACACACACACACACACACACACACACACACACACACACACACACACACACCATTGGAAATGAGGGCAGAGATATTTATATTCGTGTATATCTTTATAATTTACCATTATATAAAATTTGCAATTTTCTTTTACGATAAAAATCATATGCCTGGGAAAGAAGTGTCCTGGATTTGATTCCCGTCGCCAACGTGAGGAGATTAAGGATCTTTCTCAGACCTTTCCAAGATAGCCGGTCTCGGGAGTGGACAGCAGGGTTTTTCTCCTCAGTTTATCTGGGGGTTTTCCTCCCACAAGCAGGCAAACCGTCCTCGTGAACACACGAGTATAGCCACGGGATATACCGGGAGGCATAGGACTAGCCACTTTATCCTCGGGACGAGTACGACTTAGAAGGAAGAAGATAAAAATGATATCTTCATCACCATCCTCCTACTCCTCAACCACAGATGTAAATCACAAATCCCTCATCAAAAACTGATACCGAAAGTACTATTGAGCGTTGACTGCATAATAATGATAATTATTATGTAGCCAATGATAATGAACTGGGAGTAACTTTATCGATTATTGCACTCTTTTCACGACTTTCAGAAATAAACTTGCACACCCTCCATTAAGAATCTAGAAGGTATGTATAAAAGAACCCTTTCGTTTCTGTCGAAATGAAAGTTCTTCATTCCTTCTGTCTTTTCACAGCACAATTCATCATAAGAATATCTGCAACTTCAGAATGACGTTAGATAGACCATTGCTAGATACGATTCTTCGGATTATGCTTTCCATACACGATTTTTGTTTTATTGAGTACGGCTGTATGATCGTGCGGTTACCAACAGTAGTAACGTCACTGCTGGTGTCAACAAACACAAACAAGCGGTGATGTTATGACCTATAAACACACCCGGCTTGTGAGGTAAAAAGGATAGTGATTATTATTTCAAGGGTGGGGGAGGGGATGAAAAAAACATTAGAAAATAAATGAAGGTTGTTTGGTTTCATTAAGTAATAACAATTTTTTTATCTATAACAGTTGCTTTTGATGTATTAAAAACTGAAAACACCCCTGTAATAAGAATGAATTACAGAGACAGCAATAATACCCTAAAGTAAGACAATATTCGCATACTCTTTAATATTGAGAACAACAGATTTAACTGCACCTTTATTCGTTGTTGTTTTGAGAATTATAATTAAAAAAAAACATGCTTAAGATATTGAATGCAAATACCGTAAAAAATAAAAACAATATAAAAACAATACATGCTCTATTTCAATCTTTTATACCAGAGAAGGTATAAAAAAAGAAGGTATAATTATACTTATGGGAATATTTATAAATTTGTCATTGCCGAATGTAGAAACCATGAAAGTTTTTTAAGTTAACCGTAGGGTTTGTGGGAACACATTCCTCAGCATCTCCGAATTGCCTTACTGTGGACTGCTTAAAAGACATAAGTGTTGCCCAAGCGTCTATACATTCGCCACTCTATTCTACATCGTCGAACTTTTGGCTAAAGTCTTTTGCCTCTTTATTTTAGTCTTCAAATGTTTATTTTCTTGTCGTAAACTAACTTCATAGGAAAAAAACAAACAAACATCATTTACATTTTCTTGCTTAAAAATTATTGTTAATATTAACGACTAATCAAGGTTTTTTCTTCTTGTCCTCCCTTTTTTTCTCTCTTTTTTTTTAATCATTGACCCGCATAACCTATTTTAGGATTGATGAAGCAAATAAATGCTTCTTTTAAAGAAAGTGCTTCGTTTCTTCATTTTAGTTAACAGTGCTATAACAATAATAATATGAAAACTTGGAAAGCATTTTTGGTTTATCACGCCGTTCTTTCTCAGCATGCAATCGTACGTTGCCACTCGCTATTGTGAAAGCGAGTGTCATTTCTGTTCCAGGCAACATATTGCCTGGAACAGAAATCCGTCGGAGGCGAGTCCTCCTCTCATTCAAGTTTTTAATATTTTTGACACTGCATTCAAACTCTGGGTGTTCACTTGAAAATTGACACGCTTCCCTTTTAATGAATCTTCACTATTTTTTTTTATTCCACTAATAGTTCACAGTTGCACATTGACTGTTTACATGTTTATATATGTTTATATTTGCTTTTTATGTTCATAATATATAAGACACAATATCAAAGTGACAATGATCTCATAAGATGCTTTTATAATAAAATTCAACATTATTTAGTCCCTCCCTCCCATGAAGTATTCTCTCAATATTTTTCTAAAAGCATATTTTAGGTTACTGACTTTATTTCATTTGGTAATTTATCGAGGTTGTTTGTTTGCAAGCTGTTCACAATACTTTATGAAAAATATAGCAAACAGGTCATTGATTGAATATGCGAAGTCAGTAATGGCTATAGCTTTAATTATTATGTTTTCTATTCGTATCAAAGAAGCAGATTGTTGTAGTAATTTCCACCTCAACAGATGATACCATATTGCAGTGAAGAATTTACCCAAGAATAGTATAAGCATCTTAAAATTTTTTAACATAATATATTCTATTAATTACGAACCTCAACTTACTTGTGAAAAATTTGATATGGTAGTTCCATTTGAGATTGCTGTCGATAGAGAGAACCAAATACTTGACTGATTTTTTTTTGACTGATCTACACATATTTTGGATATTACTACATTTGTTTTCATGTCATTTTATAGTTATGTTGCGATCCAGCTTATCTCTTAAAGTGAAGTATGTACATTTAGTTTTATTGGTATTAATTTTAAGGTTGTTATTGCTAAAGCACTTATTTAGTTTCAACATATCATGGTTGATCCGATTTTCTAGATTATCAAGGGACGTTTAAGTGTATATTATTTCCATGTCATCAGTGAACGATATCTTTTCGCCAAACAAGTTTGTACTCACAGGCATCATTAACATATATTAAAAATTGGATGGTTTCCGGCACGAACCTTGCCGGACTCCATTTTTTATTTTATTTTTTAAAAAAAGGATATGGAATGTAGATAATGTATTTAATGTCTTTTTTTAATTAGGATTTCTATAACCTTTGAGACTGTAGATAATATTGATATCGATCTATAATATTTTTATTTCATTTCTGTTGCCTCCTTTAAATAACGGAAGAACTAAAACAATCTTTAAGTGTTTTATAAATAACCCATATTCAAAAGATTTATTAATAATATGTGTAAATAACTTTAACTTATGTTTAATTATAATATGTAGTTTTTCTTCATTTATGTGATTGCATCCTATTTTTCTCCCCCTTTTTTTTTTTTAAATTCAATTACAACACTCTACCTGATCCTCATTTACTGCAAGGCCACGTGGCAATGTCACATTAATTTACACACCTCTGTGGATACTGAATCCGCAATTTAATGATTCTATCTTTTAAAAACCATTCTTAGTTTGGGGGACATACATACAACGATAGGCGGACGGTCAGAAAAGGCTGAAGGAACGTAGTTTGCTGACTACTGGTCTGGATGATTTTAAACTCTGAAAGTGATAACATGTGAGATAACAAATTAGATTAAATTAAAAAAAAAAACTGGTAGATTACTGGGCATGCATTTATTCATAGTCCTTATAAGGAGTGGCTTAAAGGGGCGAAGCAAGAATGCTTTTCATCTTCCCCGTTATCTGTAGAGTACAGTGTAGGGATAAGGTATTATTGAGCAATTAAAGCTCTGATCATGGCAGGAGGGTAACAGCAATAGCCGAGCCTCAGTTAGAACTTCATTGGCTACAGAATTGCCATCCATTACCCTCCAAGGATATTGGATTGAATGAATCAATCACCGCATCTCACGGTCGATTAATTCCAAAAATCCCCATTCTGTGCATTTATTCATAAATTATTTATGCATATTTATTGAAGCGAAATTGAAAAAAAAAGGTGAACTTGTAAAAAATGTATTAAAATAAATTATAGAGTAGCGGGAAAAATTTGTTATGAATGTCATTTATTATTTATTAAGTATCAATACTGTTATCGAAATGATTTTATTACACACAATTGAAATGATTCATAGGCCACATCTGTCTCTCGGGCCGTATATCGACGAATCCTGATCATATCAGGAATCATTAATATACGATAAAGAATCCTTTAGCATATCAGCTGTATAATGTGGTACATTATACAACTAGTAAGCTAAGGATAGGTTTAACATTTCATGGTTAAGATTACCATAAAGAGGTAAATTTATAACTTCCTTTTCTCCAACTGATAACTTGTTTGCACTCGTATTTTTACGTTTGCTAATATTTCAGCCTGAGCAATCTGACTAAACTAAAAGACTGAATAAAACACACAATGGATATTTAGTTCTGAAAAGAACAGGACTAGTAAAGCCATTTAGTTATTTGGAGAATTAATTTTCATTAACTTTATATTTCCAGCTATTCTTTGAAGCAATCAAAGAGGCATAAAAAATATATCATAAACAGTAAATTGACTTTATGGTCATCTAATACTCAGGAGTGGGTGTGGACCTGATAAGATCATAAGTTATGACAAATGTAATCCATCTCCTCATCAAACAATTCTGTTAATTAGAATTTATTTATTTATTTTTAAGAACTTGGTATATAGCTCTGTAGTGCAGTCGATAACGACGATATCTTTTAGATGGAAAGAAATGTGTTCGAATTCCGTCTAAGACACGAAAAAAAAAAATGTAGATCAGTTATGGATCTCATACGGAAGTAACGAGCTTTCTTCGCGGAAACTAGGGTTTTCATCCCGCAAGATAGATGTACACACATCTATCTTACGTAGACGTACAGCTCGGGGTACATACTCGAATGACAGGCACAGATAAGGTTAAATGGCCTATCAAAACATGAACTTTGAATTTTAAACTTTAGGTTTCTACTCGTTTAAAGTCAAGGTACTTGGCCAATAACAATGACTTCTCATTAAGCCTTAACGTGAAATCAAAAAGAAAAAAAAAAGAGTTATTTTTTTATAAAAATAAATAAATCTCAATAAATCCAACAATCATATGTTTAAATACTGTAATAAATAGATGCACCTTTGCTGTAGTGTAAATAGTTCGCTAACGGCGTTAATTCATTGAAAATAAACTTAAACAGCTTTTATGGTTATTATTATTAGTATTAATTTTAAGGCTATTTTGCCTATTTTTGTACCCTTTTTTAAAATGTCATTGGCTTTTTACTCAATTACTAGGGCATTACTGATGTTTTAATTAATAATTATCGTATGATGATCCACGACCGTGAGTCCCCTTTAAGGGGAGGTAGGGCACTATCTCAGTCCTCCCAAATTTTATCCGGGTTCAGAACCGGCATAGCTGATGAATCAGGCCTATGGCTGGGTCAGTATTCCTGATTGTAATTCATGTGTTCACGGGCCGGTTTGCCTGCTTGTGGGATGAAAAACTCCAGATAAACTGGCGGAAAAAACCCTGCTGTCTACTCCCAAGACTGGCTAACTTTTCTATGGCTGAGGAAGATCCTTAAACTCTTCACGTCGTCGACGGGAATCGAACCTACGACACTCCTTCCCCAGGCATATGGTTGCGAAGCGGAAAGCCACTAGGCTAACTAACCGCGCGGACGATGTTTAAATGTTTCAAAGATATAGATATATGAAGAATATATAAGGAAGGAATAATTTTGGGCATACTTTTGTACGATGTTTCTGGTTGTTATCTTATTGAGCGGCATCATTGTACTCCTAAACAAAAATAGGCAAAATAGCCATAAAAAATAATGTTTATTTTGAGAAGAAACATAGACATTTCCCATAAATAATATCTATATTATTATTATTATTATTTTACTAAGCATGCTAACAAAAACGAGTAAGTATTATTTTATATTTCACTTGTAAACGTAATTGGCATTTAATAACTGATGATGATTAGCCTGTTTTTCTACCCGCTACAGGGTGAACGCCTTTCCCATTGCGGGAGGGTTGGGTCTACTTCTCCCATGGTGGCCTAGTCCATCTTGGAAGAGTGTTTATTCACTTGCATGAATGAAGGTGGAAGACAATCACAAATATCCATTCATATGGCAGGATTCGAGCTCGCAGTCTCTTGGCTGGAGAGCGGATACACTAACCACTCAGCAACCAGCTCGGCATTTAATGGCTCACTAACATGAAATACTTGTTAGTGCGAAAGATATGTGTGCGTATCAGTATTAATAGATAAATAGGTCGTTTCTGTGACAACCACTGTGATTAAAAGAGGGCAGGAAACTACTGTCAGTCATTTCTCCCAGCTGGGAAGTTTCGCAGTTTAGGGTGTGGTAAGTACCCGTTTCTATATCATGCGAATAAAGTATCTTCTTTGAAAATAATAAATTTTCGCCTACCTCTTCTTATCAACAAGGATCGGGAGGTGTGGCCACATTGAAAATATAACTTCCAGGAGGGCGCAATTGCAGGTCTCAAATAATCTCTAAAGTGACCGCATTATACATTGGATCTCAGACTAATCTAACTAACTGCCTACACTCAAAAGTTTGCTGGAAGATTTGGTTCGATGCCCCAACGAGATAATTAAGATAACTAATAGAGTTAATGCAATTCATTTCCTTGTGTTCGGAACTACATATGTTTGAGTATTGTTCAGGTAATACCCTTTATCATCATCATCATCATTCTTTCAAGGATTTAGGCCCAGTGGCCTCTTCCTTCTGGTCTCATTCTGTTTTCCGTAGTCACCCGACTTCTATATCCTCCAACTGGGTGGTGTCGAAGTATTTTTTTTGGGGGGGGGGTATTTTGAACTGTCCATTCTTTCTATATATTCAATCCACTTCTTTCGGTATTCATATACTTTGTCCAATGCTGGGTCTATTTTTAATTTTTTACATACGTAAAGAACTAAAAATGGACTCAGTGATTCTGTGCTCTTTTTTTTTGCCCCAGAGATTATAGCCCGCAGTCCTTCGTAGGAATTTCTATTCTTTTTTTCTGCAGTTTTTATCTCCCATAATTCACTTCCGTACAACAGGGAAGGTCTTGTCAAAACTTTATAAAGTCTTATTCTTATATACTTTTGAACTTGGTTAGGTTTGAAAATATTATTGATCATTCCTGTTATCTTTAGAAAGTTTGAAATTTATTTTATATCAACGTCTTTTTCTATATGACACAGCACATTCAATGTATCTGAAGCAATTAGTGTGTTCTAAAATTTTATTTTCAATCATGATTTTTACTCCTGACTGAAGATGGTCCTTTAAAAAACATAATTTTTGTCTTGTCTCTTGATATTTGCATTCCAATTTTTTAGCAATTATGTTTAAAGAGTATATTGATCTTTGGAGTTCATCTTCAGTTCTTGTTATGATTATGTAGCCATCTGCAAACATAAGGGTATTACGTATAGTGCCACGATCCAGTTTAAACGCTGTTTTATATTTTTCGCCCATTTCTTTACTATTTCATCTATACAGATATTAAACAGGAGCGGTGACAATTGGGCATCCTTGACGGGCTCCCCTGTTTATTGATTACCATTCTGTAACTTTTTCATTGATTCTTACAGCTATTTGGTTGTTATGATACATAATAGTCATACCAAGCAGCTGACCTAGAATGTTTAGATTCTTAAGTAGTGTCCACAGTTTTTCCCTTAAGACTGTCAAATGCTTCTGGTAAACTACAAATGCGACTATGTGTGTGTGCTTCTTGAATTCGTAATGTTTTTCCATTAAGAGTTCTAATGTAAAAGCTGTGCTAATGCACGATTGTCCTTAACAGAAGCCATTTTGTTCTTCGCAAATATATTCTACATATAATTTTAAGTTTTAAAGTTAATATTCATGCATATAAGTGATAATCAGTATTTAG
The DNA here is from genome assembly GCF_054136105.1 of Typopeltis vanoorti. Classification (NCBI taxonomy): domain Eukaryota; kingdom Metazoa; phylum Arthropoda; class Arachnida; order Uropygi; family Thelyphonidae; genus Typopeltis; species Typopeltis vanoorti. The sequence continues at coordinate 87,309,930 of NC_143553.1, forward strand.
AAGACTTATTTCTTTGTAGTTTTCACAGTTGCACTTATTGCCTTTTTTATATATTGGGATGATAATTGCCCATTTCCAACTTTCTGGGTTTTTCCCTTGCTGCCAGATATTGTTAAATAATTTTTAAAGTTGTTTGATGAATAGGATGCCTGCATATTTTATGAGTTCTTTAGGTTATATACTGACAAATGCATATATATTTAATCACCCTCTTTGATATTTATTTATTTATTATATTTTTATTTACTAGTACTTGTTGCTTCAGGTAACGAGCAACTTCTTTGTAATACTTTCTTGGTCAGAGGGATGTCACCGAATTGCGGGGGGGGGGGGGTGCGATGCACACTAGTTTATGAATTTGTCGACGATTCTTGCAGATCATAGCAGCAAAAATTGAAATAAAGTAAAGAACAATTCCATAATATAAAAAGTTAAACAACAAGACATCATGCTCAAATCATTTTATTCTAAGCTTCGTCAAAACATTTATGATTATTTGCATCCAAACGTATACCAATACATCATATTTAACAGTTAAGAAAGTCAACAAGTTTTCTAAATTATGCAGGTTATATTTCTGCATAATTTAGAAAAAAAAGTGGTCATTTAAGATGCTCATTATATCATCTTTAGATAGGAAGATTAGAATGTTCCAAGTCAGTTCGTGGATCTGAAAAGAAAATTACATCTAATTAATGATAATAAATTTTTATTACATTAAATCAAATATTATGTTCATTATCAAGAATGATCAAAATTTTCTATTGTTCTGTATTTTAGAAAAGAAAAAGAATTCTTTCATAAACTTAATAAAAAGTTATATAAAACCTGAGCGTCCGGTTGAACTTAAAAAAGTGGCTCGCATAAGAACTAAATGGGATCTAGATTACGAGGATAATTTGAATTAAATTTATCCTCATAAATTAGTGGATAATAATTGGTTTATGGTTTGTTTGCTATGGTTTGAGGTAATATTCATTGCGTACTATCTCATCCGTGCAGCCCATGGACCAGGGTATTAATGCTGTCTTCAATGTTATTTAATAAATAATTTTGCTCAAGCTGTTACTGCTTCTGAGTAAGGAATTCCTCAGAGTCTTTTTTGGAAGGATGCAGAAAATATATAATGATGCATTAACAGAATTCGATAAAGACAAAGCCTTACAAGAGACTGATGACAAGACAGTGCTGCTAGAATAAATATTAGAAGTGAGGTTTGATGGAGCAGATGAGCTCTCAACAAGGTACAGAGCTGGAAGCACAGAAAGTTGTAGAAGAAGAAGAAAACAAGGAGAATAACAAAAAGAGGAAGCCGAATCCTCAAACAAGTTAGCATTTTAAAAATTGGCAGAGATATTTGGCTCTGTTAATATGGCAGTTCAAAAAAAAAATGGATCACAGCATTTAATAAGACAATGCAGTTGTTTGAGAAAATGGATCTCAGGAAGAGATTTATCAAAAGAAGACAGAATGACGTAGATGCAATTTCTTGCTACAGAGAAATGTATGCAGAAACCTCTATATCAGGAGTCTCAAACTCAATTGGACCGCCATTTTCTGTGCAAGTGTATCTCAAGTGGGCCGCAAAACATTTTCGATTAAAAAAACCTTCACTAATTAGAATCGAAGGGAAGTGAAAGAATGAGTATAAATAAATTGGAAAATTAATAACAAAAATTTTATTTATTCTAACTCATTACAAGACATAAATAATAACATAATGATTATGACAACTCAAAAATATAATAATATAACGAATATTTTTATTATACTAATATTTACAATAGATAGCATTTAATCCAAATTAAACCGAAATTAAATTTTATTTGAATAAATCAAATATTTACACATTCTAAAAAAAAGTATAAACTCTCATTAATAACCATCACAAAAATTTACCGAGCCTCCTGTCAGTTTGAAATTTTTTGTGTTTGTGTTGAAATAAAATGCCTCTGTATTTTTTTTGGGGGGGGGGAGTCTTTTTGGGGGTAATTTTTTAAATGTTGATGAAAATATTTTGGGGAAAAATAATATTTTCGGATTAATATATATATATATATATATATATGTTAAAGATACCAAGCTATTTTAAATATAAACCTGGTTTTTTTTTTACTCCATTTCCCAAGTAAGCAAACAGACAAGTCAGTCAAGTTTGGGCCTGCAAGTGTTGCAAGTCTAGCTGACCCTGCACGTAGTGCAAGTCAAGGCAACTCGTGGTAAAGGTAGAATAAGCTCTGATCACTATTCTTAATATTTACCCTTAATGCAAAGCACATCTCCTGGAGGGATGTATGCTATGTACTAAAGGCAAGGGGCCACTACCCAGACCGGTTTCGACCTTTATTGAGGTGTATTTATGTAAAGACCTCTCTAAAAATTAGGACGATCCCTAGACCACTCCATAGTGGCCGAAAGACCGTCCAACAGCGTTGTTCCACTCGTTGTTCCACTCCTTAACTTAAATAATCAAAATTATTTAAGTTAGGGATATTACATCCCATATTGTTCCACCGCCGAATAAGAAACTCAAAGAGTTTCTTGCCGAATATAGAAACTATATAAAGTTCGGCGAGTCCAAGCGTAAGCAAATACCTGGATAGTGCAACACATAACCCATTTGGTAGTGAAACACTGAGGCAACTCATAGTAAGGGTGGAGCAAGCTCCGTTCACTATTCTTGGTATTTATCCATGATGTGAAACCCAGCTCCTAGGAGCTGTATTACTGTTCCACATTATGAGAGCAGGTCACTTGTTTATTTCTACATTTTATTATCTTGTTTTAATGGATTTTACACAGTTCTCGCTGCATCAAATAACTTTTACAATAGATGTCTTTTTTTTTCCAACAGATTTTTCTTTTAGATGATCATTAGCACCAAAGGACCAAAATAACGCTATATTCTATGTGACTTTATTCTTTGCATCCTGATATACTGCACTGATTTAAAACTACAAACAAAGAAAGAAAAAAAAGAATAAATATAGCATATCTTTCTGAAAAACTCATGATATAAGCCAGACCCACACACATAAACACAGAGAATTTGTTGAAGTCAAATTTTATTATTATTATTATTATTATTCCAAACTGAGTATAATAGGAAAGCATAAAAACAGTGTTACGGGTTTAACATTTCTAGAGATAGAAGGGAAATAATCTACATAAAAAAAGCGGACGTAACTATTCAAAGGGGGGGGGAATAAAATTATGATTTCAAATATAGCCTACGTTCTTTTCCCTAGTCAAAGAGCAGTGTACCATTTCGAATGCGTAAGAATATCACTTACGTATGCATTTGCTAGGTTGCTTAATATCTATATCACCGGGGGTGAACACCTTTGGCAACCTGGTTGTCCAAGTAGATGGAGCGTACACTCTCCAACCAATAGGTCAAGGATTCAAATCCTACTACAGCATGGGAGTTGTTTGTGAATCTGTTTAGGTGGCAGACAAATTTCATTCACCCTGTACGAGACCACGACTTTTTCTTTTAGGATACAGTTATCCCCAAAGAGTTATTTTCCTCATCAACCCAAAACACACGAAAGCTCTAGGTACGATATGCTCCATATAACTAACATGCCTTGAGAATACTAGTTATATGCAGATATTAGACGCCTTCATTGCTTACAGAAACTAAAATAGCATTTCAGAATGAAAAGATAACAAATATTGTGATAAAAAGAGCATTAAGAGCCGACTTTGGACACGAATTTTCCATACAGTCACCCAAAATATTTATGCATTCCCAACCACTCCCACAGTGTCCCTAAAGTATCTCCCAGCGTAGGCGATATTATAAAATATCCTTCAGTAGGAAATGTCTATACGTTGCCGTCGGTTACAAATTGAGTGCCCACGGACTGTTCGCTCATTTGGTTTAAATAAATAGAAATCGCCGAGTGCAAGATCAGAGTCGTGCTGCAAATGATCCAAGACTTCTATTTATATAATATCGCCCGACACCTAATCCAAATAACACCTATTTTCATGAAGTAACATTTGCTCCATATACCTCTCCTAATTCGTGATCGATTTCTGCCGATACCATGTAGACATTGATTCACTTATAAGTTTTCCTACTATTGTGTAATTATTAAATTATATTCGACAAGGAATTATATTATTGATTTAATCCTTTGTCCAACCGTGAACCAATAAAATTTTATCTGATGTAATCTGATAAAATTTTAAGATTTACAACAAGGAATCTGATCAATTCCTTGTTGTAATCTGATTGCGAATCAGATTACAAATAATCTGATTCGCAATCAGATTATTTGTATACATAGCCTGTTGACTTCACGTCAATTGCCTTAATATCCAGTAATGCCATATCATGATTAATAACGTGAAAGCGTATCGAACGATGAGATTCACGTTCAATGTGCTGGTACTTTATTTTAAGAAACCTTTCTTATTTCAATAATAGATATGATGTAATTAAATTTACAGCAAAAATTGAAGAAAATAGTTCCATTATATTCTTAGACAATCTCAGGCCTGATTGGCAGAATCTATAGTGCTTCCCTCTCGCAAAATCAACAAGGTGTGGATTGGAATCCCACTGCGGCATGGATGTTCATCAACCTCTTTAAGTGGTACATTTACTGCTACATAAATGTACCAGTAAATAAGAGTAACGCTTATTGTATATAAAGAAAACAAACTACATCAAAGACAGATATCTGATCTACAAGTCAATCCAAATCTCTATAGGTCTTCTTTATTTAATGATCCGAAAAATTAAGCACCGGAGACCACTTGCATCATAAAAGATCCTTCTGCACGATTTCTAGCTATGACTTTCAAAAAGGAAGAGAAAAAAAAAGTTAACAGTGCAACAGAGCATAATAGATATTCGATCTGCAAACTGATGATATACTCTTTCAGGACAAATCCCAGTGTGAAAACGCAGAGATAACATTTAGGGATGCAGTATCATGATTTACTCGGGTTCTATGTTTCTTCGTATAATTTCAATCCAGAAACAGTTGTAAACCTAAAACCCATTAACACTATAGATGGGATAAAGAACAGAAGTATGGAATCTTGGAAAACATTGTGAATGTTTTACAGAATTTTATTCACATCAATGTATCCAATTAAATCACGTGATGGTTTCACACCGAACAACTTTCATAAATATCCATAAATCAGTAGTTACGGGAATCTGTAACCGTTGGTTTAAAAGCAAAGTTGAACTTCACTCCGGCCAGCGAATATAAAGATTTTAATCAATAAAAGGAGATGAAATTTATAAAGCCTTTTCTCCATTAACAAAATATAAAGACTTAATATATTTAAGTAATAATGCACGCAAGTAACAATGAATTACAAAGGACCATTACAATTGAATATTGTGTCGATTTATGTTATGTACTAAATGACCAGTTTATTAGGCATACTTGTCTAATAGCGAGTATTACTCTTTTTCCTTCAAAATAGCCTCGACGTAGATCGAATTCATTCTGCAGTTTCTCGGATTTGGCTTTGGTGGATACCACTTGCGAATACTTATTCCACCTCAACCCACAGATACTCATCTCAGTTGAAATCCGGTGGAGGAGCAGACCAATGAAGTAAATTCTTCATCATGCTACTTGAATCATCAGTACTTCGCACTATGGCACATTATCCTGCTGGAGGAAACCACCGACAATTGATTAAACTGTGAGCCTGAAGAGAAGCACCTGCTCAACAAATATGTTCAAGTACATCGTTCCATTAATATTACGGAACCTAATATGTACAAAGAAAATCCTCCTACACCACTATACTATCGCCGTTATTCTCATTGTGGCAATCTGATAAAATGGGCGCATTCTTTTTTGCTTCTGTTGCCATACTCTGATCCTTCAGCGAGTCTTCAAATGCCTGGTGTTTTGTGCCTACTATATCCGTGTTTATTAGCCGACAGAAATGGATCTTGGCGAGGTTGATTATGTCACCCATTCATAACTGAAGATCTAATCATTGCGCGACCTCATGCGCTCATGTCTATTTTTACTGCGCTGCAACCTGTCCGATTGTAGTTGACATACTAGACTGCACTATTTTTTAAAAAGAGCCCTCTATGGGCATCTCTCATCAGGAAATTGTTTTCAGCACCAACACGCCGACATAACTAAACCTATAGGCCATTGTTTTATGCTTGTTAAATGTATATGCAATCCAGCCATGCTTAGTGAAAACTTCGCATGCCGGTCCCAAGCCCGGATAAATGGAGAGGGTTGAGCGCAGGGCTAGCAACCCAGTATCAGAAAAAAACTTTTGCTATGCAAACTGAAACCTTCCAGAATGTGATAACGGATGAAGAAAATAGAACACGAACATGAGGCACCTCTGTGAAAGCCCTTCTGGGGAAGCAGAGGTGCGGAAGAAAGTGACAGACACCTTACCAAAAGACAAGCTTAGACTGGGATGTCGGAATGTTAGAACCATGTTCGAAAATGGGAAGACATACCAAGTCTCGAGAGTTCTAGAAAAATAAAGACTAGAAATAATAGGATTAAGCGAAACGCGATGGATAGGAACTAGAAAAATCAAATTAAACTCTGGTCACTACTTAATCTATTCTGGGAACCAAAATATGAATGGCTACACAAAGGGAGTTGCACTAATAAACAAAGAAAGCTCATTGTGCACAAATGGAGTGGAACCAAATATCCGAAAGAATACTAAATGCAAGATTTAAAGCCGGCAAGCAGAACATCACAATAACTGCTATATATACACCAACAAATGATGCGATCCATGAAGAAAAGGATAATTTTTATAACATGCTACAGAAAAGTATAGAAACAACAAATAAAAAAGATATGCAACTTATTGAAGGCTTTAATGTTAAGGTTGGAAATGATAATACTAATAAAGAAACTGTTATGGGAAAGTATGCAGAAGGAGAAATAAGTGAAAATGAAGAGTTACTTATAGATTTTTGTATGTTCCATCAGTTTATAATAGGAGGAATCTCTTCCAACGTAAAAAATACACAAGTGTACATGGATAATACCAGATAGAAAGACAAAGAACCAAATAGACCATGTACTTATATCAAGGAATTGGAAGAAATCACTCCTAGATGTCAGAGTTAAAAGAGGAGCCGAGGAATATTCAGATCATTTTCTCCTAACAGCTATCATGAAAGTAAAAATATTAAAAAAATAAACAAACAGTGCACAATAGGAAGAGGTTTAGAATTGAAAAACTCAAAAACAAAGAGATTAGAAATAAATTTATAACAACGCTACAGGATAAATGGGATAAACTTGAAAAAAGAGAAGGAGATAACATAGAGGGAAAATGGACTAAGATTAAAGACATACTAATAAGCACATCAGAAAAGATATTGGGATTTCGAACTAATACAGACAAGGAATGGATAACAGAAAACACCAAATTAAAAATAGAGGAGAGAGAGATAGAACAAAAGAGAAACTGTTACAGATTGGCGAAAATGTTGAACAAGAACAAGCAGAAAGATAGAGAGCAATTAACAAAGAAATAAAAAGAAGTGCAAGAAATGATAAAAGAAAATACATAGAGAATCTAGCACAAGAGGCAGAGGATGCTGCATATAAAAATGATACTAGAAAGTTGTATGATATTACAAGGAAATTAAGTGGGAAAAGAAACAAATAGCTAGTTCCTATATACAGTAATGAAGGAAAATTAAATGAAAAAGAACAGATAAATAGATGGGTGGAATTCTTCTCAGAGAAATTTCAAGAAATGACTGATGGTGACCAGAGCCTAGAATTAAATGAACAAAATGCATCATTAGATATAAATTTGCTTTTATATCTAATGATGTAAATCTATATATCTAATCTTATTTTATATTACATTGATCTTATTTTATATCTAATGATATATAAATAAGATCAAAACAGGAAAAGCACCGGGAGCAGACAACATACCAGGCGATATACTAAAAGAAATCCAAAACTTATAGCAGAAATATTATATCCCTTACTAAATGAGATATGGCAGAAATAAGGGTGGCCTAAGGAATGGAATACTGTATTACTGGTTAAATTACCCAAAAATGGGAACCTATCTGAATGCAAAAATTGAAGAGGTATAATATTGCTGAGTGTTATAAGTAAAATACTAGCGAGGATAATATTAGAAAGAATCAAAATAGAAATAGAAAAACAGCTAAGACCAGAACAAGCAAGATTTAGAGCCAATAGATCATGCACCGACCACATTGCTACTTTACGAATTATCAAAGAACAAGTATTGGAATGACAGGCAAGCTTATATTGACATTTATCGATTTTGAACAAGCTTTCGACAGCATAAACAGATCTTCCCTATGAAAATTACTTGGACTCCCAGAAAAAATAATAAGAATAATTTTAAAAACAAATGTATGAAGCTTTTGAAATTAAAATACTACATGGAAATACCCTCTCAGAAACATTTAAAACAAAGAATGGAGTAAGCAAGGTTGTGTACTCTCCTCTACTATGCTTTTGTCATAGACCGGGTGATGAGAAAGGTATCTCATGGAAATACAGGATTACAGTGGTTACTTCAAAACCAACTCTACGATCTAGATTTCGCAGATGATATCTGCTTACTTTCACAGAAGCACAAACATATAGAACAAAAAACAAGAACACTTAGAAACAGCCAAAAAGTTGGTCTTAAGATAAATAAAAATAAAACAATGTTGATGAAAATAAATGCAAAGCAAAATAAGCAAATAACAACAGAAGAAATACCGCTTAAAGAAGTAGAACAATTTATATACATTGGTTCAACAGTATCAATAAAAGGAGGAACTACTGAAGATAAAAATAGAAGGAAACAGCTGGCTTATTCAACTTTCAATCAACGTAGAAATATTTGGAAAAACAAGAATTTGTCTATAAAAAACTAAAATGAGAATATTTAACTCAACTGTAGAGGCAATACTAATGTATGGATCAGAAACGTGGATGTTAAACAAAAAAAATAGTAAACAATGTCCAGGTCTTCCTAAACGAGTGTTTAAGAATGATACTGGGAATATATTGGCCAAAACAAATATCAAACGAAGAACTATGGCAGAGAACAAACCAGAAACCTATGTTACAAGAGATACGTGAAAGGAAATGGAGATGGTTGGGGCATGTGTTGAGGAAAGAGGATAAAATCATAGTAAAACAGGCTCTAGATTGGAACCCACAGGGTAAAAGAAGACGAGGAAGGCCAATAGAAACATGGAAAAGAACAATACTGAAAGAAATAACAAATAATATTAAAAACTGGAACGAAATAAAAGCAGAAGCAAAAAACAGAGTCCGGTGGGAAATGGTGTGGAAGACCTATGCTCCCAGGTGGAGTAAAGTTTATTAAGTAAGTAAATGTATAAGTTCTGACATCGGTTTTCTTGCTCTGTGGAAAGAAACACTTGCGTTTCTGGGAGAAAAAAAATCTTTCAATCTTCGCATAAGTCCGGTAATTCGGAAAACATTTGATTTATTTTCTTGCCGTAATATCAATATCTACTGTATATTGATACTATGCCAATAAACTAAACTTATATTTTTAAACCAATTCACGATAGCGTTGTCGTATTTTCAATAAATCAGAATTGCAAGGGAAGGAGATCTTTTGATTTTGGAGCAGCGCAGCATATTATGCTATTCATGGAACGAAACGGTCACAGTTCAAAACTGCTATGGTTCAGGCTTTATTGTCCATAATCAGTGGACTACGACGCAACTACAGTGACTCCCTTAATATTAAAAATTGAAAGATTTTTCAGATCATTAAATTATTTTGTACCATCAAATCACTAAATGTTTAGATTATACTGAAACATATTAAATGAAGTTTGTGTTTAAAATCTGAGATTTTCAATGATCCCTCCTTAACTCAAAATAATAAAGCCATCTAATTATCACGAACAAAATATTACCTTTCAATAGACTGCTGTAGTTTCGGTGATGCGGTGTCTTAAGGTTACGATCCTCCTGCTTGGGTAGTTTCTGTTCCTCCTTCAGTAGTTTCTGTTCCTCCTTCAGTAGTTTCTGTTCCTCCTCCTTCAGTAGTTTCTGTTCCTCTTTCTTCAGTAGTTTCTGTTCCTCCTCCTGGGGTAGTTTCTGTTCCTCCTTCAGTAGTTTCTGTTCTCACTTCAGTAGTTTCTGTTCCTCTTTCAGTAGTTTCTGTTCCTCCTTCAGTAGTTTCTGTTCCTCCTTCAGTAGTTTCAGTTCCTCCTTGTCCTTCTGGGGTAGTTTCTGTTCCCCCTTCAGTAGTTTCTGTTCCTCCTTCAGTAGTTTCTGTTCCTCCTCCTGGGGTAGTTTCTGTTCCTCCTTCAGTAGTTTCTGTTCCCACTTCAGTAGTTTCTGTTCCTCTTTCAGTAGTTTCTGTTCCTCCTTCAGTAGTTTCTGTTCCTCCTTCAGTAGTTTCCGTTCCTCCTTCAGTAGTTTCAGTTCCTCCTTGTCCTTCTGGGGTAGTTTCTGTTCCCCCTTCAGTAGTTTCTGTTCCTTCTTCAGTAGTTTCTGTTCCTCCTTGTCCTCCTTCAGTAGTTTCTGTTCCTCCTCCTCCTCCTGGGGTAGTTTCTGTTCCTCCTTCAGTAGTTTCTGTTCCTCCTTCAGTAGTTTCTGTTCCCCCTTCAGTAGTTTCTGTTCCTCCTTCAGTAGTTTCTGTTCCCACTTCAGTAGTTTCTGTTCCTCTTTCAGTAGTTTCTGTTCCTCCTTCGGTAGTTTCTGTTCCTCCTTCAGTAGTTTCTGTTCCTCCTTCAGTAGTTTCTGTTCCTCCTCCTCCTCCTCCTCCTGGGGTAGTTTCTGTTCCTCCTTCAGTAGTTTCTGTTCCCCCTTCAGTAGTTTCTGTTCCTCCTTCAGTAGTTTCTGTTCCTCCTTCAGTAGTTTCTGTTCCTCCTTCAGTAGTTTCTGTTCCCACTTCAGTAGTTTCTGTTCCTCTTTCAGTAGTTTCTGTTCCTCCTTCGGTAGTTTCTGTTCCTCCTTCGGTAGTTTCTGTTCCTCCTTCAGTAGTTTCTGTTCCCCCTTCAGTAGTTTCTGTTCCTCCTTCAGTAGTTTCTGTTCCTCCTTCAGTAGTTTCTGTTCCTCCTTCTCCTTCTGGGGTAGTTTCTGTTCCTCCTTCAGTAGTTTCTGTTCCTCCTTGTCCTCCTGGGGTAGTTTCTATTCCTCCTCCTGCTGGGGTAGTTTCTGTTCCTCCTCTTTCAGTAGTTCCACCTTGTCCTTCTGGGGTAGTTTCTGTTCCTTCTTGTCCTTCTGGGGTAGTTTCTGTTCCTCCTTGTCCTCCTGGGGTAGTTTCTGTTCTTCCTCCTCCTCCTGGGGTAGTTTCTTCTTCCCCTCCTCCGCCTTGAGTAGTTTCTGGTCCTCCAGGTGTGGTTTCCGGTTCTGCAGTTATCGTTGTTATATATTTGGCACAACGGGATGGAAACCAGAGTCTAATAAAAGACCAATTTTCGCATTTCCATTTCCACCACCAGTCCAAGTTAATAAACAGTTGAGTGGTCGTGGGGAAACTTGCCACTAACAGCAAGGTTACGAAGCAAATTGCAAACACTTTCATCTTGCAGGAGTGTTGTAAAGTAGAGTTTGCGAATACATTATGCGTATTTTTATAGGATTATTCGTGAGCGTAAGTGTATTGCTGTCATTTTATGGAAATGAAAAACCTGTCACTCAAACGGCCTATAAAATGGCACCATCCGATAACAACCCTGCAATCAAATTTGTTCTGGCACACCTGTTAAACGAAGATATTTGCATCTACATATCGAAGAATGAAATATGAAATAGTGGCTGATATATGAATAATTATTAGCATTATTCCGATGTTATTTGTGAAAGAAGATCTTCACGTTAACAAAGTTTTCAATAACAAAGTGAAGTTTTCAGCACTACTTTCAGAGACTATTTATTAGTGTGAGAAATATTATTAACTCAATACTGAAGTGTTTTAAAATACATAGTCAAACAATATGTGGCGGAGATTATCACAAATACAATCTCAAACTCTTCTCTTAAATTAATGGCTGTTTATAATTTTTTTTAATTCCTGTTAACTCTTTCTTCTCATCTTTGTGGAGCAGAAATAACAACACACACACACACACACACACACACACACACAGAGAGAGAGAGAGAGAGAGACAGAGAGTTTACTGATTTTCAGTATCTAATCTACGATTCTGACAAAAAGGGCTTTTCTCAACAATTTTAACACAATCTGAGGAAATCAGGCAACACAGGATATCTTAAACGAACGGCAAGATATTGGAATTGAATGAAAATGAGTGTTGTTTAGATAGAATGACATGAATGTTACGCGTCTTTCTGTATTTCACCACTGACCTAACGATAATCGCTCATGATGATGGAACAAGAATTAGAATATATTAACCTCCAGATTTAACATTTTCAGATTATTCCAAGAAAAATCCTAAATACACAGATCCCATAATTGAAACTAATGTTTTCAAGTTTTACCAGATTCTTTATCCGTAATCGGAATGTAACTGTTCTGTTCTTGTCATATCTGCAGTGCATTAGGTGTGTTTACAATCTAGTTTGTTTATGTTCAGGAAGAAAAATCCAGCATTTGGTGGAAAAAAAGCAAGCCTCTTACATATGATATCCGAATACGGAAGTGGCAGGATTCCTACAGTTGAGAAGCCAGGGAGCAACCGGTCAGGTATGCTACTGGAAATTTTCCAGTAGGCCATAGTGCGAATAAACCTAATTATTATTACGTGACACCTCCAAGGACTCCTCGCTGGAGGACGCTCTACTCCACTACACTACACACATCTAACTGTCTCCTCTACAACTTAATTGTCTTATTACACACAACTACATCTACTATCTACCTCATCACCCATCTATCCCACCACCCATCCACCCATCTATCCCACCGCCCATCATCACCATAAACCGTATTTTTTGTCTGTAAATTGTCATATCTGCCGTTGTGTTTTTTTTTAAACTCATTAGGCGTTTTTTTTTTTCGCTATTCAGACTTATTGTCTCCACTGTGCAATCACAAATCGGGGTTCGGCTATTCAAGATTCATTTACTTTGTAACTAGATATTCCCTTTGCGGTTACTAAGTATAATAACCATTGTTATATGCTGGTGTTGTCATGTTTTTTATATTATACGGTGCTATTATGTAATAATATACTCATAATTATGTCAATAAAGAAAGTGCAAGAGCTCATGCATTCTATGTATATTAATATGACTTTATTATAACATGATAAAACTGATTTTTGGGTGAGAAAAGAAATAATGCCACCTTCACAAGCATTGCAGTGAAACAAAGTTACCCAACAGTGAAGCACATATATCATTACACAGTTATTTTAAGCACTACCTGGATGATAAGGCAGTACAACTAGAACCAGGTAACAAACAACCATACCTCAGAGAACTAGCTATATTATATTAAAATACAACATTTACAATGGAAAGTCACTTGAATCTGGAAAAGAGAAACATAATACTCTAACCAAACCAAACAAACCAAAAAAATACTGTCTGATGTGGCAATGCGTTTAGGTATGCATGGCAAATAAACCGGTATATTATATTCTGTTAGTTTCTGAAATGTCGTCTGATTACAAATGAGGGGATTTCTCCAACTATGACATTAAAGCTGGTTAATGTATAAAAATATACAATAGAGTCCTGAGTAAGTGTTGCCATAACCCCATTTGCATTTAGCAAATGGGGGTATGGTCGGTTAGCTAAAAAATATCGCTGAATAAGGAAAATAAAAGAAAATCAAAGCATATAGCAGATATACAATCTAGGATTACATTGTAAAATATATCAAAAGTTGAATACCTACATATTCCGTACAAAATTATTATGAATGAAAAAGGAGTTTCATGTATAGAATATCCTGATTTACGGCTGCACATTGATCTACACTTCGCCGTGCAGGTATTCAAAAACAAATTTTGACGGAATAGGTTCGTTCATTCTTATTCACGAAGTGTCCAACATCTGCATATTGCATGTGTTCGTTTGGCCGGTTTGCCTATTTTAAGAGGCAAAAAACCCGAATGAGAAAAAAAATCTCACACCTTGGTTCGACCGTCTAATAGACGGGATTCGAACCCGGGACTTTTCCAACTAAAGTGCTCGTGTAAACCCACTGAGCTTTTATTTGTATAATCAACATGATATGTACATTCGGAACTATATACAAATATTTACAATCTATGTACAATATTTACATAGCATGGTTGTTGTTCTTTACATATTATTTTAATATGTTGACAATATCAGTTTGCAAGCATATTTTTTTCTCCTTTTTTTATACATAATATTTTAGATATATCTATTTTCATATATGTTACTAACCAACTACATTAGTTCTATATTTCTACTATTTTTTTTATATTTGCATGTTATTTTTACTCTTTACATCATTAATTTCTATTCCCACAGCTATACAGCTGGTGGGTTACATATTTACATCTGCATTCGAATATGCAGGCATTAATTTTATATCTTTAATATACATTGCGTTATTGTAACAAATATTTGCTAATGGCTCATTTAATAATATACCTTTACCATATATATTCATATACATAGATACACATACATACCCATATATACACATATATATTATACATTGTTTTACATCAGTCATTTCTATTCCGACAGCTATACACTTGGGGTGGATTAAATATTTGCATATTCTTTCTAACTTGCAAACTTTCATTCTACATCTCCAATATGTATTGCGTTATTTGTAACAGCTCTTTGTTATTTAGTCATTGAGTTTTTCTCCATAATGCGTAGGTATATTTTACATACACATATATTTATATATACCTACACACACACACACACACACACACACACACACACACACACACACACACACACACACACACACACACACACACACACACACACACACACAAAGTTTTTGTTGTTTTTTTTTACCTTGGGAATAATGTATATTAGGGTTACCAAGTAATTTTATAAAATTGGTTATTTTACTCCTAATCCCAAGTAAAGAAACAGTTAAGTTTGCACCTGAACGGAGTTGTAGGTGCAAACTTATTCCCAAGGTAAAAAAACTTATTTACATCTATATCTCCTCCAGAGATTCTTATTCAAAATAAAAACACTTTGTAGCAACTTGTATAGGTAAAGTTGATAATGCTCTGTATTACTAAAACCTTGGTATTCAGGGTGTAGCTACTCACTGAGGAGGCCTCAAAAAAGGTTTATGATGATGGGCTATCTTGAGTTCGCTCTCTTAGGGTTTTTGCCTTAAGGGAGCAATTTGAGTCTACGGGCAAAGTGTTTTCCGGCACGGCCTGGTGAGGGGCTTTGTCGGTGAATGCTTTTCTTCGGATTATGAGCGGTTCTGCTTGGTGGTGGGTGGAAGGCCATTACTGAGTGGAGCCAACGCTGAGATGGACGGTCTTTCGCCCACAATTGAGTGGCCTAGGGATCGTCCGAATTTTTAGAGACGGCTTTACTTATTCATAAGGTTGAAACCGTTCTGGGTAGTGACCCCATCCATAATGTATTGTAGTATACATCTCTTAGTGAGATGTGCTTTACATTATGGAAAATACTAAGAATAGTGATCAGAGCTTTACTCATCTTTACAATGAGTTGCCCTGGTGTTTGCACCTGAACGTAGTTCAGGTGCAAACTTAACTGTTTGCTTACTTGGGATTAGCAGTAAAATTACTTGGTAACCCTAATAAATATATATAAATATATATATATATAATAACCAAGTTTATAAAATTACTTGGTAACCCTAATATATATATATATATATATACTATACTATACATTGTTTTATGGTATATACATTTTTTGCTGCATGTGTTATATTAACATTTTTTTTCTTGTCTTATACATAGAACATGCACACCCAATGTATTATGATACATATAACATACAACATTTATCTAGTATATTATATAGTATATAACATATTATTAATTATAATATATATACATTGTGATATGCGTGACACATAAAGGACTTGTTATACTAGATATTATTGAACAATTTGTGCATACTATATGTACACTGCACATTGTTTAGTATGCCATTCAATTCATTATCATTATTTACGTATTAAAGATTATATGATCCGTAATTTATTAGAGTACAATGCGTTCACATATATAATGTATTTACCTCGTGACTTTAATTTCATTATTTTAAGAGTGTGCTGTGTTGGATTGGGCCAGTTTTTTTTTTTTTTCCTCTCTCTTTAACGTCTAAGGAGGTTCCTTTATGGGTATTATTGTTATCTTTCCTTCTTCTTCCGTTATCAGTCCTATTTGTCTCCACTGCTGTTTTGTTATCTTTTTGTTGTTTAGTGTGTCATTGACTATTTCTTTTAGGTAGTTGTTAATTTTACTTAGGATGTTTGGTCTTGATTCTCTTCCGTGTAATTTGTCGCATCTGTTTGACCATATTGCTTGCATAGTTATTATTACGAGGACCTTTTCAATTTTGTTTGTTTTCTGTTCTTCCAACCAGAATAGGTTTTTCTTGGTGAATGGTTGTTTCTTACTGTAGGAAGTGTAGTATTGTGTTCCATATTTGTGAAGTTTCGCGACGGTATAACATGATGTGATGTATTTCTGAGAGAGGGCAGAATTTCATTTGGCCGGTCCTTGGATTGGAATCTTTTTTGCTATACACCAAAGTTTTGTGAATAAGCATGCATGGTGAACTTTGTAGAAGAAAGGTTTGTATTTAGGAGGTATTGGTAATCTGAAAGCTTGGTTTAGAACAGGACTGAGTTTAATTTCGCCTCTCCTGTTTGTTTGCTAATAGGGTTTGAACATCGTAATGTTCGGTTACGAAAGAATAATCCTCCGCTATTTCAACAAACAACCTCGGGCTTTGTTTATTGATTTCTGGTAATGAACTGATAAATCTGTGTGGTAGGCATTTTTGTAGGAATGTGATTGCGTACGTAGTATGTTTTAGTGTGTGTGTATACGTGCGGCTGTTATTGCTCTGGCAATGAGGGTTTTTAAATGAATGTTTAGCAGTGCTAACCCACCCGCATCAACTTCATGGTATAGTGTTGACCTGCGCATGGGTTCATGTTGAGAGCCCCAGATGTAAGTAGCACAGAGTATGTGAATTCTTTCTGCCCATTTTCCGTGGTAGGGGATACAGTATTTTGTAACTTGTACCATAGCCTAAAGGTTAGGTAAATGTTGCATATCCTAGCTTTTCCTCTGATTTACAGCTGTCTAGTTCGCATTGTGTTTATGGTTTTCTGTATACCATCATGGAGGTCTTTCCACTGTGATTCGTGTGTTTCAATGCCACCAAGTTTGATGCCCAGTACTGAAAAATTGTTGTTGACTGTTATACCTGAAGGGATCTTGGGCTCATTTTCCCACTTTCCAATTATTTTGCAGTGGGATTTTGTCAGATTCACCTTCAGTGCTGATGAAGTCGTGTATTATTTTTAGTGTCTAAAGATTTTTGTGTTCGTAGTGTTAGAGTGACGTCATCGGCATATGCCAAAATTTTGGCGTCACTTTCTCCGTGTATATGTGTTCCTTTGATATTGTGGTTTGTGTTAATAGCTATAATGAGTGGTTCTAGGGCTAGAATAAATAAGGCCATGGAGAGTGGGTCGCCTTGGCGGACAGAATATTTTATTGTGAAAGAGGCTGACAGTTTTTTTATTAATGATCAGCCTACTTTCCGCGTTTCTGTACAAAAGCCTAATCATCTTATTTCAGTTGCGCCAACTCCTATTCTGTCTAATGTTTCAAACAAGTACTGATGGCTAACTGTGCCAAATGCCTTTTGGATATCTAGCCCCACAAATGCATTGGAGGTGCATTATTATGTCAAGAATGTTTCTTCCTTTCACTGCACATGATTGTGCTGGTGAGATAAGCTTATGGAGGTGTTTTTGTATTCTGTTAGTGAGTATTTTAGATAATATTTTGTAATCAGTATTCAATAGGGTTATGCCCCTCCAGTTTTTTATGTCTTGTAGCTTCTGTTGATCGCTATCCTTTGGTAGTAGTACAATGTTCCCGGTGTTGAATTTTGCTGGCGTTGTCTGTGTCAGGACACTTAATGCCATCCTTCTCTCTCCCCTCCTCGTATATCGAGGTCGGTAATCTCTTCTGGAAGTCATCTTGGGCGTCGTCCGTTTTTTCCAAGTCGTCGCACCGGATTAGTTTATTGCCTGAAGGCCGTTCCGCCAACATGGAGGCATATGTCTGCCCAGGACATTGTTCCATGGCGTGACCAAGTCTATTGCACCGCTGACATTTTACTGCGGTACATTTTTTTCTAAGATGGCCTATATTTCTACACCTGAAACAGAGAGGCAGTCTCCCTGGAATTAAGACCAGTCCAGGCATTTTTGAGACTTTTATTACATAAGGAATGTCCTCTATCTTCATGCCTTCTTTCAAAGTAATAGTAATACGTTTTTTATTCGACAGCACGTGCGCCCATTCTTTATCCCGTATGGTTGTTACGTTTTCGATCAGTTCTATTTTTCCAAAGCACTCGAAGTGCATTCCTACTAATCTATTAGATATTTGGGGAGGTAATCAGTGTATTACAATATCTAATTTACGGTTTTTTACCATGGGAATTATATCACATTTTAAATTATTAACAGACAATGAGTTTAGTTTAACAAAGTTTTCTTTCAAAGAGAGGTTTTTGAATGATATAATAAATACATAGTTAAATTTTAGTGAACCAAGGTGTCAAACATCGGAACCCCTGACCTTTCCTTTAAGACTCAATAATGTCCTCCTCGGTATACGGGGCGCCGGCGGGATCACACTTCAGTATACATGCTTTTGTCCAGTCAAGTTCATCGGGTAAGTTAAGAGATGAAGGAACATCCACGTTGAGGTCTGTTGGTACACTGGAAGCAGATTTTGAGAGCTGATTCATGATGCTGTTTCCATTATACTTGATGCACCTGGCATTGTAGAGGAAGAAACTTTTTCAGAACATGGAACTACACTTGATACTACTTCGCAAACAATGGTCGACAGGTAGGGACACGTGCGCTGGTCAACTTCGACTAATACGACGGCCGCAGACTCGCGCTTGCAATCGGCTTACGCCGCACTAATCTGCTGTCGCTCGAACAATAACCAATACCACAGAGCACACAAAAACACGTCCGCACTGGTCAAAAACCTGCTACCACTCCAACTGAGCTATGGAAGTTCCTCTTCATTTTATTTTTACAGCGTATTGTGTATACAGGACGTCACCAGATTAGATCGCGCCCTGAGGCAAGCAATTAAATATCGCCCCTGATGGATTATAAGATAAAAATATAAGAAAATCTCCAATTGCTATTTTGTTTTTATTACAAGAAATACATCAATGCAAAACGATTACATAATAATATTAATTAAATGTTTGCTCTACTGGGAAATCGCACAATAAAACTGTTTATAAGCTCTTCTAAATTTAAATTATAAGCTAAATCCGCCTCTATCGATATAGTTGCTAGACTAACCAAACTTTCTTGGGTCATTGCTGTTCGCAAATAATTTTAATCAGTTTAAGGAATTGTTAGCGTAGCGACGGCGCCTACTGCAATATGGCTGAACGAGCGCCCTTATGAAGTCGCACTGTTAGGTAGGCTGCCTCTATGCTACACCCTGTGGACGGTACTGTGCATTACAAGAGAAACATCAATGCAAAAAGATTACATAATAATATTAATTAAATGTTTGCTCTACTAGGATATCGCACAATAAAAACTGTTTTATAAGCTCTTCTAAATTTAAATTATAAGCTAAATCCGCCTCTATCGATATAGTTGCTAGACCAACCAATCTTTCTTGGGTCATTGCTGTTCGCAAATAATTTTAATCAGTTTAAGGAATTGTTAGCGTAGTGACGGCGCCTACTGTAATATGGCTGAACGAGCCTCCTTATGAAGTCGCACCGTGAGGCAGGCTGCCTCTATGCTACACCTTGTCGAAGGTACTGTGTATATAAACCTTAAAAACGAAGCTTCAGGAAATATTGATACCATCAATTTGCAGTGCTTTATTTTGCAATTTACAATGAAAATATTCAGTACACCCAAATGTTTCGCTTTACCACGATCTGCTCATTCAACGCTTTTCAGTTAAGATCAACGCCATTTATACGACGCTTCATTCGTTCACACACACATGACTCTGCCGTGAATTAACCGTGCATGCTTTTCTTGATTTCCGTTTGTTTACAACTTCGATGTTGTTCGCTGCATCTCTGTGTGTTTCGGTGTTTCGCTGTGATGTGAATTATAAAATGATGATTTTAACTATCGTTTTATTTTATTGTTGCTAATAACGGCAGATAACAATCAAACTAAAGATTCTGTTGCTAATAGTGAAAAGAAGTCTCGTAAGCCTATTATACTAGATACTGAAATTAAAAGTATTAAATTTAGGACGATGGTGTGTCAAACAGTGAGATATCGCTCCACTTGAAATTCAAGTAGTAGCGATAAGGGTAATTTTCAAAATGGAAAACTGGACAAATATAATTTATTGGGTTTCAGAGGGTTCTAGTAAAGAAGTAGTACAGAGATTTTCGAGTCATCAGAGAGAGCAGCTAATAAAAAAAAAAAAAAAAATCAGCTAACGCCTTTTTATTCCCGTATATACGGGAGTAGGCGAGGCCATTTAGCCCTATCTAACTTTTGGAGACTGAGTGGGCAGTTCAATCTCCACTGGTACCCAATCAGAGACAGATGGCCCAAGGCTATCACTAATTAAGCGGTACGCAGTGAAGAGAGGCGGCTCAAATGTGCCGCCATCTCGTGGTCTCTAACCCTAACACAATATATTTAATGTCTGAAATAATGTGGGTTCTACGGTCGGTTTTCTTGAATTTACAGGACGAAAAACCCGAGTTTTCCGGGAGGAAAAACCTGCTTGCCCGTGCCAGAGATCGACTAACTCGGGAACCGGTCGAAAAAAGGCTTAGAAAAAATTTCCTCTAGTCGCCGACTAGACTCGAAACCAAGACTTCCTTCGTGCGGCCTAGCGCGGTGGGGTGCAAACGCCACATCCACTGAGTAATATTTTATTAACCATAAAGCATCTACATACATTCCAAATAAATATATATACATTTGTACATAGAATGCTTATTTTGATTTACATTCTTGGTCTTAATAATATATTATGTACAATTTATTTTTCCTTATTTTTAACATCAGTAATCTGCTCAGTGTCTGCTTCTTCCTACAGTCCTTTTTACATGAGTTGAGCAGTATTTTTCTTTTAATGTAACATAACTTAGCCCTTTGTTATGTTTGACTTGACACTTTTACATTTGGCTGTGAACATTTTGGATTGTACATTATACATTTGGATTATAGTTTGGATTATACAGATTATAGTTTGGATTATACAGTTTGGATTATACAGATTATAGTTTGGATTATACAGATATAGTTTGGATTATACAGATATAGTTGGGATTATACATTATTAATTTATCATGAAGTGTTAAGCGCTGTTTACATATACCTTATCACTTTCAGATTGCAAATGTCTATATACATATGTAGTATTTGTTTTAACATAGAAGGAGAGGGTTACATTTTGGCAGATATTTGAGTTACCCACCGGATCAGCAAAATGTCATCGACTTCTTCCACTATATAAACCGTCATTGACATTTTTTGATACATAAAACTAAACTACTACCTCTATAATTGTTCAAATATTATGCACAGAATTACAACTAATTATAGCATAAAGCAATTAATGTACAAGTGGTTATACAGCTTAATAAAGAAGTTTACAATATGCTTTTCTTTCGGTTATGTATATTTTATCGTGTATATGTTTTTTTTTTTTGTTTTTTTTTTTAAATTTATGGTGGGTCCTTTATTTCTATGATTTGCAGTTGTTCTTCGAATTCTGAGATGAGACCTATTTGTCGCCATTGGTGTTTTGTTATTTTGTTTCTGTTTATGGTATCTGTGATTGTTTCTTTTAGTATGTTGTTTATTTTTCTGAGTATGTCTGGTCCTGTTTCCCTTCCGTAAATTTTGTCGCATCTGTATGTCCAAATCGAGTACATGGTTGTTATAATAATGATTGCTTTAGTTGTGCTAATTTTCCCTTCGTGTAACCAGTATAATGTGTGTTCTGTAAAGGGTTGTTTGTGTTTTATGAATGTTTGAACCGTGTTCCATATTCGGGAGGTGTGAGGGCAGTACATCATTAAGTGGTAAAGTGTTTCTGGTTGGGGGCAAAAATGACATCTGGCGGGGCCTTGAAGAGGGATTCCTTTCGCTGTGCACCACATTTTGGTGGGCAAACAAGCGTGGTGTACTTTGTAGTAGAAGGTTTTTAATTTGGGGTTTATGGGCAGATTGAAGGCTTTTTTAAGTGCCTTTGATAGTCTTAGTGTCCCTCTTTCAATCTCCCGGTGTTGTGGTGGTGGTATGACTGTGCGCGTGAGTTTGATATGTGCTGCTTTAGGTCTCATCTTCAAGAATTCGTTTATTCCTACGTATTTGTTAATGAAGTTGTAACCTTCCGCAATCTCGTGGAACATTCTGGGTGTTTTGCCACTCGAGCGCGGAAGGGAACATATTACTTTGTCGGGCATTATCTTCTGCATATAATATATTATATATGCGCTCCACGCTTTTTCCTCTGTGTAAGCTCTCTCTATGATTTTTGCTCTCGCACTTAGAGTTTTTAGGTGTACGTTTATTAAGCCGAGTCCTCCCGCCTCGATGTCATGGAATATTGTGGATCTTCTGATGGGTTCGTATTTGGAACCCCAGATGAACTTTGCGCATTCTCTGTGTATTCTGTCTACTGCTTGACCGTTGTAGTTGGTATTGTTCATGAGGTACCATATCTTAGACAGTAGGTATTGATTGCATATTTTAGCTTTACTTGTTAGTGATAGTTGTATGTGTCTCATCTGTGTAATTTTCTTGGTTATTTTTGTATGTGCAAGCTCCCATTGTGTGTTGTGTTGGATTTGTTCTCCTATGACGATCCCCAGTAGTGGTAGGTGTTTGTCTATTTTTATGTCGTTCGGCATGGTAGGCCTTTTTACCCACCTGCCGACGAACATCGCTTGGCACTTGTGAAGGTTTACTTTGAGTGCTGACGCTTTTTCAAATTTTTTGAGTATGTTGTATGCGAGTGTGAAGGACTCGGCTGTTGTTACGGTTAGTATTACATCGTCGGCATAGGCGAGCACTTTTGTTTTTCCTTCACCTCCTATGTGAGTGCCCGCTATGCCGGGATGCTTAGATATTTCTCGTATCACCGGCTCTAAGGCGAGACCAAAGAGGATCATAGAAAGACTGTCTCCTTGTCTGACCGAGCATTTAATTTTGACCGGTGCAGACAGTTTCTTGTTTATGATTAGGCGAGACTCTGCTGTGGTGTAAATATTTGAAATCAGATTCTGAAATTTTTTCCCAAAACCTGCAGCTTTGATGACTTCATGTAGGTAATGATGACTCACTGAGTCAAAGGCCTTTTCAATGTCGAGACCTACCAGTAGACATGGTTGTTGTGTTGCCTGGTAGTGCTCGTATATACATCGAATTTGAAGGATATTGTCCTCTATTTTTCGGCCTTTTATTCCGCAGGTTTGGGATTTGGATATGATCTGGTTTATGTGTCTCTGCACTCTTTCGGAAATAATTTTAGTTAATCCACTGAGCTACACAGGCTCTGAGCAGCTAATATAAAAATAAAAAAAAAAAAGAGGTAAGATGTAACTTTTTAAAATAATAACTTTCATCTTATTCATACTAAAAAACAAAACTATAGTAGCGAACACGTAATCTGTAGGATAAGATTAACATAGGCTTATGTTAAACTTCATTCTGAGGTTGCAGATATTCTTATGATTAGCTGTGCTGTGGAAAGACAGTAGGCATGAAGAATTTTAATCTCTATAGAAACTGAAGGATTATATCATGTAATGATTTAACATAACAGATTCTTAGATTCTTACTGTAGGTTGCTCAAGTTTTGTTTCTGAAAATCATGTGAAAAGAATGAAATAAAAAGAATGGAATAATATGAAACTGCTCAATTTACTACTATACTACTCCCCGCTCTTTTAGTTCGCATTTTAATGAAACATTTGTGTTTTACATTCGTGTGAAGAAGGACATTGACAATAATAATCATTATCATAATAAGAAATTTTATGAAATATTTCTGAAAATATTTCTGGATATAAATATCTTTGTTCTCATTTCGAATGATATTTCAACATGTATTTCACCAAACGGTGTGTGTGTGTGTGTGTGTGTGTGTGTGTGTGTGTGTGTGTGTGTGTGTGTGTGTGTGTGTGTGTGTGTGTGTGTGTGTGTGTGTGTGTGTGTGTGTGTGTGTGTGTGTGTGTGTGTGTGTGTGTGTGTGTGTGTGTGTGTGTGCGACAGTTTTCTTCGGTTAGAAAAACCTGTGTTAGATACCTTTCTAGTATTATGAGTACCTTATTTAGGGCTTTTCAACTGAAATTAGCCAGCCTCATAGGATATTGGATTTTGATAATGGATTTTCTCTGAGATATGGATTTTCTTTAGCTGTTACTCGCGTTTTTTACCATGCAAAACCGGCAAAGCAACTGGAAATCATCGGACACACAATACACTTGCCTCATAGTTACTTTTGCCATACTTCTAATTAAAACAAAATTACAGGTTTTGTTTTCATCTGATAAAAACTGTGATATCAGATTTCAATCATTTCTCTGATTGTGACAGCTCAGCTTGGATTGCTAACTGCAGAGCGTCTTTTCTATTTTACTAAGTGCCTGCAGATTAGAATTCCCTAACTGGCAGGAATGCTTATGGAAATATTTAGGTGGTAGATGAATCTGGTTCTATAAATTGGAAATGAAATTTCAATTTTGACGCATGCACTTATACATATTTAGAAAGATACACTATAGCGAAAGCATCGCTCATTCAAAACTGACGCATGGTGAATATATACATAACAATTTATTTGTAACTGTCTATTTCAATCTCTAATGAGCGATTCTGAAAAACCAAGAAAGTTGAAGCTCAGAGAAAAAGATTATGCTATAAAGATTTTAAATTTGGTGATATGATTAAAAATGTTTTATTGTTCCGTGTAAAGCAAAATCCTAAAAGTACAGATCTTCATGCAATCTGTGAAATATTCTTAGAAGTATGATTATGAATACAAAATAAACAAAACGTAATTTGGAATATATTGAGCCTGTTTTGTTTTGTTGTTTTCGCATTTTAATCCGATTACAAATCTTATTATCTTGAATCAAGTTTTTCGAGAACAAATAAAATTTATTGTCGACTAAGTAATTAGATATAGCTAATTTACACCATAAAAGGATTATTGTGTAAATACTGGGTGGTTCAAAATTCCACGTACAAACTTTGAGGGGAGGTAGAGAACATCAAAATCAACCATATTCACATAGGAAAGCATGACCGGAAACGCCACCAGAAAGTGATAGGTGGCGCTGTTCGCCAGCGCTCCAGGTGAGCAACTGGGGCTTCCTCATTGAAGATTTCGACATCGTACGAAGAACCAGGCCAGTTTCTACATTTTGCGGGTCCCTGTGCGAAATGGAAAATCGGGGCCCCTGAAAGTTAGTGACATTTATGGAAATTTTAAATGGAAGAATATCTTGTTAATTAATTAATTAAATCAAATATGAATAATATTTATGCACATAAATAAACAAGTATGCTCTTTAGTATCAATTTAAGTAAAGGGAAAAAAATTAGATAAAAAATAAATGTGTTTGTATGTACATGATATATTAATTTATTATGTAAGTATACATTATCATATAAATGCGCCAGAACAATGATTTATTTAATAATATAAATAATAATATAAAAATATGGAAAAACTGTCCATTTTTACTGTAAAGAATGAAATATATGTATAACAACTTATAAGATTTAAAAGAAATCTTAATATATTAAATTTTATTTAACCTAATGCGCGCCAGGGTTAAATAAAATTTATTTAACCCTGGCACGATCTGGCTGAGAAAATGTAATAATAATAATTTTTTTTTTCAAAAAAATAATTAACACTTTATTATCTCAGATAAATTACATACATATAAATTTGAAGCAATAATATTACATTTTTTTTCGTGTGACTAAAGAACAGATTCTGTTTTATATCATTATAATTTGTATAATATGCAATTCATATTACAGCATAATTCATGCATTATTAGTAATAATACTATTACAATAAATTTACTATTATAGTTTACAGTTCTACAAAGAAATATGGTTGCATATTCAAGTTTACATGTTTTTTCCCCACTTTGTCAAAATATAATCATATTTTGTATTGTACATATTCAGGAAATGTACAATATGTACAATTAGCAATCATATTTTATGTTTAGTACAAACATATAGTAAACAATTTTTTTAATTAAAATTATGATTACATATTGTGATTACATATTTAAATTACATATAATACATACAATACATACATTACATACATTGATTACATTTTTTAAATTCAACCCTTTTTTATTATTAAAATTATGATCACGTATTGTGACTACATATTTACAACAGATATAGTTCTTTTTTTTTTTTGTAACAATGATATTCGTACAAATTTTCCTTTTTTTTTCTGTATAATGTATTAATAATAGTTACTGCAGTTGATAATTTATGGTTACGGTTGAATAACATTGCATTTTTACAGCATTTATACAATAACAATGAGATATTATATACTAGAGGGCTCCGCCCCCCTTTCCCGAGTTCCGGACGGGTAGGCCGGTTCTCCTTGAATTCTGATGACTCGAATTTTGAAGACTCGAAAGGGGAGGGGTTCCTCCCCCGGTGCACAACCCCCCGAGTTCTGGACTGGTAGGCCGGTTCTCCTTGAATTCTGATGACTCGAATTTTGAAGACTCGACACTCAGGCTAGCCCCTGAGGCTCAAAACGTTTCAAATAACTTGACAAAAAACGTGACACAAAAACGTGACACGAAAACGTTACAAAAAAAGGCTTATCATTTTATATTATAGAGTAGATTTAGGATTTTTGATTTAATGTATTTATGCGCTGTAACTACAGCACTTAAATGTAATATATGGATATTTTTTTCCCTTTTTTGTTGATCTTGGTGAGATGTAATTTCTCAGCTTTCATCTTCGAAGATTTTTTTATTAAGCTTACCTGAGAATGACATCGGTTAGTTATTACTTATTGGTTTGTTTGCTTTGGGAAGTAGGCTGATAGTTGGCAGGTCTGATATTCACTACAGCTGTAGTTAAGAAATTCGCACGCACGCACACGCACACACACACACACACACACACACACACACACACACACACACACACACACACACACACACACACACACACACACACACACACACACACAACGTATTCAAAAGGTAGTTTATTTAGCATGTCTGGGATGTAGAAGCTTCGTGTGGCCTTTCCGTAGTAATTATTATATTTATATGTGATATAATTAGTTGTCGGAGGTCTTGTTATACGATATATATTTCTGAATATCCTGTAGTTGCCATCGAAATAATGTTTTTTAGCAAAGCTGTATAGTAACATAAGTGTTTTGTTGTTAGTATTTTTTGTTCTGACATTATAGCTTATAAGGTCGGTATTGTCTCTTTGTTCCCAAAATATCAGTTTTATCATTTTGTACTGTAATGACATTAGTCTATTTAGTTTGTAGAGTGCACAGAAAGCATAAGCTGTTATAGTGCATCTTAGTATATTTTTGCATAGTGTCTTGTATATTAGTATTTTTTGGCGTGTGGGAACTGTCTTTTAACCTGCAGAGTTTGCCAGTTATTGTTCGTAGTTTGTTTTGTTAAATGGTTTATATGGCTATTCCAGTTCATATTTGCATCGAAGTAAATTTCAAGGTATCGTATAAATCGAAATAAATTCCAAGGTATGTTTCAACCTGAGTGATTGTAGTGGTTTTACTGTCCTGTGTGCTTTTTATCTTTGAGAGTGGATGCTGAATGGTTATATATTTGTTATCAACTGGTCGAGTTAGTGGATTTCTGGATATAATTAATTTCTCTTATATGAGTTTAGGTGGATGGAGTTTTTGATGAACCAGTCAATGAGCAGATTTATGTCATGCAGCATATTTGTTTGGGCTATGCTTGCATTATTATGGATGGATATTATAGCTCTATCATCTGCGTATTGGAAAACTTGCCTTTGAGACGCAGCTGGTTAATATCGTGCATATAAATGTTGAATAGAGTTGGGGAGAGAACAGCTCCCTGTGGCTACTCCCACATGTTACTTGTAGCTCTCTACTTCGGTTTGACCGGATATGTGTGATATGCTTTCTATTTTGAAGGTAGTTTCTAAACCACGTGTGCAGAGGACCATATATTCCAATTATCTCAGCTTTTCTAAAAAGGTTTAATGTGTGAACGTGTCAAATGCTTTAGTCAAATCGATAAAGATTACCATGGCAATTTTTATCTAAGGCGGTATTAATTACGTCCGTAAAGTCTTCCAAGAGAGATGTTGTTCCCTTATTTTTATAAAAACTGTATTGTGTTTTGATGATAATATGAAAGTTCTCTGTATATGTCGCGAGTTTTCTTAGTACAATCAGTTAAATAATTTGATTGATAATTGGTAATGTTGCTATGGGTCTGTAATTACTGATTGAATTTCTTTTTCCGGGTTTGTATATGGGTATGATTATGGCAGTCTTTAACATACTTGGTGTTTGTCCGGTTTTATTTATTTATTTATTTAATAATAATAAGAAGAAGAAGAAAAAGAAGAAGAAGAAGAAGAAGAAGAATCAATCGATATGGACGAAGCCGTTTGGTCGGAAAGATCTAGGTTCGATTCCCTTCAGTGATGTCTCTTTCGACAAAAGGTGAGATAGCCGGTCTCATACGGAGGTGAGAGCTTTTTCACCCGGAAACTCTGATTTTTCGTCCCCCAGAATAGGCAAAAACCTGTCCCGTGAACACATGCATCTACAGACATAGGAGACATTCCTGGAATGATTGACCTACCTCTTCAGTGGAATTTCCGGTTTCGAATCCTAACAGGCCACGAAGTCTTATACGTAACCGTAACAAGACAACTGGCCTAATACGTAAAAGAAAAAGCAGACGGTAATAATAATAATCTACACATGGGACACCACCTGGTCGTAGCGGAGGGACTTGCGCGCTCTTCGGATGCTAGGAGCTAGCGTAGCTACCAGCAGGGTCTTCCAAGCCAAGAATGGAGGCAACACTATTATAGTGTTGCATCCATTCAGGTTGGATTTCAGCATCAACACACGGCAGAGATTACTGACTGGACAGAAGCCGAAAAACAGGAAAATTAAGGACAGCAAATCATGCATTGCTCCCACGCGGTGATGTGGATCGTTATATATTGCCAGAGAAAGTGGAGGACGTGGTCTTTTGCAAGTGAAGCAAACAGTAGAAGAAAAACAGCGAGCGTTGAATGATAACATTAAGGAATGGACAGAAAAGATATTTTTCCCATGCTCTCTCTCTCTCTCTCACACACACACACACACACTCACACACACACACACGCAGAAACACATAATATGTGTTGAAATACCATTTGAAATGAGGACAGAGATATTTATATCCATGTTTATTTATTTTACTATTGTATAAAATTTGGCAATTTCATTTTATGATAAAAATTATATCTTCATCAACAAATAAATCCAGAAAGAAACTTGCACATCCTCCATTAAGAATCTAGACGGTTAATTACATCATTGCATAAAATAATCCTTCAGTTTCTGTCGAGATGAAAGTACTTCATACCTTCTGTCTTTCCACAGCACAATTCCTCATAAGAATATTTTCAACCTCAGAATCACGTGTTAGATAGACCAATGCTAGGCACAGTTCTACAAATTATGCTTTCCATACACTATTTTTGTTTTATTGAGTACAGCTGTATGATCATGCAATTACCAGCAGTAATAACGTTACCTGAAACTGTCACTAGGTTTATTCGAGCAACTTAGGCTAAGGGGTCAATGATTTTTGTTCTTTTTGATTGCGTTTGTTCTGGGCGGTTTTTGTTTAGTTTGCGGAATGAAACTTCTCAGTTTTCCGGAGGAATAATTTTTCTCTCCGGAAATGTTTTCTGTTGCTAATATATATAACTCAAAAAAAATTTCGAAAGGGATCAAGAACTCTATAAAACAACAAGCGCCTACATGAATTGCTTTCGTGTTGTACTACTCAGAGGGACTTTCTAGGAGCTTGTGTCAAAGGCTATAAATTTTAGCTTGCACAAATTGTCAGAAAGTAATTACCGAAGAAAAACTCTTTGAACTATAGTTTAATCACCTGAATAATTATTACAAAAAATGCAGATAACATGGCATATATTTATCTGTGTAATAGTCAACTTCACATATAAACCGAACAGCTTTTGACTCAGTACATTACCAGATATTGAGTGATAATAATAATAATAAAATGATTTAACATATAATTTGATTCTGATATTATAAACAAGAAAAGCATGCTTTTACATTTCGTAAAGCAGAGAGAGAGAGAGAGAGAGAGAGAGAGAGGAAAATGTTACACGACTTTCGGGGGCTATGAATCGCCTATTCATGGAATTCGAAGTCAATACACCTCATTTAATTTGAGAAGGTCATGATCTTGTTTAGTTAGAATGTAGTGATCGTTTCTATTGTGAGCGTGTTGCGGTTAAGTTTACAATTTGCATAAAGCTTCGGAACTAACTAAATCTTGGCGCCCTGCTCTAGTATTTTGTGCATAGTGTCGTGTGTCACAGACTGCCGAACCTAGTTCGCAGTTGGTGCTAAGAGTAAAAAAAAAGTTCCTTTATCGTTTCAGGTCGATTGACTTTAAATGAATTAATTATTTTTAGATAGGAATAACATATTTCTTGACTGTTCATAGAAATGCTTAGCTCAGCAGATTTCGAATATTTAGTATTAAGTCACGTGACAATGATCAACCATTATGATATGAACGAAAACACACATATGTAGATACACAGAAAGATCCACTTTAAATTTTCGCAATTTTTTCTCTTATGGTTTAACATATCTCAACTTGTATGTCATGGAATTTTCTGTCAAATTTTCACACTAACGATTTCATCAAATGTCCTCTTATTACTCCAAAACTCGCAGTGTTCAATTCCTCTTTAGATTTTTTTAGATAGATAGATATTCAAACTATCTTGTGCAAATTTGATATCAAAAAAGTCTTCTAGCATTTCTCCGATTGCTGTCATTTGCTCCGAAGTTATCCAATGAAATCCAATGTTAGCAAGTTTCTTCTTTCCCCTCAACTTTTTGCCTATAACGACTACTATAGTATAGTATAGTATAGCGAATAACCTCTCATGTGTTAGATTACAATAAGAATATTACTAGTGTGCCTTTTGATTTTTAAGAGTTTTTATTTATTTATTTTGCAACTGGCGGCGTTCTCTCTTCTAGTCAACATTCCTCGAGTATGGTATCCCAGCTACCTGAAGAGAGCTGGAATACCATGGAAATGTTAATGAATATAAAAAAAGATGCATTAACATTTGAATAGCAGTTACTTGTATGAATCCTTGAAATGTGGAAATTGAGAAAGACTTATAGCGCTCTCACAACATGGCATATGCCATAAAATGTACCGCCTTTTCCGACTACGTATTTCAAAATCATTATCTGTACTTCCGTGTTTTTGTCTTATGCACTCCAACAGAAAAATTTTAAATACGATACTGCTAATTAGTATGCAATACAACGATGCTTTCTTAACTTCCCTTGGTTTGCAAGTGCTTGGAACAGGATACTGTTATTGCAAAGATGCCAATGGAATCGTTATTACGAAATGGTCAATCAAACGATAACAGGATATAAAAACCATATATCATTGGATTTATGTTATTTTGACGTACATCATTTGGTTATGAAAAGAAGGGTAAATTTATCTATATTTGAAAGTACATCTGCTGAAAATTCAAGGACCTGTAGCTGTTATAAGATATCGAGTGCATTATATATAGAGAGAGATATTACTAAATAAATGAGAAAAAAATGACGAGTTTTTAAAATTTTGTAGCAAGATTTAAAAAAGAAGGCACATATTATTATTAGTACAGTATTATTAAAATTACAAAGGAGCAGCAAAAGCTATGAGATCAGTATATTACATCTCTTAATGGCATGCATACTAAACCTAGGAAATAGGATTACCTACCCAGGGCACCGCCTTTTAGAGGGCTTTGCATACTACAAACACATAAAAAATTAGTTAAGTAATTAGTTAGTTAAATTGTTAAAAACGACATACGAATATCACCGAGAGAATATCACGTTATCTTGTATGGAATACAGGAATGAAAACTAGAATTCATTAATTATAATTTATATTTTGCCTTTTAATTATAACAGATGCACAAATTATGTGAAAATTATGATTATAACAAGATTAAGCAAAATAGGGCTTTCGCTGCACGAAAAATAAATATATAATAATTTATGATTTATGTTTTTATTTTAATACATTGCCGGATCATCAACAGACACCCAAACATGCGCAATAATAATCAAATTCCGTTGTCTGATATTTGGCCGACTTTTACTCATATAAAATAGGAGGGTGGTTGATGGAGAGATACCAGAGAGCAGTTTACTCAGGAGTAGAGTCCAAAAGATGGCCTGTGACTGGTGGTGTGCCACAGGGTTCTGTTCTTGGACCACTGCTGTTTAATTTGTTCATTAATGATATAGGGAAGGAACTGAGAGGAACGGTTCATTTGTTCGCTGATGATGCAAAATTGGGTAGGGCAATAGTGAATGCACAGGATGTCAAAAAATTGCAGGTGATTTGGATAGATTGGAGATCTGGGCTAAGGAGAATGGATGTTAATTTAATGTGACAAAATGTAAGGTTATGCATTTTGGGGTGAAAAAATTAACAGCAGTATACCACATTGGTGGAACTGTACTCCATGAGATTGATGAGGCCAGGGACTTGGGAGTATTGGTGGATAGGGAGATGAAGTTTAGGGGGCACATTGCAAAAGTGGCTAAATCAGCTCATCAACTCACTTGGTTGTTGAAAAATACTTTGACGAGCAGAGACTAGCAAGTTATTGTTCCTCTGTATCGAGCCTTGATAAGACCCATCTCGACTACTGTGCCCAGATATGGTCACCTAGGTTTCTTCGTGATGGGGAGGAGGTTGAGAGGCTCCAGAGGAGAGTGACCAAGATGATAGCCGGTCTATTGAATGAACCTTATGAAAACAGGTTGAAGATTTGTGGGTTGCAGAAATTGGTTGATAAGCGGAAAAGGGGAGATATGATTGAGACATTAAAATTGCTGAAGGGTTTCTATAGGATTAATTCAGAGGATATTTTTGAGAACAGGACTGGTGGTGGGAGGACCAGGGGACATCCATGGAAGCTGGGAAAGAGTGTGTTAGTAAGGGTGTTAGAGCTGAGTTTTTTAGTTTTAGAGTGGTGAATGAGTGGAATAAGCTGCCGGAGTCTGTTGTGGGTGCTATGACAGTGAATGTGTTCAAGGCAAAGTATGATAGATACTGTGTGAATGTCGAATAGTTGTGATGGAGACATGATGTTTAGGGCCTCCCTCGATGAGTCTAAGGACTTTTTGCAGTCGCCCGTAATAATAATAATAATAATAATAATAATAATAATAATAAAACCATTGCTTTACACATATTTTCGATATCTGTGTCGATGAAGGTGTGTTTCTTAAGAGATAATATAGATCATATTTCATTTATTTAATAGTTTTTTTAGCTTGATTTATAATTTTTAATTGTTCAGATACATAGTATGCTGGCATCCATGTATACTCTTGTCCCTGGCTCCTCAAATGTTAGTGGAGTGCCTGCTGTTCAGAATAGAATTTTTGATTGTTAATATTTCTATCGTTTTCAAAGGGGTCCATTTTTGAGGTTTGTAACAAAGTTACTTATTCAAAGAACTCTGCTGAGTGCAATACTTTCCTAAAAACACTACGACTGTGTCTCAAATTATGAATCGTTTTTAAATTGGACTTATCTTTGACTTAAATACTTAAAGGTTAATGTACTTAATTGCATTAGTTTTCGTTAGTAAACCAGTCTTCAGTTAAGCACCTTGAAAAGGATTTTTTCGTCATCAAAATTTATTTCCTTGGTGATTTTTTAATATAAAAATATATTTTAAATGTGATTTCCACCTATGAGATGGGTTAAGAGAGGGGGTGGGTGGGAATCAAATGAAACTTTTGCAATTAATATAGCAATCTTTTGAAACAGAACACATTTCTTAATAACAAATTCAAGGAGATAATACACAATAAGACGTGATACTACTCGTATATTATATAAATTTCCTTCTATGCTCATAAATTGGGCAGTACAATTTAGACCGAATAAACATACCGGACAATGCGATAATAAAAACTAGATAATGTGAAAAGATAAAACTGTTCAATATTTTAGTATTTTAGTCAAAGCTATATTTGCACTATATTTTAGTGCAAAGATATATATATATATATATATATATATATATTAGCTTGTCACGGTCACAAGTTATTATTATTATTATTATGTGACAGCAGGGCTCATCGCGGGAAGACAGTCTACTCTACTTCGCTACATACATCTCACTCCTACCACTTAATTCTCCAACAGTACACAACAACACTGCTACCATCAGCGCCATCTACTGCCTATCAGAGGCCGTCTTGCAGAGGCCGTCTCTTTTCATACTCAAACAGCTTTCCATGCAGCAGTTGTGACTCCTCTGGTCTGTTGCTTATAATTTTCATAACTAACATCAATTATCCTTATACACACTGTTTTCCTTCAACATGATTATTTTCTTATGAATCTGTTGCTTAATTAGATTACACATCAATTTCACACCCACTGTATTTATTCTCTGAACTCTAGGGACACATTCTGATATTGCATCATTTAAGTAATTTTAAACATTCCCTGTTTTCTCAGTGAATGTCTCGCAAGATAAGTAATATTTGTTTCAAATGTTTTAATAGCTCCTAATAGCGAATATAATGCGAAGAGAAAAATAAAATAATCGGGAGTGGGGAAGAAATATGCAGAAGGATGAATCTTTTTTTTTCAGGAATTTACCCGATAATCAGGAACGAATGCTCATCTCATTCTTTTCTAGATTATTTTTTTTTAACCAGTTTCGGTGTTAATCGTTCTTTGATGTACGGAAATGAGGTTATTTTTATCACATAAACTAATGTTTTTTACTCCGCAACTCAGAAAACATAGACCGTAAACCTCACTGCTTCAGATAATAATATAGCTTTAAATTTACGGATGTGAGTTGGCGGCAGTTTCCC
This sequence comes from Typopeltis vanoorti, assembly GCF_054136105.1. Lineage (NCBI taxonomy): Eukaryota > Metazoa > Arthropoda > Arachnida > Uropygi > Thelyphonidae > Typopeltis > Typopeltis vanoorti. The sequence goes on from NC_143553.1 coordinate 87,345,310, forward strand.
AGCTTATGGTCATCCCTTAGTCTTCAAAGTCATTGGTGGAATATCATTTTCGTCACCCGGTGTAAGAAAACACCTCTATGCTTATTGGAGGCTTGAAGTGGCTTGAAGTCGTTTCATGTTTGGTCTCTTGTGGAGGATTTCCTGACTGTATAATACATTAAAAATACAAAATACTTTTTTGATAACATTTCAAAAAAAAAAAAAACATCCTTAGCACACCAGCCTTACAAAATGTAGTCTAGGTTTAGGTTTGAATAACCATATGAGAGTAACATGAAAAAAAAAAACTCAACCCAACAATCACTGATGGATAAAAGTGGCCTACGTACAGATTTTCAAAAAGTTAGTTATTTTGGACAAAGTAGTTCTACCTACTCTATTTGTGAAGCAAAAAAGTATCAGATTACTTAATACTGGCATTCATTTCCCGTCTAAAGTGGGCGTGTGTACACGCCTAGTAATTGCATGAACAAAATTTTTGCTTCTAGAATTTCTAATTTATAATCAGTAATATTTGAACGCACTATATAAACGAATTACTGTATATAAAAGAGCATACTCGTCACTTATTTTATTTAGCTATTTCTCTGGTGTCTCCACTCCAATGTTATTCTAACACATTTTTCATCTCAGGTCACTCTAATTAATTACTCTTAGCCTGCGGAAGTGATTGAAGCTTCGATTGTCTACTTTCTAGACGAGGGTTTCACAACCCTATGCCCGCGGGCACCATGGCGCCCGTCGAGCAATTTGTGTGTGCCCGCCGCTGTTCAATTGTGTGCCGTATAGTTTGAAATAATCACGCAACAATTCATGGCATGCTATATGACGCATGCGTTAATGACACATGACGAGTATTAAACGCATACAATGTAAGTAATGCGCATTGGAAGTTGTTCATTCCAGTTTAAGAACTGGAATATCATCATATTCTCCTAATTATGAAGCACTGGCCAATGAAATGCAATGCCAAAGATCACACTAACTTACATATATATATTTAAATTTTTATATAATGTAAACTTTTAAGTAATAAAACATTTGATTATAATGTAAACTTTGTATGTATTCATTTAACAAACGAATTCAAAAAATTTGCTTGAAAAAATAGATGGTGCCCTACCGGTATTTTAGAATGTGCTCTAGGAAACAAAAAGGTTGGAAACCCCTGGCCTAGATAGTACCGTCACTTGCAAAAGGTGATGGTAACCAGAATATAGCTGAACTCGCATTTGATAAATATAGTGTGGTAGGGCACTTCTAAAAGGAAAAGTGGTGGAGCTCATCTTACTTGAACAAGGTGTTTTCAGGATGGCATGCATTATGATAATATGTAATAAAAATCCGTCTTTCATGAAAATCGTTTTCGTATTTGATGTATATGTCATAGCGGTGTACTGTTACTCCAATAATGGAGTAACAGTACACCGTTACATCGTTACACCGTTACATCGTGGTCTTTAGTAGGTCGTGGATTTTAGTAGTTCCAGTAGTGCTCAATATGTCCGAAGGAGACAATATAAAACTCGCGGGATCTAATTTATTGAAAGCAGGTTCTATGAAATTTAGATGGAATGCTAAAAGGCATATACCTGTCCGTCCCTTGTCGTTAATTGCAATTTTTGTCCCTTTGCAACTGATTTTTTTATGCCACTTAACTAGAAGTAATTGACAGGAGGTGGAATATTTCCTCTCAGAATGCATTTTTTTTTTTTTTAGGTCCTCCTTTCAGAGTCTTTTGAACATGTTCAACTCTTGGCCTTCATCTTCTACAGGCGTTCTCTCCTATGAATTTGTTAAAAATAAACAAACAAGCAATAATGTTTTACTATCACATTTCGGATTTTAAAAAAGGAGAAAGGAAGAAAGAATCAACCACAAAAAAAAAACCGGTGTTGTGAAATTTCGAATTTACTTATACTGGCATCATCATCATCTTTATTTCATTTAGAGCCTATGTAGCACAGTGGAAATGGTGTTTGAACTCCTCAGTGCTAAACTGCCCAAAAGATAGACTTAAGTTCACGTTTAGTCGCCTAATTTTTGTAAGCTTTTTTGGAGTCACTAGCACGGGCAAGTGGGCTTTTTCTCCCTAAAACACGAGTTTTTCATCCCGTAAACTCAAGAAAATCGACCGTAACCCCACACTATTTCAGATATTAAAAATATTGTGTTAGGGTCAGGTACCATGAGATGGCGGCACCTGTTGAACCGTCTGTTCACTGCGTGCTGTTAAATTAGTGATGGGCTTTGGCCAGCTTTCTCTGATTGGTTAACAGTGGAGATTGAACTGTCTACTCAGTCTCCAAAAGTTAGATAGGGCTAAAACAGCCTCGCTTATACCCTATACGGGAATAAAAGGCGTTAGCTGATTTTTTTTTTCATAAATTCAATTAACAGAGTTCACAGTCAAAAAGTAACATGAAACAGCATAATGAAATCTTTGAATGGCAAATGAGTCCAATTCAGGCCTAATTCAAAGGCCTAGAATCGGCTAGATATCGTCGTAAAATGTGAAATGTCCCTATAAGATTTTTGTTCTTCTGGACGAATAAAGCCTGTGTAGCTCAGTGGATGCGGCGTTTGCACACCATCGCGCTAGGCCGCACGAAGGAAGTCTTGGTTTCGAGTCTAGTCGGTGACTAGAGGAAATTTTTCTAAGCCTTTTTTCGACCGGTTCCCGAGTTAGTCGATCTCTGGCACGGGCAAGCAGGTTTTTCCTCCCGGAAACTCGGGTTTTTCGTCCTGTAAACTCAAGAAAATCGACCGTAGAACCCACATTATTTCAGACATTAAATATATTGTGTTAGGGTTAGAGACCACGAGATGGCGGCACATTTGAGCCGTCTCTCTTCACTGCGTACCGCTTAATTAGTGATAGCTTTGGGCCATCTGTCTCTGATTGGGTACCAGTGGAGATTGAACTGTCCACTCAGTCTCCAAAAGTTAGATAGGGCTAAATGGCCTCGCCTACTCCCGTATATACGGGAATAAAAAGGTGTTAGCTGATTTTTTTTTTTTTTTTTTGGACGAATAAAAGCAGATCTTCCTGTTTGTCTAAAATAAGATAACCCACAAAACCATGGAATCTGGTAGACGGTTTGATAACTTAGAGGACAAGATCTACCTTTGCAGGTTATTTTTCCTCTTTATCGAGCCTTGATAAGACGCCATCTTGGCAACTCCGCACAGATCTGGGCGCCAAAGTGTCTTGGTGATGAGGAGAAGTTTGAGAGGATCCAGAGGCGCATGATCAGGATGGTAGCAGGTCTATGGAATTGACCTTAATGGGACAGATTAAAGATTTGTGGGTTACAGAAACTGGTAGATAGGCAGAAAAGGTGTAATAGGATTGAGACACAAATTTCTGAGGGGCTTTTACAAGATTACTTCAGAGGAAGTTTGGTTGTGGGAGAACTCGGGGCCATCCATGGAAAGTAAGCATGTAGTTAGCAAGGGTGTTAAAACCAGGTTTTTTTGCTTGGAGAATAGTGAATGAGTAGAATAGATTGCCCTAGTCTGTTGTGGGCGCCATGACTGTGAATGAATTCAAAGCAAAGTATGATAGATATTTCGCGAATGTTGGACAATTCTTGACATGATGCTTAGGGCCTTCCACGATGAGTCTAAGGACTCCTTGGAGTAGCCCGTAGTTATAGTAATAATAATAACTGAGACTGGGAATCTTGTCCTTAGGAGAAGCGAGAAAGATGAAGATTTTTCTAATGGGATGATAGGTAACAAAATATTCATGGTTTCAAAACGTTCGCTATGCGCTCAATAATGCCATGCACATAATAGATAGGAATGTGAGGTATTTCTTCTGCACTAGAAGAGGTAGAGATACCATGACTGTTAAAAGCTTTTTTTTATGAAAGAATCCTTAAATTTCTCAGATAGAAAGATGGGATTAATATGTTATTATTCTTTCTGTAAAGGTTCATCTGAAGAATGTAAAGAATGAGCATGATTGACATCCATTATGATTTGCCCATACTATCAGCCTATTTAAATCATCTTGCAAGTTCTCTACATCATCTTGATTAACTATTATACCATACCCAACTTTGCTTCATCAACAAACAACTGAATCTGGTCGATTGGTAGAGCCTCTGCCACTAATGGCTCACGCAAAAGTTAAGCAAGTTTGAGCGCGGTTAGTAATCGGAAGGAGATCACTCGTTCGATGCTTTTGGCACACTCTCCTTCGATGAGTCTTTGGACCCCTTGGAGGTGTCACATAATAATAATACTAATAATAATAATATCTCCCTTCAATGGCAGTGGTGTCCAAACACAGAGCCATGCAGCACACCAGTAGTCACCTGACTTCTCCTAGATTTTGCTCCTTCATATACTACTTTTTGGTATATGTCCATCAGCCACCCCTTTATCCATATCACTAGTTTCATATCCATCCTCATTTGCTGCAGTTTACATAACAGAGTTCCATGTGGGTATTGTGTCAAATGCGTTTGCAAAATCCAGCAGTATCACTGTGTAGCCATTCCCTTTATCCAAATGAGCTGTCACTCTATTATAAAAAGTTAATAGATTACTAAGGCATGACTGACACTTTACAAAGTCATACTATCCCTCACAGGGTCTCATATTCTTATTCACTCATTCCTGAATTCTCCTTTTCACCAACCTTTCAAGTACTTTTACCACCACTTCTGAGATACTGATTGGTCTATAATTTGCTACCACAGACTTAGATCCTCATTTATACAAAAGAATTATTCTGCCCTCCTTCCACTTTCTTGGGACTTTGTCAGAGCTTAGGCTTAAATTAAACCGCCTAGTCAAGGGTATAGCCAGTTCCCTTGCACATTTTCTTAAAACGTTAGCCGATATCTCACAGCTGTATTTGTATTCAGATTCTTCAATATCCTAAGTACCTCCGATTCATCAACCTCTGTTCTCACACTAGTTCCTGTCACCTCTGCTATTACAATATCTCCACTTGGATGATATACCTTTGCAAAGTGGTTATTCCGTAGACCAACAATTTCATCTAACTCAGACACCTCTACCATATGCACTTATTAAAGTTATCCCTCCATAGTCATTCTTTCTTCTTCTTCTTCAAGTGTCATCCCCTAGAAGGTGGTTGGAAACCATGCCACGGAACTGTTTTCTTTCTTTTGCTGCTCTGGAACAGTTATGGTATTTCAAGCCAGTCCAGTCCTGCTTGCTACATAACGAAAAAACTCTTTGATATTTCCTTCGCCTGCTCTGCTAATTTCTTCTCATAATCTGATTATGTCTTCCTTACTATGCTGGTCACCTTTTTTTGTTTAACCCTTGTACTGTTCTCAAGTTATCTATTATAAAATTATTTCGACTTATGTTTTATTATTTTAGTATTTTATAATTAATTATAATAGTCAGCTTATTTGCTTATCAACTTGCGATTTTTGAATTCTGATATGCAAATATTCTGCTATACGAAGTATTTCCTAGCTTTCAAAGCATATTAAAATATTATTCTTGTTCTGCTGTCTTACTGCTTTTGGTTTCCACATTTTTGATTCGTATAAATGCATCGAAATTTTTATTCTGTATCAGAATTCCCAAATTGCATAGTAACACTGAAACAGCGTGTGACAGTGAGTCATAAGTCAAAAGCTCATCTAGTTTTTGATTATTGCCTGTAGGTGGGTTTAGGTACTGACGTGTTGCCTGTATTTCGCTGTAGGTAGGTGAGATTTAGATTTTTAAAGTTATTAATATAATTTTGTCATTATTTGGTTGAAACTAGCTGGTGTAATCAGTTGAAGTTCTTATATAGTGTATAATGTTCAATTTGGTGGTCTAATAATCCCGTGAAATTCAAAAGTTAAAACTTTTAAAATTCAACAACGTTTTTTTTTTTTTTTTGCTATACTATGTGTAACTAAGATTCAAATAGTATAAACGTTCAAATTCTGGATAGCTTGTGGAAATGTAAACAAAGAACGCTAATGAAAAGTAGATTAGCTTTTAAACTGCACAAATTTTGTGAGCAATAATATTTCTCCACGTTATGATTTTTGTCATCACCTCATTTATCTGTAAACCGTTTATATCAGCATGCTTGTACATGAATTATGTGTGAAGGTATATTTAGGGAAACTAATTTTGAGTTCGGAAGAGATATGATATGGATGTATTAACTTGATGAACTTGTAACCAAATTAATATAGAGGATTATTATGTGGGAGTGTTAAGGAGGACAACAAACTACTCCTTTTATACAGCTCCTAGAAGCTGTATAAAATAATGGTATGGTACTAGATGTGGCAGCATGGATGTGTTTGGTGCTAATGATAGTCTTTTGAACACTGAATTTGTTAATATTTTGTCAAGTATCCAGTTTAGTTAATTTTAACCCTCTGATATGCAGGTTTCATATAAACAATAACACTTTGTACTGATCTTGAAGGTTGCTAATAGAATTTGTAACATAGTATATTTTTGTAGAAATCATCAGCTTTTGTTTATAATATTTATCATTTAAACATGGATGATAGTGGGGGGAAAGCAAGCTGACTTCTCTGGAGTCAGACAAATTGATTGCAATAGTTAAATTCCTTTTTTCAGCATTTATTTTGATTTCTCAGGTTGTTTATGCTTCACTAATGCAAACATTTCCACCATTCTCTTGTTTTGTAATATTATTTTGTTTGCTTGCAACATATTTCAGTGCTGTCGTATAGCATATCTGGTCGTAAGGCTTTACATTGGATATTCAGAACTGTATTTTTTTAAAGGAAATTACAACGTAGACTAATATTAACTAAAAGACATTTAATATTTCCAATATTTCGGCAAAGTCAGATTGCCATCATCAGGAAACAAATATAAGTTATATATATTAGATATGTGCATTCAGGCACTACATTAAGTAATGAAGATGAAGCAAGTGAACTGAGAGTAGGTCTAAAGTCCTAAATAATGCCCCTAATGGGTTAAATTTGGCATCCTTGGCTGTTGAGTTGAAACTTTCATGAAGATGATCTAAATTTGGGAAGCTCTCATCCTCCATACTTCAGCCCAATAGCCAAGGATGCCCAATCTAGCTCATTAAGGGGCACTATTTAGTACTTTAAGCCTATTCTGAGTTGACTTACTTCATCTTCATTACTTAGTGCTGTGCCTATGTGCACATATCTTATTATATTTGTTCCCTGATGATAGCAGTTTGACTTTGCTGAAATATTGAAAGTATTCAATTTATTTTAGTTAATATTAGTCTACATTGTAATTTCCTTAAAAAATAGTTATGTATAGCATATTATTATTATTACGGGTATCTCCATGGAGTCAGTAGACTCATCGCGGGAGACCCAAACTAGCAAAACAATATCTGTCATATCTCTTCTTGAATTCATTTACAGACGAAGAGCTCACAACTAAGTCAGGCAATGAATTCCACTCATTCACCACCCTCCAGGCAAAAAACCTTGTTCTGACACCTTTGTTAACCACACTCTTCTTTAATTTCCAGAGATGACCTCTTGTTCTTCCATCACTATCACACAGCTGAAACATTTCCCCTGCATCAATCCTATAAAAACCTTTTAGTAATTTGAATGTTTCTATCATATCCCCTCTTCTTCGCCTATCAACCAATCTCTGCAATCCACAAGCTCTCAATCTATCAATGTAGGGAGCATTTTTTATATCACTCACCAACTTGGTCACTCTTCTCTGAACCCTCTCCACAGCCTCCTCATCGCCAAGGAATCCAGGTGACCAGACCTGAGCACAGTAATCCAAATGTGGAAGTATCAATGCTTTATAAAGGGGAATAATAACTTCTTTATCTCTGGATGTCAGTGTGTTCCTCAACAACCAAGTAATCCTATGTGCAATCTTGGACACCTTAGCAATGTGTCCTCTGAACTTCATCTCCCTATCTACCAATACCCCTAAGTCCCTAGCCTCATCAATCTCTTGGAGTACCTTTCCATCGATGTAGTACACAGCTGGTAATCTTTTAATCCCAAAATGCATGACTTTACACTTTTCCACATTGAACTGACATCCATTTTCTTTTGCCCATTTTACCAGCTTATTTAAATCCTCCTGCAAACTTTCAACATCAGCTTGATTTTTTATTGCACTACACAACTTTGCATCATCAGCAAACAACTGAATATCTCCCTTTAAGCCGTTTCCTATATCATTTATATACAAATTAAACAACATTGGCCCAAGCACAGAGCCCTGAGGCACACCACTGGTCACCTGCCTCATTCTGGACTCGGCTCCTCCATACACCACCTTATGGTATCTCTCCCTGAGCCATTCTCCTATCCATATCACCAATTTAATATCCATTCCCATCTGCTCCAATTTGCGTAACAGTGTTCTATGGGGTATCCTGTCAAAAGCCTTAGCAAAATCCAGAAGTACCACTGTGTAGCCAGTTCCTTTGTCCAACTCAGATGTTATTCTATTATGAATAGTTAATAGATTGCTAAGACAGGATCTACCTTTAACAAAACCATGTTGGCCTCTATAGAGTATCATATCCTGATCCACCCATTCTTGAATTTTGTCTTTAACCAACTTTTCCAATACTTTTACCACTACTCCTGAGATGGTGATTGGTCTGTAATTCAATACCGCTGTTTTAGAGCCACCCTTATGCAAAGGAACCACTTTGCCTAACTTCCACTCCCTAGGGACCATACCAGAGTTCAAACTTAAATTAAATATCCAGGTAAGAGGGGTTGACAATTCATTTGCACATTCACGCAACACCCGAGCTGATATTCCATCTAAGCCTACCGCAGTGTTTGCATTTAAGTTTTGCAATATATTTAATACCTCTGATTTTTTAGCTTCAATTCTCACATTAGGTATTGCTATAGGTATAGAGATATCCTCACTTGGGTGATAGACTTTTGAAAAGTGATCACTCAGTAACTCGACTATTACCTCTGATTTTGTCACCTCAATACCATCAGCACCCACTAAGGTTATCCTTCCGAAGTCATTCTTCCTCTTACTTGCCACATAGCGGAAGAACTCTTTGGGATTACCCTTGATCTCTTTGGCTAAGGTCTTCTCATAATCTGATTTAGCTTTTCTTACTATGCTGGTAACCTTCCTAGCTTGAGCCTTGTACTGCTCATGGTTGTCCTGATCGCCTTTCTCCTTGTAAATTCTCCATAACATTTTCTTTTTTTGCAGTTCAAGCTTGATACTACTGCTCATCCATCTAATGCCTGCCTTGTTTGACCTCCTGACCATGGGGACACAATCTGATATTGCTTTCCTCAGATACCCGCTGATTTTATCCCAAGCACTGCCAACATCTTTCCCTTGCAATATGTTCTGCCATGGGATGGCTGCAAGCTCACTCCGAAGCTTGTTATAATTGCCTAACCTGTAGTTCCGTACATACCCCTTCTTAATAGAAAAATCCACAGATTTTGCAACTTCCCAAGTCAATACCACATGATCGCTTTCACCAACTGGAGGTAACGAGGACACCTTACTTATGCATATAACCTCTGAACCAATAACCAGGTCCAACACTCTCACACCACGTGTCCCTTCAGTTACGTGCTGTTTCAAGTAATTATCTCGTAGAAGATGTATGAACTCCATTTCCTTTTTGCTACGTGATATTTCCTCCTTCCAATTGATATCACCATAATTAAAATCCCCCATAATAATCACTAAGCCTTCACTCATTGCACTAAGTTGCTGATGCATGAATTCAATATCTCCCCCCGTACTCCCTGGCCTATTGCAGCATCCAACTGTATATTTGGTTGCGTTGGTCACTATTTCGCACCAGACTGCCTCAAATGAACTCTCATTCACATGTCTATCATCATGATATACTACTTTCTTTGGCTGCAACACATCAGCTATCATCAACAGTACTCCTCCTCCTGTTTTATCTTCTCTATCCTCCCTGAAAATACTGTACCCATCACATTCAATTCCAGTGACCACATCTTCTGCTGACAGCCAAGTTTCACTAATGCCTACAACTTTTGGTGAGATTTCACTGACTAATGCCAAAAATTCTTCTCTCTTATTTCGAATGCTTCTAGCATTGGTATACAAAAATTGCAGATTCCCTCTAGATCTTGTACCAGCTTTAGAACTGATATATAAGTCACTAACTACCGTAGTCCTATGCCAATTTTTATCCCCTCTCTTCTGCAATTTATTCTGCCTATAAGGATCAATAAGTACACAATCAGTGCTAAAGTTTCTCTCCCTTACACTCAACCTTTTCAATATTAGTTTCCCTGCCCAATAACTTCAACCTGTTCAGAAAACAATAACTTCTTCAATCGCTTATGTCCTTCCATGTTAAGATGCAGTCCATCTCTAGCATACAACTGCCTTTTTCCTTCAAACACACTCCAAACATCAACAAACTCCAGACCTCTTTTTCTGCACATTCTTGCAATCATATCATTCATTATCATTGCTCGTCTACTTAACTCGTAATTGTCAAAACGAGGCAGCACACACACTATTCTCCCATTGACACTTTTCCTCTTCACAATATCTAATAATGTTCTTAAATCTTTTCCTACCCGATTTATACTACCTCTCAGGTCATTCGTACCCACCATAACTATCATCTTGTCTGCTTCATGCCCTCTCTTTATTGCTAAAGCCACTCTTTCTATTGTCCCATCAGCCAAGCACACCTCATGCATACCACTCTCCATACCCTTAATCATAGAATCACCATATATTTTACCACTCTTAACTTCATTCAAGTCCACACTCATGGACTCATTCTCTACACTATTCAGCATGACTCTCCCAGCTTCATTACTCAACTCTCTATTACTTACCCCCTTTTATTTTTTTACTCTATTACTCAATATTTTTGCTATACCCTCCATGAGTCACTAAACTGAACTAATTTCATTATGTAATGTCACTATCGAGTTCTCTATGCAAGAACTTGTGGTAGATGTGCTCTACACACTCCACACGGAACCAACCATCTAACATTACTTAATCTGCAGTCTAAACACTAACGTAATACACTAAGCCATCTGTTACCTACTAATCATATTTCGTCTGTTAATTGGGTGTGTTCTCTGACCAGTTTTCCAATGTGTGGGATATCATGTTGGATGTTTAATGCAGTATTAACAGCACTAAGAAATGATTAAAAACTATTTTATTTTTTCCAGTATTTTGTCTCTCACTGAGACTTCTTCAGCCATTACAGATTACCATTTGACATCACACACACACACACACACACACACACACACACACACACATATGCATGCTGTCAATTCTATACTAAATGAAACATAGATATAACATCGTCATATCTTGATGGGGTGCCCTCTATAAGCAATTGCATGTCTAGGTTGTAAATTGAAATCTTTGAGGAGTAATGTTTCCCAATTGTTGGGAAGTTTTTAGCATCCATATTTATTTAAATTCTGTTGATTTCTGAGAGAAGTTACAGATTCCAAAAAAAAATCTTTTTTTAAATTTACTGTGTGGAGTATGGTTCTTTTTTTTTTTTTTCAGCAGATCCTATGCATGGTCTTCAGGACTAGAATGACCATAGTTGCGATTGCAGATGTGTTGTTTGTGTTCATCCATGCAAATAGTGGCTGATCTACTTGTCTATCCAAAGCATGCCAACTTACAGTAACAGAATACTTTTTATACTCTAGGAAATGAGAAAGCTGATCCTTAATGGAATGGATAAGGATAGCAAGTTTCAGGTGGGGCTTAACCATCCAAATGTCTACACAGATAAACTATATCAAAAATATAAGCTTTGTATCCATATTATTTCTGTAATACCTAAGGGTATATTGAGTTCAATGAACACTTCACATCTATGTAATTATGGACGTTTATACACACATCATGGCTGGTACAGTGGTTAAAATCTATGCAAAGGTATTTTTTTTTCAAGGACCTAGCTATTTTTTTGAATGTATCTCAGACATAGGGGATGGTAATGGCATTCCTGAAGTCCTTCTGAAAAGATGGACATGGATGTGGAAGGATTATTATTATTTTTTTTTAATTCTGTAGTCATCAGATAGGAAGATGTGTATATGGTCGAAAGGTTCCACTGGAACAAAGATTGTAGATGCTGTTAGTTTTATTTATGCTATATGAATATATGGCATATATGCTATTGAAAAGGTTGGCAGCTAGAGGGATTCATGGTCTGTAGTGTTTGTTGAGAGCTCCTAATAAGATGAGTGTTATTTTAAGTTATCATTGACAACTTTGCTTAAATATTACGTAGTTTTATTTGCTTTGCATATCTTAGTGTGTCTTTTTGTGTGTTTTTGGTGTTTCAATTATTAATTTGATAAAATACGATAGCACATGACTCCCATAAGAAGGAAAATGGCGGCTATTAATAATGGTTTGCCATCTTTGTTCAATAACTGTAATATAAAGGAGATTATCCAGTGTACTATCTGCAAAATGTATGCTTTGCGGAGAGCGGTTGGAGTATAGTAAGATGATGATAATGGAGTGAATGTGTGTAGAAAATGTAAGGGAAATGAGGAATTAAAGTGTATTTCAGGTCGTGAGTGTGATATTTTTGTCAAATATCAGAATGAAGAAAATAGCGATATGATAAGAAATTGCGAGGTTGTACCAGAGAACTGTGAGGGTGTGAATGTAGAAAGTGTGAATAATGGTATTAATACAGAGCAAATTAATGGCTTAACAGATAATAAAAAAGTTGAGATAGATGCAATGAGAGAGATCGCATTGTTGAGCGGAGTGATACATAGAGCAAAGCGGCACTAGAGCGTATGCACAAATGTCTACCGAGTGTACCAGCCAATATTAAAAAGTATGATAGGAAAAATAAGAGTATGATTGTGAACGTAAACAAAATGAAGGAGCAAGTGCTGTATAGAGATTCATTAGTAGGAGGTGTGTTAGTAGAGGATTTGACAAAATCGTACCAACCTGGTGCGACCATCAAGGATGTGAGTCTATTAGAGAACAAAAGGAAAGGGTGAAAGAAATGATAGTTGTGGCAGGTAAGAATGATTTGAAAGGAGATAAAATGGAAATGATAGAAGACCTGAATGAATTGTTAGCAAAAGAAAAGAGTGAGAAAGTTAGGATGATTAGGCTTTTGCCATGTTATGACAGTGAAGTGTTTAGATGGAGGGCCATAATTGCAAATGACTTTATGCGTGGGTTATGCATGACGAGTGGTGTGGAATTTGTGGACGTGTGGAGTGAGTTTGATGGGCGAAAGGATCTATATAAGATGGCTGGTTTGCATTTGAATGGATTCGGTGTAAGGAGACTTGAAAAAGTGTTATTGAATGAAGTGGATGTGCAGAATCAGGGAAACTAGATTTATTAAGGGGGGGGGGGCGGTAGATATGCCCGAGCGAATAAAGACAACAAATCAGAATGGGATAGTTAGTATAAGGCATCAAGGTAAGGATGGGGCTAATGGGGGTCTGCAATTCATGTAATGTTCCTTCTTGTTCCTAAGGCTAGTAGTATTAGTAACAAGACGGAAGAATTTTTGGCCTTGGTTGCGCTTCCAGACCACAGGTTATTGGCATTAGTGAAACATGGCTGACTGTAGATGATATAGCTAGTGGGATTGAATGTGATGGGTATAGTATGTTCAGGAATGACAGGGAGAATAAAATGGGGGGGGGGGAGTATTGTTGATGATAGCTGATGAGCTGCAGCCAAGGAGAATAGAAGTTGAATTGCAGGATAGAGAAAAGACCACATTTGAGGCTATTTGGTGTGAGATTGTGGCTAGCAGAACAAAATATACAATTGGGTGCTGCTATAGACCACGTGATGGAAAAGATTGTGGAGATAGTATGCACAAGCAAATAGAAGAAATGAGTGGAAGGAGAGTGATTATTATGGGAGATTTCAACTATGGTAGCATTGATTGGAGTGAGGAGAGGACACATGGGAGGAAGGAATTGGATTTTATGCGGTTATTAAGGGATAACTACCTGCGACAGCACATAATGGAAAATACTAGGGGTCAGAGAGTGCTTGACCTAGTAATTGCATCTGAGGATTTGGCTGTAACTAGTATGACCACATTCTCACCAATTGGTGAGAGTGATCATAGGGTCTTGACTTGGGAGGTGGCTAAAGGTGTGGAATTTACAATTAAGACAGGGTGCATGTGGAATTATCGGGCTGGAAAGTATGACAAGCTTAGTAGTTTGATTGGTTCTGTGCCATGGCATGTACAACTGCAAGGGCTAGAAGTTGATAGTGCATGGGAGGTGATTAAGAAGTGTTTGCATGCAGCAATGGCTGACTGTATACCTAGAGTCTAAATAATAAATCAAATAGGGGTTAAATGGATGAATAACACCATTAAGCTTGAGCTGCAAAAAAAGAAACAACAGGGGATTTAAGGAGAAAGGTAACTGGCAGGCACATGAATGGTATAAAGCGCAGGCCAGAAGAGTAAAGAGTATGGTAAGAAAAGCAAAAAAGGATTACGAAAGAACATTGGCCATGCAGGCTAAATAGAATCCTAAACAGTTTTTCGATATGTTGCAAGTAAAAGAAAAAATGTATATGGCAGAATGATTTTAAAGAATGACGATGATAGGGAGGTAACCGAATCAGTTGATATAGTTGAGTTACTGAGCGAGCATTTTGCAAGGATATATCATCCAGGTGGTGACATTACAGAAATGAATGAACCTATAGAGTATACAGGAATTATGGTGAATGAAGTGGAGGTGAGTAGTCTATTGCAAAACCTCAATATCAATACATCTGTGGGATTGGATGGTATACTAGCTCGTGTCGTACGTGAAGCGGCTAAAGAATTCTCAGTACCCTTGACCATTTTGTTTAATTTGATTCTCAGGTCTGGGTTAGTCCCGAGGGGGTGGAAAGAGGGGAAAATAGTTCCGCTGCATAAAGGAGGTTCCAAAACTGCTGTTGTAAATTACTGACTGATTAGCATATCAGGAATCGTTGTCGAGGTCTTGGAGAAATTTGGCGAGAAAAGAATACAGGATTGGATAGATGAAAATGGGAGATATTATATGGGGGACAACATGGTTTTGTGAAGGATAGATCATGCCTCAGTAACTTCCTCACGTTTTATAACACGATGACGGCTGAACTGATAAGGATAATGGATTTACAGTGATTCTACTGGACCTTGCCAAGGCCTTTGACAGGATACCACATGGAACTCTAATCAGTAAACTGGAGCAGATGGGGATAGATATAGGGTTGGCGTGATGGATAGGAGGGTGGTTGATGGAGAGATACCAGAGAATGGTTTATTCAGGAGTTGAGTCCAAAAGACGGCTTGTGACTAGTGGTGTGTCGCAGGGTTCTGTTCTTGGACCACTACTTTTCAATTTGTTCATCAATGATATAGGAAAGGATCTGAGAGGAAGTGTTCACTTGTTTGCTGATGATGCAACGTTTGGTAGAGCAATTGTGAGTGCACAGGATGTCAAAATTTTGCAGGATGATTTGGATAGTTTGGAGGATTGGGCTAGGGAAAATGGATGTCAGTTTAATGTGGCAAAGTGTAAGGTTATGCATTTTGGGGTGAAAAGATTAGCAGCAGTATATCACATTGGTGGAACTGTACTCCAGGAGATTAATGAGGCCAGGGATTTGGGAGTGTTGGTGGATAGTGAATTGAAGTTTAGGGGGCACATTGCAAAAGTGGCTAAATCAGCTCATCAAATCACTTGGCTTCTGAAAAATACTTTAACAAGCAGAGACAAACAAGTTATTGTTCCTTTGTATTGAACCTTGATAAGACCCCATCTAGACTACTGTGCTCAGATATGGGCGCCAGGGTTTCTTCTTGATGGGGAGGAGGTGGAGAGGATCCAGAGATGAGTGACCAAGATGATAGCAGGTCTGTGGAATGAACCTTATGAAAACAGGTTGAAGATTTGTGGGTTGGAAAAATTGGTGGATAGGCAGAAAAGGGGTGATATGATTGAGACATTGAAATTACTGAAGGTTTCTATAAGATTAATCCAGAAGATATTTTTGAGAATAGGACTGATGGTGGGAGGACTAGGGGCCATACATGGAAGCTTGGCAAGAATGTGGTTAGCAGGGGTGTTAGAGCTAGGTTTTTTACTTGGAGAATGGTGAATGAGTGGAATAAGCTGCCAGAGTCTGTTGGGTGCTATGACCATGAACGAGTTCAAGGCGAGGTATGATAGATACTGTGTGAATGTCAAATAGTTGTTCTTGATATGATGTTTAGGTCCTCCCTCGATGAGTCTGTTGACTCCTTGGAGTTGCCCGGAATAATAATAATAGTATTGTTCGAGAAGGGTGTTGGTGGGAAGGTTTCTATCTGCCCGTGTGAGTGGATTTTCTGTATACACTGAAGGGAAGGTTACTATTTGGAAGGCAATAATAAATTTAGTTTAATCTTTTATCCAAGTGTAAGCAAACAAAGTTTGCGCCTGAAGTATCTTCAGGACTGAGGCAACTTGTGGTAAAGGTGGACCAAACCTATAGCCTGTTGGAGAGCAGAATTGCTATTCACTTGGCAAATTAGCTTGACAGGTTATTGTAGGATACAGTTGGGAGACTGCTGCTCTGCCTCAGCTAACAAATCATTAATATGTGTATCAGGTAAAGAAACATATGATACTATCAGTTTGAATTTTATATTAACATGTTCATTGCCACGCTACTTCGGCATAGTCTGTTCCTGTACGCCGAGCAATTTCACTTCTTCAAGGTCACTACAGTAATCTTGTTGTCGGCGGTAAGCGTCGTACGAGTATACTCGTAATTGGCTTGTGCAGAGCATATACCATCTATGACTATACTCAGTTTTGCTGCTAGCACCACAAGCCAAGCATTTTCACTTCTTCAAGGTCAGTACAGTAATCTCGTTGCCGGCGGTAAGCGTAATAAGAGTATACTCGTAGCTGGCTTGTGTAGCTCATATACGAACTACGAGTATACTTGTAGTTTTGTAGTTGGCAGCAAACGTGTCAAGTTTTTTAGGTTGCATACATATGAAAATCAATCATCAAATTTTAAGTTTTTAATAGTTTCAGATTGTGAAAGGCATAAAATTTTCATTCCTTCGAAAAGTTATGTAATTTCTTTTACTGTATCACATATCAGATAGTATCTCCATCTGAAGTAAAAATTATTAAAAATTTTGTAAATATGAATTATTACATAATTGTTTCATTTGCACAATTTTTTATGCAAATTCTCTGAAAGGCTATTAAATATCACATTCAGTACCTTCGATTGGCTAAAGGTTAGATACTTAATATAGAGATGACCAAACATGGAACTTTATCAAACCACTACTGGTCTCCAATAAATAGGGCAGTGGTCTCATATGAGGTAATGAAAATGTCCTACTGCCTAAAAACATTTATTAGCATCCATGACCATAGTGGGATTCAAACCTGCAGCTTCTTGACTTAACAGTGGAGATGCTATCTATTTGAAAAATTGGATAGCACCTCCATCTGCAAGTTGTGCAAGGCTCCTAAACACCACTGGTTTCACTGATCACATACTCCTCCATTGTATAGTTTTGCAGTATAACAGTTCAACTTTTTTTTTTTTTTCCAACAAGATATAGCAAATTACTGTGATTCTTAGAGGAACTTGTACTATATGCTAAATTTGTCATTTCCTGAAAAATTTAAGTCATCTACAAGAATGTAATTTCATTAAAAAAATAAACTGGTAATTATTAACACATTGAAATTAGCATAATCTAAAACTGTAGTACATCTAAGAATTATAAATTAAAGATGCCAAGAAGTTATATTCTTGGTTTAATTCTTTCTCCAAGTGTAAGCAAACAATGCTTGTATGTGAAGTATCTTCATGACTAGGCTTCTTGTATATATCGAGGCTAATGACTTCACATCAGTTACCTTAGTATCCCATAGTGCAAAGTACAAAGGTGGTTGATGTGAAGTTATTAGCCTCTACATACAAGTAGCCTAGTCGTGAAGATACTTTGCCCAAAAACATTGTTTGCTTACACTTGAAGAAAGGATTAAACCAAGAATATAATTTCTTGGCATCTTTAATTTATAGTATTATTATTACAGGCTACTCATTGAGGGAGGACCTAAACATCATGCCAACCACTATCCAACATCTGCACAGTATCTGTCATTCTTTGCTTCGAAATCATTCAGTCATGAGACCACAACAGACAGGCAACCTATTCCACTCATTCACCACTCTCCTAGCAAAAAATATAGTTCTAACATCCTTGCTAACCACACTCCTGCTCAATTTCCAAGGATGGTTCTGAGAAATAATTTGGATGTCTCAATCATATCACTTCCTTTTCCACCTGTCAACCCATTTCTGTAACTTACAAATCTTCAACCTGCTACCATTTTGGTCACTTGCCTCTGGATCCTCTCCACCTCTTCCCCATTGCCAAGAAACCCAGGTGATCAGATCTGCATACAGTAGTCAAGATGATAGCGTGATAAAGAGAAATTACAACCTGCTTGTCTCTGCTCATCAAAGTATTCTTCAGTAGCCAAGTAATCCGATGAGCTGCTTTAGCCACTTTTGCAATGTACCCTCTAAACTTTAACTTCCTATCTCCCAAATCTCTGGCTTTGTCAATTTCCTGGAATACAGTTCCATCAATGTGGTATACAGCTGGTAATCTTTTCACCCCAAAATGCATAATCTTACACTTTGCTACATTAAACTGAATCCATTCTCCTTTGCTGAGACTAACCAAATCAAATCCAACTCATCCTAAAAATTTTAACATCATCTGTATTAACTATTGTTATTCCCAGGGGAAGCTCGTGCTTAGGCACTACAGAACTGCAGCATCCCCAATTTTTCTCAATATCATCATCAGTTGCATCAGTCTTGGGACTGGTAGCTCAGCAGCAATTTCCTCCATTCCACTCTGTCATTGGCTTTCTTCTTAACCTCCTGGTAACTCCTCAAACCCATGCTGTCTTTGACTTGGTCAAGAAAGCTTTTCCTTGTTCTGCCTTTTCTTTTTTTCCCCTCTATTTTGCCTTCAGTTATTCTTTTCACAAGTCCATGTCGAAGTATATGTCCAGACCACCTATCCCTTCTAATTTTGATAGATTTTATTAGAGTTCTTGTTTCGTTTATTCTCTCTCAGGACTTGTTGGTTTGATTTTTTTTCTGTCCATTTTATCTTGTTCATGCGATGCCAGCACCACATTTCAAAATCCTCCAATCTTCTTACATCTTCTCTGCCTAGAATCCAGGTTTCACATCCATACAATGCAATGCTCCATATCAATGTCTTTATTAATTTTTTTTTCAATTGTAGAGGTTTCCTGTTTAAATGCTTTTCATCTTAGAGAATTTATTAATTAATTTTTTTTTCAATTGTAGAGGTTTCCTGTTTAAATGCTTTTCATCTTAGAGAATTTGGCTTTTGCATTGTTTATTCTTGATTTTATGTCTTATCTTGTTCTGCCATCTTCTGTTATTAGGCTATATATTTATTCATTTTATTTATATTTGCTTTTTTTTTTTTTTTTTATCGTGGTGCTGAAGGGTCAAAGCTGTATAACTGAGAGGAGACCTCCACTTAGCCTTTAAAGGAATGCGGAGAACTGACCACTGCTTCTGACCTAATGCCCAATAATCCTCACCTTCTCGTGGTGCACACTGTTGGGTATCTACCTGGATACTGAACGAATGAGGATGGACTGGCAATTTGGGATTTAGCCAACCAAATTGTATTCTTATGGGCTTAAACCAAAATACAAAATGATGGTACAACATAACAGAATTTCATGCCGGCTGCAGTGTCACCTGGTTAACAAGGCCCCTGTTGTTTTTGCCAGGGAACCAGGACAAACAGCGAAAAGTCAGCTACTGGAACAAAACTGAAAACACACCCCAATTCAACAGCACCAGAGTTAAAGATCGGTACTATCAACATAAGAAGCCTGAAATGGCAAAGAAGTGGAGAGCTAGCCCAGGAATTAGACAAGTACCAGATTGACATAATAGGGGTGACATTCTAGGCAATAAATACAAAATGTTATATTCAGGCAATGACAATCAAGGAAAAGAAGGAGTAGCCATAGTATTCAACACTAAATATGAGGCTAACCTTCTTGAATGGCAGGCAGTCTCAAGTAGAGTGATGTGGGCAAATATGAGAATGGGGAACTGGACAATGAGATTTATTTGTGCTTATGGTCCCACAGAAGGTTCTACTAAGGTAGAAGTGGATGAATTTTTTGAGGCTTTAGAGAAAGCAATTGACACAATGAAAAAGGAAAAGTTGGTTCTTTGGTCATTGTTGGGGATCTAAATAGCAGAGTAGGAAATGATTGTCAAACATAAAAATATTTTGGGAAAATTTGGAGAAAAGAGCAAAGCTAATAATGGCAAATACCTGGTTGCTGACCGCAACCAGGTTAGGATGCTAGCCGCACTGTGTTTACCACAGTGGCATATTGCTATGCACGCAACCATGCACTTCATAGTCAGATGCGAGCTATTAGCGTAATGTGGCACATTCGTCGCGCAGTTCCACCTTTGTTTATATGCAGTTTGTGCCAGTAGTAGAGTGTTCGTAGTGATTCTCTTTAAATATTTGGACATTACAATTAAAGGATTTAATTGTAAATCGATTCCTTTAATTATAATCAAAGGAATGGATTTTATTTCTAAGTAATTTTGAATTATACTAAACTGTATAATTTTATCGATAATAAACAATATTTTTTCATGAAACAAAACAAGAAGAATATATTTTATTTTTAAGTAATTTTGAATTATACTAAACTGTATAATTTTATCGATAATAAACAATATTTTTTCATGAAACAAAACAAGAAGAATATATTTTATTTTTAAGTAATTTTTAATTATACTAAACTGCATCATTTTATGGATAATAAACGATATTTTTTCATGTTTAATTTTTTAAAAATTTTTACCATAATTTTGGTATTTTATCCAAACACACACACATACACTGTACTTACAGTGCATATGTATATTTCATAAGTTGCAGGCACCCCTACGATTTCAAGCCACGATCTGTGACTGGTTCTACCAAATTTTGAATCATCCATTGGCAAACAACTGAACAGTTCCTCTCAGATCCTTTCCTATATCATTAATGTACAAATTAAATAATGATAGCCCATTGAACAAAGCTCTGTGGCCTGCCACTAGTCACATGCCTTCTTCTGGACTCTACTCTTGAATAAACTACTGATATTTCTCCATCAGCCACCCTCTTAACCAGTTCACTAGCTTTATATCTATTCCCATGTGCTGCTGTTTATTGATTAGAATTCCATGTGGTATCCTGTTGAAGGCTTTTGCAAAGTCCAGCAATATCATTGTAAACCCGTTACCTTTATCTAACTCAGCTGTTACTATATTATAAAACATGAGCAAGTTAGTGAGGCATGCTTACCTTTCAGAAAGCCATGTTGTCCCCATACAGTATCCCATTTCCATCTATCCATTCTTGTATTTTGCTCTTGACCAACTTCTCCAGTACCTTGACGATGACAAATGGAACTATTTTCCCCTCTTTCCATCTCCTTGGGACTAACCCATAGCGAAGACTTAGATTAAAAGATGTAGTCAAATGTACTGATAATTCCCTAGCACTTTCATTTAAAACTTGAACTGGTATATCATCTAATTTCATAGCCTGTATTCACATCAAGGTTTTGTAATATACTATATACTTCCATTTCATTTACCTCAGTTCCCATATGTCTTTGCCTCTATCATTACTGCAATATCTCCACCTGCATGATATACTTTTGCAAAGTGTTCACTTAGTAATCCTGTTTTGACTGATTCAGTTACCTTCCTACCATCAGCGTTCATTGAAATCATTGTTACAAAAATTCTTCCTTTTACTTGCAACATATCGAAAGAACTATTTGGGATTATCTTTGGCCTGCACTGCTAATTTTCTTTCATACTCTGCTTTTGCCTTTCTTACCACACCGATTACCCTTCTGGCCTGTGCTTTGTACTGCTCATGTGCCTGCTATTTCTCCTTGCATTCCCTCCCACAAATTTTTCTTTTTTTGTAGCTCCAGCTTAATGATGATATTCATCTATTTAACTCCCACTTAATTTATTCTCTTGACTCTTAAGTATGCATCACACTGATCCAAGCAACCACCTAAGCTTGTCATACTTACCAGCCCTGTAATTCCACGTGTAACCCCTGTCAACTGAAAATTCAACACAACCAAGTGAAAAAAAAAACTTTCAACGTCTGTCTGTAGTACACCTTTGTTATTCATCTCATATCTTTATCACTTAAGTATGTGTGCAGTTGTGATATAGTATTGTCCTAAGGTTATTTTCATAGTTTCTAATTCATATTACAAACTATGAAAATAGTTTGTAATATGAATTAGCTTACTATAATTAAATACTTGAACATTTTGCATAAATGAAAATACTTTTCATACTGTTATGTTATTTAAAGAATACAATTATCTTGCAAAGACAAGTCAAAGACTGGATCATGTGATAGTGCATCTTTAAATGTGAGTCGAGTTCCACAGCGAGTGCTACCTACTTTCTCATTTTCATGAATTTTATTATTTGTCTTTCCTGCTAAACTATTGTTTATGTATAATTTATAAATTATACATAAACTCTTCATTATGAACAGTAAAAGAAAACACAAACTGAGTTGTTATGAGCTTTGTTCTTGTGTAGATTTTAAACCCACAAAGTAGACCTATACCTTGGACGAGTAAAATTTTTATGTGGCTAGTAGATTTAAGTTGTATTTCTGGAGCCTTTTATGTGCACGTAAACAAGGATAATACACTTTTTGCTTAAAACTTACTATTCTGTAAAAAATTGTGTGCAATAATTTATTTTCATTAAAAATTCAAATTCTAAAGATTGCTTTCTGTATTGTATGTTATCAGAGAGAAAATTCAAAGTGTTTAAATAAATGCATAAATGAAATGCTGATGTGCTTTAATACATATGTAGAAAAACAAATAAAAGAAAATAAACATGGCACGTGATGCTTACCAATTGATTTGGTGCTAATGACAATGATTTAGTACCCTCAAGGGGGTGTACAGAATGTGATAGTACTACATGGAAAATTTATATCATCAGATTCCTGCCATGTACCCTTACCATCAAGGATGTACAAGATATGATAGTACTACATGAAAATTTTACATCATTACTAACTTCCTATCTACAATTTTCCTCCAAATCAGTCAGTTACCTGTCAAGACTCCAACATTATCAGATCTTATATTTCTGTCTTCTAAGGCACTTTTTACCATATCAATCCACCTATATCTTGGTCTTCCTCTGGGTCTTTTTTCCTGCCAATCTGACAGAGAACACTTGCTAATCTTTCCTCGCCCATTCTGTTAAGTGATCATACCACCTCAGATTAGCTCTGCTAATGCATTCCTGGATGCTGACAATGTCAAGTTCTTTCCTAATATTATTCCTAATATCCTTGTTTTTAATGATATTGCTATTGACCATCTGTTCATGCCTCTAATTTTTCACAAGACTTTCATATGTGTGGTCTCTAGTCTTTGGTCAAGTGTTTTACTTCTGACCCAGCTCTCAGATCCATAAGTTAAAATTGGTTTGAACACTGTCTTGTGTACAGCTAATTTAGTGTTTTGACTAATTTCTCTCTTATTCCATATAAATTTATTCATTATTGTTTTGTATTTGGTCGCTTAACATTAAAACTTCAGTTTTTTCTTGGTTTGTTAGTTGACCATATATTAATAAATGATATACACAAATTGTGAACATTCTGTCTGGCTTCTTCAAGACAAGTATGACAGTACAATAACGTTTACTAGTAAAAAAGAAGAATAGAGTAGCACAATCAAATAAATTAAAAATTAAAACTGACGCATAACATCATAATCATGGAGCGGGCTCGGTCATTGTTTATTGAGCTTGTTGTATAGTTTTTAGCGAAATTAAATTCTGGTAAGCTGAGTGAATTTATTAGGCTTTTCCTGATGTCTTTCAGAATCATTCCTTGATTTCTGTTTAGATTTTCTCCTGAATGGAGTGCAACCGTGGCTTCTTTGACGTTCTTACATTGAAAATCTTCTATATAAGGCATGGAACTGTTATCCCAATCGATGGCATGGTTAGAGATCGAGAAGTGATGAGCTAATCCTGAAGTGTCTGTTCTGTTGTTGTTCTCGTCTCCTATATGTTCTTTTTTTCGATTTCCAGGCTTCTTGATGTTTGACCTATTTAAATCACAGGAAAATGGAATGTTTTATAACCCGCTAATCTCCTAAGGCATTAATGTCCATAGGAGATCTTAAAATGTGGCATATAGTTTTGACAGGTTTGAGAGCAACTCTGACGTTGAAAGACTTCATGAGTTTGGCTGTTTTTGTTAAAACTGAGCCTGCATAAGGGATGATGATGGATGATGTATATTGCATGACAGGAGCATTCTAAGCATTTCACTAAAAAAGCATCGCCATCTTAAAAACAGACCTACTTGCATGCCTAGACGTGATTTCGTTATTCACCAACGTACCTGTTAAAGAAGTTATCAAGATCATAGAAAATCTCTATCCACATGACACACTCAGCTTTTTTACCATTGCCTCAAATCCAATTATCTCAAAGTGAATAATACAATTCATGAACAACTTGATGGCTTAGCCATGGGCAGTCCCTTATCCGATCTGTTCATGGAAAAACTAGAAGCTGACATCCTTTCCAAAGTAAATCCAAAGCCACTGGTTTGGTGGAGATACATAGATGATGTTTTCATTATTTGGAGAGGCACAGGAAATACCTTTTTTGATTCCTTACAAAAATAAATTCCTTCCACCAAAAAATAAAGTTCACGTTAGAGCTGGAAAAGAATAATCAATTTCTTTTTCTAGATTCACTAATCAAGAAACAAGAGAATGGACAAATCCAGCTCACAATCTATTGAAAATCAACAGACACTGGACGTTACCTGCACTTCAAATCATCTCACCATATTGTGCAAAACTCAGCATAATACATATGCTTAAAAATAGAGCGACCAATATTATCTCAGAAGAAAAAGATCTCCTTGATGAACTCGCTCTCATATCTCAAACACTAGCAAACAATGGTTACCCAAAAAATATAATCAAAAAGATTCTTTATAGGAACCTTCCACAACAACCTCCGGTCACGCAATATACATAGTCATCCCTTATGCAGGCCCAGTTTCAACAAAAATAGCCAAACTCATGAAGTCTTTCAATGTCGGATTTGTCCTCAAACCTGTCAAAATTATACGCCACATTTTAAGATCTCCTAAGGACATTAATGCCTTCTTCAAATACGCAAGTGTATACAACATCCCATGATCCTGTGGATTAAATTACATAGGCCAAACATCAGAAAGGCTGGAAATTCAAAAAAAAGAACATATAGGAGACGTGAACAACAACAGAACAGACACTTCAGGATTAGCCCATCGTTTCTCGATCTCTAATCACACCATCGATTGGGATAACAGCTCCATGGCTTATATAGAAGATTTTCGATATAGACTCTTCAAAGAAGCCACAGTTGTACTCCATTCAGGAGAAAATCTAAACAGAAATCAAGAAACTATTCTGAAAGACATCTGGAAAAGCCTAATAAATTCACTCAGCTTACCAGAATTTCATTTTGCTAAAAACTATACAACGAGCTCAATAAACAATGACTGAGACACCACACTCCATGCTTATGATGTTACACATCAGTTTTAATTTTAATTTATTTGACTGTGTTACTCCATTCTTTTTTACTAGTAAATGTTATTGTGCTGTCATACTTGTCTTGAAGAAGCCGGACAGAATAGCTGGTTTAACTTGTTGACAATTTGTGTATATCATTTATTAATATATGGTCAACTAATAAACCAAGAAAAAACTCAAGTTTTAATAAATTTATTCAGTTGACATCTTGCCATACTAGCTTTTTTGATTCTGTTGTCTATTTCCATATTTAATTTACCGTCTTCACTAAAAATCATGCCTAAGTAGCTGAAATGTTTCACTTGTTCTATAGGTTCTCCATTCACAATGCAGTTGATATTTTCAATGCTTCTGCCTGTTTTCGTTGTCTTGTTATTGCTGACCTTCATACCATATATGTATTACCTTTTATAAATAATTTTACATCGCCAAAGTGAAGCCTAGTGGCTCTTTATTTCAGTAATCTATTACAACAGTTATTCAATTTAGTCAGGGAATCTTGTAGCGGATTTATTTAGAAGTATAACATCGTCCACATAGAGCAAAGAGCTAACATTAACATCTCCAGTTTTGATATCGAGTTTAATACTACTTTCTTTCATAATATGATCCATATAGATAATGAATAACAGAGGGTATAATGTACATCCTTGTCTGACTCCAGATTTAACATTAATCCATCTTCCTGAACTTCTTTCAATTCTAACTGCTGACTTACAACTCAAATAAAGACTAACTATTGGTTGATGTAATGCCTCATGTGCCTTTTCCAGATCTACAAAACTTAAATACAGATCTTTTTTTATATTCCCATGATTTCTCAACTATTTGTCGTGAAGTGAAGATCTGATCCTGACAGCCTGTATTTGGCCTGAATGCATTTTGTTCTTCCCCAAGCTTTTCTTCCACAATTCTTCTCAACCGTTTCTCAAGTGTATTTGTGTAAATCTTGCCAGAAACACTCAGTAGGGAAACACTTCTGTATTTCTCGCATTCAGTTTTATTTCCCTTTTTATGTATGGGTACTAGGAGAGTTCTACTTTAATCATCGGGAATTCGTCCCTCTGTCCAGGCTTTCTGAACTATGCAGTGCAGCCACTGTAAGACTTTTATACCTACATACTTGAGCATTTCTGGTCGAATATCATCTACTCCTGCTGTCTTTCCACATTTCTGACTTTTTCTACTTTAAATATGGATATGTATTCCTGACTATGCCTGTTGAGTGTTTTTTACCACTGTGCTATCACTGCTTGTTTCATTTAGCAATTTTTCGAAGTAATTATTCCATACTTCAAGGATATCTTTTTCTCTAGTTTTCATGTCACCTTTATCATCTCTAAATCCTTTTACAGCAGTCTTTCCTATATTTCTGAACTTCTTCAACCTCTAGAATATCTTGCCACCTTCTTGATGCCATCCCTGGAACTTACGAAAGGAAACTGTGAGCAAGAGGGTGAGGAGTGGTTTCTTTGCATGGAGGGTGGTTGAACCATGGAATGCATTGCCTGATGGAGTGGTGAGAGCGAGAACGGTCAATGAGTTCAAGGAGTTGTATGATAGACTGTGTTTCTTAGGAAGGACCTCCCATGATGAGTCTTTTGATTCCATGGAGGCCTGAATAATAATAATATTTTCTATGCTCTTACGAAAGTCTTCCCATGACTTTTGTTTAGCTAGTTTTACATAGTGTTTAGCTTTCTTATATTTGTCTTTGTATTCCCTAAGAGCAGAAGCTTGACTTATTTGCCAGGAACTTTTGATGTGCTTTCTTCTTTTCCTTCACTGCCTCTTTAACTTCCTGTGTTCACAATGGAGTACTGATTTTTCTATCCTTGCAGACAACTTCAACACATGCTCTCTAGTTGAATCGATCAGTGTTTTCTTCAGGCTAGGCTTGCCACTGAATCTCCATGGTTAGGTTCCTGTTCTCAAATTCTTTCATTTTTTCTTTAATAATGTTTGTGTATTTTAGTCTAGTTCATATCTGAGAGCTGCTCAACTTATTCACTTTAAAACTTTGTGTTGTTCTTTTCAATATGAAATTCAAATTTATCCTGCTCAAGACTGACTAGTGATCACTTTCGATTTCAAATCCTCTGTATACTCTGGTGTCCTGCACCAAGGAGAAAACTTCACTATCAACAATAACATAGTCAATGAGACTTTTCTTATTCCTTGCCTCTTCTCTCCATGTGAATTTGTGCACATTTTTATGTTAGAACATGGTGTTAGTAATAACCAGTCCATGTCTTGAGCAGAAATCCAACAGGTATTTGCCATTATTATTAGCTTTGCTCTTTTCTCCAAATTTTCCCAAAATATTTTTGTATGTCTGACAATCATTTCCTGCTCTGCTATTTAGATCCCTAACAAGGACCAACTTTTCCTTTTTCATTGTGTCAATTGCTTTCTCTAAAGCCTCAAATTGACCATAGGCACAAATAAATCTCATTGTCTAGTTCTCCATTCCGATATTTGCCCACATCACTCTACTTGAGACTGCCTGCCATTCAAGAAGATTAGCTTCGTATTTAGTGTTGAATACAATGGCTACTCCTTCTTTTCCTTGATTGTCATTGCCTGAATATAACATTTTGTATTTATTGCTCAGAAAGATTTCACCAGTTTTTGTCTTTTTTGTTTCGGTCACCCCCTGTTATGTCGATCTAATTCCTCAGCTAGCTTCATTTCTTTGCCATTCAGGCTTCTTACGTTGATAGTACTAATCTTGAACTCTTGTGATGTTGAGTTGGAGTGCATTTTAAGATTTGTTCCAGTAGCTAACTGTTCGCTTTTTGTCCTGGTTCCCTGGTGAAAACAATGGTTGCCTTGTTTAACCGGGCAATGCCCCAGCCGGCATGAAATTCTGTCATGTACCATTATTTTGTATTTTTGGTTTAAGCCAATAAGAATACAATATGGCCAGCTAAATCCCAAATTGCCAGCCCATCCTCATTCATTCTGTATCCAGGTAGATACCTAACAGGGTGCACCACAAGAATGTGAGGATTGGACATTAGGTCAGAATCTCTGATCGGTTCTCTGCATTCCTTTAAAGGCTATGTGGAGGTCTCCTCTCAGTTATACAGCTTTGACCCTTAAGCACCCCTTTTGTTTTACATAGTGTTTAATAATGTTTAAGATTATTTAAGACCAATGTGGCAGTTTCTTTATTTTAGATCAAAGACTAACATTTATTGATCACTGTCAGCAATTAAAAAATTAGTACTTCCAGAAACCGAGAGTGATTCAAAAAATTAAATTTAACAAAAATTAAGATAGGCTGTCACACCGTGGCCATTGTCGACAGTGGCTGAATGATGTTATTTCATGCTGTATAATATATCATCATTTTATTTTATTGTTAATTTTATTTACAAAGATGAAAGAAAGAAAACTTATGCCTGGACTCAGGGAATCTATCCTCCTTTCTTGTCTGGGCTGATTCTACCATTGGTGGCATCTTTTCCTGTTTAGCTCTAGTGGTGGTGGTGATGTTCATTCCTTCCAGTCTTCTCTGATATCTCTTCTCTAGTTTGCTCACATTACGTGTTTCCTAGAATACTAAGGAGATTGTTTTGTAATTCTCATTGTTTTATTTTCCTCTTTATATTTTAGCATGATTAAATCATCATGGATTTGACCCTGTGACCAAGCTTTTTCTGGATTATGAATTATAGCCACTGTACTTTCATACCACTTTCAGCATTTCAAGTCTAATAACATCCACCACAGTTGCCTTTCTCTATCTCAGTTTCTGATGGCTTCTGGAGGAATATCCTCCAATACCACTGTTGCCTCATTTTAATAATTTTCAGAGTGAGAACTAGATATCTAACATATCCTCACCTTCAATTTTTTTCCACTGTTATCTCTCCTTTTGTGGTATCCTTCCCCAATTTTTTTTTCTTTTCTCCTACAGTAACACCCAAAACGTTTTTGCCACCTTTATATTTATTTTCCCCGAGACTTGTTTAGCTATTTTCACATAAATTAGCTTTCCTACATTTTTTTTTTTCTCGGTATGCTTTAAGACAGGGGTTCTCAACCATTTTATTTCCTAGAGCACATTCTAAAATACCGGTAGGGCGACGGGCACCATCTATTTTTTTCAAGCAAATTTTTTGAATTCTTTTGTTAAATGAATACATACAAAGTTTACATTATATAAAAATTTAAATATATATATGTAAGTTAGTGTGATCTTTGGCATTGCATTTCATTGGTCAGTGCTTCATAATTAGGAGAATATGATGATATTCCAGTTCTTAAACTGGAATGAACAACTTCCAATGCGCATCTACTTACATTGTATGCGTTTAATACTCGTCATGTGTCATTAACGCATGCGTCATATAGCATGCCATGAATTGTTGCGTGATGTGCATGTGATTATTTCAAACTATACGGCACACAGTTGAACAGCGGTGGGCACATACCAATTGGTCGAATGGTGCCTGTGGGCATAAGGTTGGAACACCTGCTTTATGACATGCTAACTCACTAGCCAAGAACATTTTATGATCTCTTCTGTTTATAGTTTTATAGACTCTTTCTATTTCCTATGTGCACTATGGGTTCTTGTTTTTCTATCTTTGCAGACAACTCCCATCAGGCAGTAGTTACTTCAATTCTTTTTTCAAACTTTTTTTTTCAGTGGTACACTCATTCGTATCCTGTGCTCTAGTGGTGGTTGCTTCATATTTCAAAGTCTGCTGCACCTTCAATCAATCTGAAAACTACAGTATCAACAACATAATAAGACTTCTAGATTTGTGTATGTTCTTTCCATGTGACGCTCTGCAAGTTTTTGTGTGGAAAACATTGTTAGCCATTAGTACCCTGAGCAGAAATTAGCAGGTTACCTGGCATTCCCTGCCATTTTATCCAGAATACTACCTCTTTTAAAACCATTTTCCACTGTGCTGCTGAACTCCAAAACCATTTTTTTTTTTTCATTATATCAGCTGTTACTTTCCAGTGAACTACTTCTCACTCTTTCTGTAGGATAATAGGCACCAATGTTTCACTCTGTGATTTCCATTCTGAAACCTACCTACATCGGTCTCACATGGAGGTGTTTCCCTCCTGGAAACTTGTTTTTTTCATCCTGCAAAGTAGGCAAACTGGCCATTAGAACATGCAATTAACATGCATAATACACTGGCCTCCTAACTGAGTTGCTTCAGTTGTCAGTCTAAATAAACCAATCCAAACCTGCCTACATCACTCCACCTGAGTGATGTAGGCAGACACATACTACTATATCCATCTGCACTGATGCCTCCCGTAATGGGAAGCACTGATAATGCATATCCTTAGTTCTGTTGACGATTTAAGGATTCCAGTAACTGACTTTTCATTTTCTTACTAATTTCTGGCAAAAACAGTACTGACCTGGTATAATCAGTTCATTATGTTGTGCCATTATTAACTGCATATAATTTCAGCTCATCATCCTTCATTCAGCATCCAAGTGAATAATTAGTAATGAGCTGCACTGTAGGAAGGTGAGGACTGGATATTTGGTAAGAAGTACCAGTTGGTTCTCTGCATTCCTTATAGACTATCAGTATGTCTTCTCTCAGACTGTTCCTCAATGATTTTTGGGAAATAAAATCACTGGGGAACATCTGGGTAGGATTATTTTTGTTCTGATCAAGCTTATTCATTAATCTTTCTTATTGCAATCGCATTATGGAAATTTTGCTGTTGCAAAATTTTTTTTTCTGTAATCGCCTTAAACCAGTCTTTCTCCCCTCCACACACACTCCCTTCAAAAATATGTATATATGCTTCTGTAAATGTTAAATTATCATGATCTCACTATTTCCAACTTCCTTTCCTATGGAAAGGATGTAGATTTTTTTTTTCCATTTTTATTTGAGAAAGCATTTATCAGGTATTTATTTCTAAATACCATTATTACATGTAACGGAATAGATTTGTAAATAGAAAATTGAATAGAAAGGACAAATTAGAATTTGTTCTTTCACAGAATGAGAAACGAGAAAATTATATTGTAAGGTTATGATGAATGATAAGCTTGTTTATGCGATACTTACTGTTGCACTCTTTTTATAAAATAAGAGTATAATATGTATAAAACGATTTTCTTTTATAACATGTTTACTTAATTTATAGATTGAATATAAGTTGCATAATTTTTATTTTTTTTCACTCATTTAGCTTGGTAATTGTGTGCAACAATCTGTAAACCATGGGTCTTCAGTGGACATTAATTGCTGGTTTTCTTTATATTGAGATTGTTGTTGTAATTCTGCTTTTGTTGCCATTTATTCCACCAACTGTGTAAGCATATAAATTTTAAAATATTAATTTCATTATGCATTATATTTACAATGTTTCTATTATGTTTTATGTTAATATATTTAAAATATTAAAACTGTCAATATTATGTTAATTTTTTTTTAATAATGTTGTTGTAGCTAAAGGTGAACATACTGAAGCTGCAAACCAGTGGGCATTATCTTCTATGTCCAGGTTAGCTTTGTGCCAAATTATAAATGCATTTATTAGAATGAACCTACATATGGTGGTGCTGCTGCATTTATCTTCCATTTTATATTTAGTGTGATGCTAACGGTACTTAGGTATCAGCTTGCTGCTGAATTGTACTTTAACAATAAGTATTTCATATATTCACACACACACGTACATTCAGAAATCAGATGTTTCACAACCCTTATACACTGGTCCACCTCTTTGATGATTAGATGCCACTCTTAGTAGGTAGATTAGCCACTAAATGATTGATAAAAGTGAAAATGACTCGCTCTTCCAAAATGCCAGTTATTTCATGAATAAACATGTTAGTCTTGTCCTCAACCAACTTTAGCTATTGTCAGAGGTATTCTTTGGATTTAGATTGGGACTCTTATGCCAACTAATCTTCTTAATCTAATTTCCTTAGTTTATTCTGCAGCTCCTCTTGCAGTATGATAGTGCATTATCATACTGCAAGACAGAATTTGAGTCATTTAAACTGCTATCTTTGTTCTTTATGCATAAGTAGCACAACATTGTATAAGTGTTTTGATTTTCCAGCACAACAGGTAGTCACACCCATGGTCTCACATTTAATAGATGGGATAGTACTCTGATAAATAATGTTAATTTGCCATATCTAAACATCCAAATCGAAGAATATGTGATTCATTACTCTTATCTCCAGATTTCTGGCATTCTACTACTCAATCATAATGAGCTCTGCATTGCTTAACTTGAACCTGAGCATTGTTTTGAGGTGTGAAATTGTGCTTTAGACAACAGCATTAGTTATTATTAGCCTGATGATTTGTATAATTGCAGCATGTTTGGAACATCTGATATAGCAATGCTGAAGTTGGTTCTGAACCATGCACCATTTTGATTATATACAACTGTAGTTGTTTAATGTTAGTTAAGTGGCATGCAGTATTCAAGAAAGTAAGAGTGCACATTAAACAACTGCAGTTGTATATAATCAAAATGGTGCATGGTTCAGAACCATCTTCAGCATTGCTATATCACATGTTCCAAACATGCTACAATCATACAAATCATTAGACTAACAATAGACAATGCTGTTGTCTACAGCAGGGGTCAGCAACCGGTGGCCCAAACGTGCATTTTTGGTGGCCCATTAAAGGTTGACCATACTTATATTCTGTGTGGCCCATATGTTGAATTATTTAAATAATACATTTTATAATATGAATAAATTAAAAATAATTTTATACTTTGTGATTTCGCTGTGCAACTTGGTGCGAGTCAACCGTGTGAGTCATCACGAGTAGGGATAACAAAGGCGACTTTATCCGACGACAGAGATTTTAGCGCACTTTTACAGTCGCGTTCACTGGTTCGTATTTTAATATAATTCAATAACATTATTATTTTCAGAGGATATATATTTGTTAAAAATAATTTCAAAAATGGGTTCAAGAAAACGTAAAATTGCAGATGAAGGAAGAAGGTTTAATGCTGAATGGAACAGCAAGTACTTTATTGAAAATTGGGATAAGCCCCTTTGTCTTATTTGCATAAAAGTGTTGCTGTTATGAAAGAATATAATATTAGACATCATTACTAGAATGTCATACTTTATCGTGTAATCTCGAAATTTTAAATATTTCTGTGTTTTTTAAGATTGATATAAAAATTGCTAACTTAGGTATTTTTTTCACTCACTATTTTCTCTTAATTAAATGCTTGCGGCCCGATTATTAAAAATAAAAGTTGAATGTGGCCCACGAGTCTGAAAAAGTTGCCAACCCCTGGTCTATAGCATTGGTTATTAGTTATTGCTCTTGTTCGCACACCATTAGAGAATCAATTGAAGTTTGTTAGTGTTCAGTGATTATGAATTTAGTGTATCAGAGTTTTTTGGACATTTTAGTCCCTAGAGCCATATGATGTTTGAATTATCTCAAATATTCAGACTTGGAAATAAACTTTATGATAAAAACACCTTTGCTGTATTTGATATGGGCATGTTTTCCAATGTTCATATTTTCTACAAACATGCAGAGAATATGCTATGTGTGTTTGACCTTCATGAACATAAAAAAAAAAATACATCTAATATCCACTCCCTGGGCTTACAGATTATGCTATTAATATGTCATTGAAT
This sequence comes from Typopeltis vanoorti, assembly GCF_054136105.1. Lineage (NCBI taxonomy): Eukaryota > Metazoa > Arthropoda > Arachnida > Uropygi > Thelyphonidae > Typopeltis > Typopeltis vanoorti. Next base: position 87,379,681 of record NC_143553.1, read on the forward strand.
CCAGAGAGGAAAAAATCTATTTTATATATATATATATATATATATATATATATCCCTGTTTTTGGAATATGCCACAGCTCTACAACATTCTTGTAACTTGAATAAGAATGACTGCCTCACCTGCCAAAAATCTGGAAGGCTGTCATCTGCTGAATGATCAAGATCCTCACCACATCCATGGAGGATGCCAGTTTGGACTGTAGGTTTACACCATTTTGAATTTAGTTTGTCTTCCTGTTGTACATGCATGCATGTTAATATCATATATCCTGTAATATTTTATTATTGTTATCTTATAGTGTGTCCACTTTAATTCCTTAATCTTTTCTTCTTAATATCACTTAAACTTTAAGATTCCTACAAACGGTCTGGTGAATAAGCCTGTGAACTAGGTCAATTCATGAGTACAGATAACTATCTCTTCTGCTAAAAGAAATCAGGAAAATTTATATGATTAATGACTGTGCCACCTGAGTTCATGTAAAGCATCGGAGATATGTTTTAGCACCTGTAGGATATAGCTAAATCTAATTGTGGGCTTGGTTAGCAGTCATGGCAATTCCCCAAATTCTAAGCATACAGGTTCTAAGTTTTTGCGAGGTAGTGCATTGTACAAAGATCAGCAAATAGTCTCTATTAAGCAAACAAAACGCATTTACTGTAACTTAAAGTAAATCTATACTAACTGGTAATTAATTTACGGAATTAACAACGCATATAAAGTAAATTAATTAAAGATAACTTTAATGAATCACTTCTATATTTCGACAATGTCACATTGTCATCTTCAGGAACATAAAGATATGGTATGTGCACTACAGGAACTAACAAAGCAAAATCTTTTACTACTACAGGAACTAACAAAGCAAAAGATTTTGCTTTGTTAGTTCCTGTAGTGCACATACCATATCTTTATGTTCCTGAAGATGACAATGTGACATTGTCGAAATATAGAAGTGATTCATTAAAGTTATCTTTAATTAATTTACTTTATATGCGTTGTTAATTCCGTAAATTAATTACCAGTTATGTCTAACCAACGTATAAGTCTTACCACTAAAATCTATACTAGTATACACTTTTCATCCAACTCTTTTCATAATCTTAACATGAATTTCAATTTCTATCTAACAATATTAAACTTCCCATTTACAGTGAGAGGAGATTCTCGTATTCTACAATTCTGGCGGTCACCATCTCTTTTCATTTCAATTTCAAACTTTGCTATCCGCGACAGTCTTATTAGCCTAGTAACATTATGTCCAGTGGACTCGCAATCATCCTTCTGCACTTAACTATTAATTCAGAGATTTCTATTCACAGGTCCTTAGTAACACATATAATCCTATCAGCACATAAGATCCTTAGCTGTTTCTGCCGATCTGTTCTGTGTACTGGATTTCCACATTCGGTGCTCGGTAGGCATCCTTCTGTAACTCTCTTGCAGGAGCAGCGGCACATCTTCGCCGAAGAACTAGTTTGATTGAAGGCGTCCTGCATTCGGTGCACAAGGCAAGTTCCCTTACTTGCTGTACATCGCAGAAACTTTCACTTCTTCTCTGGGGTCACCCATTTCTCCATGGGTTGTGTACTGACGAGTCCAAACTGGCCTATGGACTGCAGCTAGATGACGATGAGAGAGACCTTGTCCTTCAGGCTTTCTATATGCGGTTTTTGGGAGTTCCACATTTCAGGGTCGGAGCCCCTCCCCCCCAAATATCCTGCGATCACTCTGATGTCAGCAGTCTTGACCTTTAATGAAGGAGGGAAACTTCCTTGCTTGAATGACCTTCAGTGCTATTGTTCGCTTTCAAGTCCCAGACATAATCCTTTTTAAGGTAAAACTATTTCAATACTAGGCTGTTTTTATAATATCATGTTGATAAACATACATAAAGTGCACAATTTGAATATTTATACTATTTAATATTTTTATGAACAGTTCTGATGCAAAGAGGAGGGAAGAGTATGTGGGAAGAAAGGTCATGCAGATGGATGTGCAGGGGAGGAGGAAGTACGGGTGGCCAAAGAAGAGATGGTGGAGGACTTGAGGATGAAGAACTTGGATGTGGCTACAGCCCAAGACAGGAGGTTGTGGAGGAGACTCACTACAAACAGCGACCCTACTTAAGTGGGGAAAAGCCTCTGCAGAAGAAGATACTATTTAATATTTTTATGAACAATTCTGCATTACTCTTTGTGCCAGATATCATTGAGTTTACAATCAGTATGGCAACGTGTAGTTTTGTTATATTTACAGATATTTATGACTTCTAAAAGTTGATGCCAAAAAATTAAGAACTTCTGTTGCATTGAATTTTACAATCCTTTTGCATATGAAATACCTTGGTGACCAAAGTGAACTCTTATCCTTATATGTAATAAAAGTTATCCTTAGATGTCTTTCTTCCCCTGAACAAAAACATGATTGCATATGAGTATCCATACTGGTATAAGTGATGTAAACCAGTGGAAGTACTGAAGGGGAATTAAAACTGGTTTTGATAGTTGGAAGTTGAAAGCCTTATGGATGTTGACTGGTTTCCTACTGTTAATCCATTCACTTTCCTGAATCTGTTTATGGAGAAGTTTCAGTATAGTGAAGAAACAGCCATCTTTTTGATAGACAGCAGGCTGGCTGTTAGTAGAGACATCAGGTTGAGTTTTTGTCTTAACTAAATCTTGGATTTAATTTTAGGAAGGGTTAAGATACACTACCTGAAAGGTGTTAACATATCTAATGTAATGCAGATTGGAATTTGTGCTGCACTGTGGATCTATGTTGAGAAAAATGCCTGGATTGAAAGAAGAAAGCCTACAGAAATTGTATATGTGATGTGAAGGTTGGCAGTTAAGGTCAATCCAAGAATTGATATTTGCTTTTGTCTGAATGTGTGGATATTATCATGGAGAAGGATTAGTAAAGAGTGATTTTTTTTATGAAAAATTATTATACAAAAACATGCTTTTTTGTCAACCACACTCTTACACAAATTCTTGTTCTGTCATGCATTGGAAAATTTCTTCAGCAGTTACTCTATAAACTCCCCTTTAGTAACTTATGTTTGTCATATACCCCTCTTTTCCACCTACCAGTTGAACTTTATAACTCACAAACAACCTTCATTATCTTATCTTCCACAGGCTGGTTGCCATTTTGATTACTTTTCTCTGGATCCTTCTCAACATTTTCATATCCCAAGAAACCCAGGCATCAAATCTGCACAATACTAGATATGGTCATATCAAATCCTTATAAAATAGAATAATAATCTCCCTAGCTGTACTTATCAGTATATTTGAACATCCAAGTGATTCTTTGAGTTATTTTGTCCATTTTTGCAGTATGCCTTCTGTACTTCAAATCCCTGTCAACTATCACCTCAAAATCTAGCCTCATCAGCTGCCTGCAGTCTATATCATTGACTTACAGCTAGCTTACATTGTTTCATTAAACTCTCAGCCGTCATATTTTGCTATCTGTTGTATGGCACAGGACTGGAACAGGCTACTTGGCCTAAAATCCATAATAGGAAGAAGACAACTATCATTCTACTTAAATCATCCTGTAAATCTCTACATTACTATTGCTGACTATTTGTCCTTCATTTTCAGCAAACAGCTAGTTATTCCTTCTCCCCATAAATCATTCCTTATATTATTAACATACATTTAAATATCAGCATCTGAAGTTCAGAATCCAAGGTAGGTGACTAGTGGTGCCACCACTATCACCTACCTTGGATTCTGCTCTTGTGTTAATCTTTGTCCATCAGCCACCCACCCTCTTGTTCATGTCACCAATTTCCTGTTCATCTCCATCTGTTCAACTTACATAAAGTAATTTGTGGGATCATTTTTGATACCTTCGCAAAGTCTAGCAATATCATTGTGTAGTCATTTCTTTTTTATCCAACTTGATTGTCACTTTATTATAGAAAGGGAGTAAATTACTGAGACCTCTCTCTCTTCATAACACTTAGCTGTTCTCCATAAAGTATCATGTTCCTTTCCATCCATAGGCTTATTACCTCTGAGCCTAGTAGAGGTACTGCCTCTGACCAAGCAGTTTAATAGTCTCTTGCATCTTGTTATAACACACATGGAGTCAAGGACAAGAAGGCTAGCCCTGCTAACAAGGTTATTGGAGATATGGAGGAGGTTATTGAAAATGAATTAACCTCCAAAATAGCAAAATTAAAGCAGATCATCAGAGAGACAATGTGAGAATTACAAAAAGTCGAGAGGCATTTAAATGAAATAGGGAGGAAAGGAAAATTACGTGGCAAAATAAACAAAAGCACAGAAACAGTTAAATCGGGAAGTAACAGAAATCGGGTAACTGACGTTGTTTATAAAATGGACATTATTTGGTATGGTGACTCTATACCATACCAAATGTCCATTATTTGGTATGGTGACTCTATAATAACACATGCTATTGATGAGCAAGTTATAACTTTCAGTTTTCCCGGAGTGAAAATTAAAAAAGTAAAGGAAGTATCCAACTATCGACTTAAATGATTTATAAACAGAAAAGATAAGTAAACGAGATAGTAATTGTAGTAGGTACCAACGACTTAACTAGTGATAAGTTCAGTATGAGAGAGGACATGAAAGGGTTGGAAGAGGCAAGAGTAAAGAGTGAGAAAATGAAAATCATCAGTATATTTCTTTGATATGATAAAAATGAATTAAGAAGGGCTAGGATGGCAAATGATTCAATGCATAGGCTGTGTAGAAGGAGTGGATGCAAGTTTTTGGATGTGCGGAGTGAATTTGAGGGAAGATTGGATTCGTATAAGAGGGATGGCCTATACCTGAATGCGTTTGGTATAAAGAGTCTTGAAAAATTAACTGGTATGAGATCTAACACAGTCTGGGAAACTAAATTATAAAAGAAAGGAATGTGAGTGTAAGAGTGATTGTATAACTGTATTAACGACTGAAATGGACTTCATCATGGAAATGTTGATGAGGAGAGAATGATTTTGACTGTGTTCATTCGGTTCAGACCCATCAAATGTATGCAAAGATGTCTACTTTGCATACATTTGATGTATGCAAAGTAGACATCTTTGCATACAAAGTAGAAGAATAGATCTCTATTCTTCCCTGTCTAGGGAAGAATAGAGATCTGCAAGTTATTTAACTGTGTCATGCAGACAAGACAATACAAAAGAACAAACAGGTAGATTATTATGTCTGTACACGAATGTTAGGAGTAACAGAAACAAAGGGATAGAGCTTGTTTCCTTAGTCGATATGTTGCTACCTCAGATTGTAGGTATTAGTGACACGTAGCTATCAGAATCAGATCTACTAACTGGTATTGAGTGTCAAGGCTACAGTATTTAGGAAGGATAGGAGAGAAGGGGTTTGCTGTTAATGATATTGGATCCAGTTAGAGTTGAGACCTATGATTGTAGTACTACTACTAACAATATTTCATGTGACAGTGACTGTGAAGCTGTCCGGTGTGAGGTGGAATCTAACAAGATCAGTTACATTATGGAGTGTTGTTACAGAACTGGTTGATCGGTTGCTAGTGATGAAGAAATGCATCACCAAATAGAAAAGATGAGCGTGAAAAGTGTAATCATAATGGGAGACTTTAATTATCCAAATATTGATTGGGTAGCAGCAGAATCTCATGAGAAGAATGAAAATGCATTTATTGAGCTGCTGCGGGACAACTTCCTCAAGCAGCATGTGACAGAAGGAACTCGAGGGCAAAGAGTGTTAGATTTGATTATAGTGTCAGAAGGCATTTAAGTTAAGTAACTATTCTGCCTCCGGTTAGTGACAGTGATCATGCAGTACTCACTTGGGAGGTGACTAAGTCTATGAATATTCCATTCAGAAAAAGTTACATGCTTAACTACAAAGCAGGAAACTGACCAACTGAGGAATATACAGAGTTCAGTGGAATGGGATTGGTTGCTGGATGGGAAGAATATCGACAGTGCATGGGAAGCATTTAAACGATACTTAAATGATGCGATATCAAAATGTGCCTCGAGAGTTCGAAGAATAAATAGGTAGGAGTCAAATGGATGTGTAAACTTAGTAAGCAAGAGATTTGTAAGGGAAGGATGATGTGAAAGGAATACCAAGTGCATAAGGATGATGTCCGTTATGAAAATTATAATCAGCAGGCTAGAATAGTCGCAACTGTTGTAAGGAAAGTTAAGCCTGAGTATGAAAAGAAACTGTGTGCTAAATACAACCCACAAGAATTCTGCTGATATGCTGCAAGTAAAAGAAAGAATGACTATGAAAGAAATACTCTTCGAAATGCAGGTGGCACGAGCGTAACAGATGCAGAAGAGGTTAAACTAATGAGTGCTAATTTTGTTAAAAGCTATCACCTGGTGTAAGGAACATTGAGCTCATTGCTACCTCTTCACTGGATGAAAAAACTCAGGTGCATGATGGGATATCAGAACATGTACTAAAAGAGTTCTCAGCTGAACTGGCTATTCCTTTGACCAGGCTATATAATATGAGTCAGAATAGGGAAGATTCTGCAGGAATAGAAAGAATGTATTGTAATTCCATTGCACAAGGGTGTTGTAAAGACCGATGTATCCAACTTTCGACCAATTAGTGTCTCAGGAGTGGTGGTGAAAAGTTTGGAAAAATTGGTTAGGGCACACATTCAGAAGTGGGTTGACAGTGATTTCTATTTTGCAATGAGCAACATGGGAAGGTCACGTTTTAGCAACTTGCTCACATTCTATGACAATGTTACCATTGAACTAGACAAGGGGAATGATAAGCCACGATACTTTTGGATTTTGCTAAGACTTTTGACAGAATACAACATGGTAGACTGTTGCATAAATTGGAGAATATGGGTTGGGATTATAGAATATTAGCATGGATAAGAGGATGGTTGACTGACATGCAAAGATATCAAAAATTAGTATACAAGTGGATGTGAGTCTGCAAGATTTAAGGTAACCAGTAGTGTACCCTAAGGATCAGTGCTTGGTCCACTGTTATTCAGTATGTACATTAATGATATTGGGAAGGATTTGCCAAGTGACATACAGCTATTTGCTGATGATGCAAAGATAGGTAGGGTAATCAGGAATGCTGCTGATATGCAGTACTTGCAGAATGATTTGAATAGGCTGGAATTTTTGGCATGGAAAATGGATGTCAGTAAATGTAATATCATTCACTTTGGCATAATTAGATATCTAATGTCTTATTATATTGGGAAGAGCCTGTGTAGCTCAGCGAGAGCCTGTGTAGCTCAGCGGATGTGGCGTTTGTACACCGCCGCGCTTGGCCGCACGAAGGAAGACTTGGTTGCGAGTCTAGTCGGCGACTAGAGGAAATTTTTCTAAGCCTTTTTTCGACCGGTTCCCGAGTTAGTCGATCTCTGGCACGGGCAAGCAGGTTTTTCCTCCCGGAAACTCGGGTTTTTCGTCCTGTAAACTCAAGAAAATCGACCGTAGAACCCACATTATTTCGGACATTAAATATATTGTGTTAGGGTTAGGGACCACGAGATGGCGGCACATTTGAGCCGTCTCTCTTCACTGCGTACCGCTTAATTAGTGATAGCCTTGGGTCATCTGTCTCTGATTGGGTACCAGTGGAGATTGAACTGCCCACTCAGTCTCCAAAAGTTAGATAGGGCTAAATGGCCTCGCCTACTCCCGTATACGGGAATTAAAAGGCGTTAGCTGATTTTTTTTTTTTTTATTATATTGGTGGGATTATGCTAGAAGAAACTATCCCGCTATGGATCTTGGAGTATTAGTAGATAGGAAGTTGAAGTTCAGTGGCCATGTAGAAAGATTGCAAATATAACTCAGAAGATAATTGCAGTGCTGAAATGAACGTTCACATGCCATTTTGCCTCTTTACAAGGCCTTGATAAGACCTCACTTGGACTATTGTGTGCAGGTCTGGTCTCCTGGTTTCTGTTGTGTTCTGATATTGTGGAAAGTGTACAAAGGAGAGTGTTAAAAAATGAAAATGATATCAGGATTGTGGTTATGTAGTATATACTGATTATGCAGACAGATTGAGAATTTGTAGACTAGACTAGACACTAGCAAACAGGAGAAAGAGGAGTGATATGATTGAGACTTGCAAACTTCTGAAAGGATCATACAGGATTCCAGTTGATGGAATTTTTTGATTTATGGAGGATGGGGAAAGGACAAGAGGGCATCCTTGGAAGCTGAGAATGAAGGGTTGAGGGCTAGATTTTTCTCTCATATGATAGTGCATGATTGGAATTGATTCCCATTGGATGTTGTAAGTGCAAGCAATGTGAATGAATTCAAGAATAAGTATGATAGCTGGTGCATGTGGCCTCCCTCAATGAGTCCCTCTTAATAATAATAATTCTATAACAGTATTTATACTTAAATTTTGTAGTATCCTAAGTACCTATAGTTCACCTGTTTCTATTCTTATATTGGTTTTTGTCATATCTGTCTACAGTATTTCCACCTGGATTTTTCACCCTCATAGGAATTTGAGGATATAAGACTTGGCTGAGTGGTTAGTGTATCTGCTCTCCAGCCAGGAAACTGTTGGCCATTGTTCTAACTTTGTGTGGAAAGGGTATCTATAACCCAACCACTTTTTCTAGCAGAAGGCTTCACTCTTTAAACTTTTTGGAGTACAGGAGTGACCATTCATTGTCCTTTGATGTCACATGTTAATAACTGGAATTTAAGGGAATTGAATTTGAAGGAGGAACAGTCGAATTTGTAGGCCATCAGTGTATCCATACAGATGCTCTGCAGAATTTTGTTTGTGTAAACTTAAATTTTCTATTTCAAATTATCAGTTTCCACTGTTAGTGCATCTATATTGTAGAAAAGCAAAATTGATTCGTTGTTTATATATGGTAGCTCTGCGTTGTTTATAAGTAGTTGTACGCAGTTAATATATGTATGGCACTAACATATTATGAAGTGAATATAGATTCATTTGTTATTCTGTCCTAAATAAGTATTAAAGTTTAATATATGTGTACATTTAAAATATATAAGTTGAAAAGACTTAGTTGAATGAAAATGTGAATTTTTTTTTTTATTTTTTTTATTTTTTTTTTTATTTTTATTTTTTTACTGCTTTCAAGCTAAGTGCTGTGAAGATAACACTGGTTTTCCTTACTTCACTACTTAAGCATATCTGGAAATAATATGTGCGCAGGAGCATGTACAAAGTGAGAAGAACATGGTGACTAAGTAAACAGCTGGATAGAGTTGTCTGAGGAAAGAGATACAGATATGTTGAAATATGGAAGAGTTTTTGGAATGAGTTACAAAAAAAGTTCCATGAGCGTTAGTCTTCCAGCATGAAAGATGTTTCAAAAGTCGTTTATCTGTTACGTTACAGAAGTAACAATAACAGTTGTTGAAGATAATTATAGGAAAACTTTGGAACTTGATAAAGTTTCTCGTATAGAAAGAGAAAGTTGATTGGACGTTATAGGTTTCGTTAGTGCAATAATGTTTTGGAGGATACAGAGAGTTGATTTTCAAATGTTTGATCATTTTTCCTTGGAATTCTTCATACAGGAAGAGGAAAAAAGATTGAATCTTGAAGAATCAAGTGGAAAGGAGCAACACTTATATTTTTAGAAGCCATTAAAGTGGGAGCTCTAGACGATATTCGAATTTGAAGCTTTTATTGTCAAGTCTGAACTTTTTGTATCACTAAGAATAAGAAATCTCCAGTTATTTCCAAGATAAAGTGGTTTTTGGGAGAAGAACTGTTCTAACCAGTGAAGAAATAAAGAATCTGTTTCTTTCAAGAGAGGTCCAGATGCAATTAAGAGAATGTTCTTTTTAGCTGGTATAATTTTGGGACCAAAAACCAGATAAGATGTGATTTGTTTTAGATTTTAAGACAGGTTTCTGTTGTTGAAGTAAAGTACTGTGTGTGTGTGTACTTTTCTTCGTTTTTTTTATATTTAGAGGTCCGAAGACTCAATTTACTCAATTATTATTGAAGTAAAGATTGAATTTTTAGATTAAGAGAGAATTATCATAACAAAATTGCATATATATATATATATAGGATCTTACTTTGTGTGCTTAGATTTCAGTATAGAAATCTGATACCACTTGCAAATTACTTTTACAATAGGTGCAGTAGACAAGATTTAAGAGTTTAAAACATTCACAACAGGATTTAATAGATAAATAATAAATTAAACTTTTTCAAAGTAATAAAAAGTAATTTTCAAACTTTTTTCGAATACTAAGGAATTTAAGAGAATTTGAAGAAGGAACAGTTGAAATACAAAGTACTTCAACTGTTCCTTTTGTCACTTCTCTGCCATAATCATTCTTCCTTTTTTTTTTAAAAGAGTACTTACCATGTAGCAAGTACCCTTTTGAGATTTCCTTTGGCCTGCTGAGGAATTTGCCTATCAGATTTTGTCTTCTTTACCTTGTTGGTCACTGCTTGATCCTCCTTGGCTGTGCTTTATACTGCTCATTATTAGCTCAATCAACTTTTTCTGTGTATTCCATCCACTGCACATTTGCAGCTCGAGTTTATTGATCCTACTCATCTTATTTAATTACCACATGATTTATCCTAATTCTAGGTATACAGTCTGATACTACTTCCCTAAAACACTTTATTTCTCATTACAGTGCAGTTATTTTAATAATAAGCTTAATAAAGCTAAGTTGGGTTGGGTGGACAAAGAAAAAAGGCAAAAAAAAAAAAAATAGAATGATCTAATTTGATAACTACTATGAGAACTTGAATACAGATTAAAAAAAAATTATATAACATAATATAAGAGAATGGTCTGAAAACTTCTCAGCCTCGACCATAGATGGCAACACTAACGGTAAGATTTTTTTTTCTAAGTTGGTACATCTGTCATAAGTATTCATGTGAAATTGCAAGTCATCTATCAAGTAGTTTGTTTTTATACAGCTGTCTGAAGCAAAAGTGTTGTCTGTATCCCTTGCAATGGATAAAATTGAGTATCGTGTGGTTATAAAATTCTTTGTAAAAGAAGGTTTAACGGCAAAAGAAATTCATTTGAAGTTTATGTGCACTCTTCTCCTTCGTTTTCGACAATTAAGAAATGTTCTGCCGAGTTTAAACGTGGCTGTACTAGCCTTGAAGATGATCCATGTGAATGACGTCCAAAAAGTGTAACAACACCAGAAATCATTGATCAAGTGCATGATATGGTATTGGATGACTGGCGAGTCAAAGCACGTCAAATTGCTGAGACTATAGGCATTTCAAAAGAACATGTAGAATAGATTTTACATGAAGAATTGCAAATGAAAAAGCTTTGCACAAGATGGGTGCTGCGCTTGCTCACAGCAGATCAAAATCTCACTTGCATGAAAATCTCTGAACAGTGCTTGAAGCTTTTTTAACAAGAATAAAACTAATTTTGTGCGTCGATTTATTACTATGGATGAGACTTGGATTCAACATTACACACCAGAATCCAAACAGCAGTCAAAACAGTGGACAGAAGCCGGTTGTTCAGCTTAAAGAAGACAAAGTCGGTTCCATCAGCAGGAAAGGTCATGGCATCAGTGTTTTGGGATGCTAAAGGCATTTTGTTTATTAATTATATTGAAAAGGGTAAAACAATAACCAGGAAATATTCTGATCTTTTAACCAGACTAGACGAAAAAATTCGTGAGAAAAGACCAGGTTTGCAGAAGAAAAAATCATCTTTCATCAGGACAATGCACCTGCCCACAAAAGGATTTTGGCAATGGGAAAATTAAGGGATTTGCACTATGAATTATTGGAACATCTGCCCTATTCCCCAGATTTTGCTCCCTCTGACTTCTATCTCTTCCCAAAACTAAAACTCTTCCTCGCTGGTCAGCGTTTTTCTTCGAATCAAGAGGTGATTGCAGCTGTAGAGGGATATTTTGCAGATCTTGCTGAGAACCACCACAGGGATGGGATAATGGCACTGGAGCATTGCTGGAATAAATGTATTAGTCTTAAGAGATTATATTGAAAAATAAAAATAATTTTGAAATTATAAATTCATTTTTTCATTGTTAGGCCGAGAACTTTTCAGACCACCCTCGTATGTGTTAAATCGTCATTATTTCACTTTTTAAATACATTGATAGTTGTTGGAAGTTTTTCCACTTGGTTTAATTCTCTGTTCAAGTGTAAGCAAACAAACTTTGCACTTGAAATATAATCAGAACTGGGCAACGTGTATATAGAAGCTAATGACTTCACAGCACTTGCCCTAGTATCCATAATCCAAAGCACATATCCTTATGGGTATGTATATTGCTATGCATTATGGGAAGGGTCACTACCAAGACTGGTTTCTACCTTTTATTGAGGCCTCTTCAGTGGGAGCAAGACACAGAGGTGATACTGAGACAAATGACATTAATGTCTTTAGGGGTGAAGCAGGAAGCTTTTCATATTCCCCGCTATCTGTTACAGCTACAGTGAGAGTAGAGTTTTATGAGCAGTTTGCTCGCACTGGATGGGCATGGAGATTATTCATTGCTACAGGAAGTTAAAATGGCTTTTGGTCTTTTATATTTGAATATATCTGTTGCCTCATATGCTACAGCTTGTCAAACCAGATCGTTAGGGTATATGGATGTTAGTATTAGGAAGAACTTTGTTGCTAAAGAGTGCAGGAAAGAGAAAATATAAGGAATATTTGTATCTTGATGAAGTTGATTGCTTCTGGCAAACCATGGGGTGTTTAGAAATCATTTGCAAGCACTTGTTTTGCACACATTGCAGTTTGATAATATTTGTAGTGGAGGTGTGGCTCCAGGCTTGAGAAGGTGATACTGAGGTTGAAGTAATGCAGAAGTCATATTTTCATATACGAGTTGCCAAAAGGTGTCGCACCTTATTATTAAAATACTCTGGATTAAAGATAGTTGTTGGAAGTTTTTCCACTGGTTATACTATAAATTAAAAATAATACCAAGAAATTATATACTTGGTTTAATCCTTTATCCAAGTGTAAGCAAACAAACTTTGTGTCTGAAATATAAATCTGGACAGGCTGATGTGAAGCTAATGACTTCACATCACTTGCCTTAGTATCCCATAATGCAAAGCACATATCCTTACGGGTATGTATAATGCTATGCATTATGAGAAGGGTCGCTATCAAGACTGGTTTCTACCTTTATTGAGGTCTCTTCAGTGGGAGCCAGACCCACAGGTGATACTAAGGTTGAAGTAATGTGTTGATAAGAAATGATAGCAGTATCCTTGCGCTTTACCTAGGTGACCTTATTTTGTTAAGGACCTTTTTATTTTTTTTAAATAGATGAAGTACAAACTATATTGTTTGCTATCAGAAGATCTAGTACTCACTGTGTCCTCCCCTTTTCTGTACTTGGGATTCATGCCATTATCTCTCAGCAGCTGCATAAATTCAGTTTTCTTTTCCTCTCTCTCTCATGTATCCTCTTCTCCTATTTATTTACCTTGCACACTCTTTAAGCTGATTTTCTGATGTATGTATGACTATATACTTTATCCCACTGGCCTGTCTTGTATCAGAAATGCTCAGATATTCTGCTTCCAATGCGCTTGCGATTCTTCTGAACTTATGCTCTTGTTGATTGCAGTTCTCTTATCATCAGCGTTATATGTCAACCAATGCCTGGTATTCTGTACAATATCAGTATTCCGTTACATATCCACAACTATCTTCTCATCTTTCCCTGTAAAATTGCTACGATGGCTGTAGCAATTTTACAGGGCATACTTTTCACAAGCATACGATAAAGATCAATGGGAATTTTGGACCATTCTTCCTGTAGGCGTGTAATGAGGTCTTGGATTGTTGTGGGTAGATGTCCCTTGGCCTCGAGCAATGCTCCAGTTCATACCATGTGAGGGCCAATCAACTGTGGTGATGTTCATGTTCACAAACCATGCAGTTACGGCAGCAGGCTTATGACACAGTGAATTTTCTTGCTGAAAGGGACAATGGTTAGCAATGTAGTGGAGCATTTCTACATGCCCCACTACAAAGTAGGAAGCATTGCATTGTCTAGAATGTTCATATACCTCTTGGAGTTTAATTTTCATGGCATCACAAACAGATTCGAGGCCAAACCAAAACCATACTATCACACTGCCACCTCCAAATTTCAGTTAGGGTTATGCACTTTGGTAGGAGACTTCACCAGGCATCTGGCACACCCATTCATCTGTCTGTAGATGGTGTAGCGAGATCCATAACACAGCCTTTCAGACTGCTACGTCCTGCTTTACTTGCTCTTTGCACTACTGAAGACAACACTACATGTTATTCGGGTAATGTGGGGGGTGGGCTTGCAAATTGCAGTCCTACCATGGAAACTCATGTGGTGAGCTGCTGTTCTAAATATTTTTGTACAGATTCATTCCAGTTGATGCTCAGAACTTTATATTCGAAGTGTCGGCTGACAAATGACAGTTTTTACATATCTTTTGTAGCACCATACAACACGTTCAGTGAGTGTAGTGGGTTGTCCACTGCAGGTAGCACTTGCAGTTGACACCCATCTCAGTATGGTATCACTGATTGTTGACCATGACCCAATTTGCTGAACAGATAGGCCTGTAATATGGCATCCTATCACAACATCTCTTTCAAACTTTGTCAGTTACGTTTTCACAGCCATTTCACCTGGCATTGACACATGGGAGCATCATATTTCCTCCAATTTATACCAGCTACAAAAAGTATGTGGTTGGGGATGTTTCTGTCAGTCTTGTTACATGTATATTGTATAACAAATATGTTTTATGTGGCATAGGTGCATTAAGAAAAAACTGCAGCCAAGTCTTCCTTGTTCAGTTAGTTTAATATGAGGGATTTCATGCAATATAGTTTGTGTCAGTTTATTCATTGCTAAGGGCGAATGGCTTATGGTATAAAAGTGAGAGTGGAGTTAGGTTTTTTTTCAAGTTGTGAAACATGTCAGACATGTTTCACAACTACTGCAAGAAATGAGAGATGTGTCAAAAGTGGGATAATGAAGTGACAAATGTTAACAGTGAAAAGTGTGATAGTGAAAATGTTGAGAATGTAGTGGAAGGAATAAGTGATAGTGGAAATATGAGTGTGAAATCTTGAAGGCTGCAGAATTACTGATATTGCCAGAGAATTTGGAATCTCACATGGCATTGTATCCAGGCTCTGGGCAGTGTTTCTAACCAATGGAATGTGTTCCGGACATTTACTGAGGTCGCCCTTACTCTACCTTGGAGCATGAAATAGATTTTTGGTTATACAGCAAAATGTAACTGATTTGCCACAAGTCAGCTCCATTTAAGCACAGGTACACATATCTCAACAAACTGTGGCAAGATGTCTGTGATAAGTGTGCTATACACCTGAAGGCCTATAGTCTGCATCCCTTGATCCACTGCTCATTGTAGAACATGTTTTCAGTGGTGTTGTATCCATAAAAATTGGACAAGATACTAGTGGACTAATGTACTCTTTACGGATGGGTCTTTTTAGTCTATGACTAAAATTACTCATCTAGACGACACTTGAAAGTGATTACCATTGCAAAAATGTTCTTGAAAGGGATAGATATGGCAGTGCTGGGGTCATGGTGTGGGGAGGAATTATATTCAATGGATGCACTGAACTACAAGTGCTAGAAAAAATGGCTATGACTGGTGAACGATATTGCAATGAAGTTCAACATCATGTTCGATTGTTTCATGGTGCTTTAGGCAAAGAATTTATTTTTATGAATGACAATACAATGTCATTCATAAAAATATGTTGGTACCATGTTGTACCTCTTATCCACGGGTTTGCTATCCTCAGTCAACCCCAGTCCGAAAATATTAAATTGAAAATTCCAGAAATAAACAATTTATAATTACATCAACAAAGTGGATATTAAAGATCCAACATTATTTCAAAAGCCAAATGTTTGTAGAAACTTATTAAAGTTTTCTTGTAAGCTGTCAGGTCAATTATGGAACTTTCATAGTTTCTACAAACTTTAACTTTGAAATAATGTTGGATCTAATATCCACTTTGCTGATGTCATTTTACATACTTAGAATGAAGCCATATGGCTCTTTCTTTTAGTAATAGACAATTCATAAATTTTAAATTGCATGCCGTTCTGAGTAGTTCTCAGTTATCAGATTGACTGTCACAGTGTGCTTGTGTTCAAGTAACTCTTATTTTAGTTAATAATGGCCCCAAAGCACAAGAGTAGTCATGTTGGCAATATGAATATGCCAAAGAGAAGCTGTAAAGTGCTTCCTTTTAAGTGAAAAAGGTAAGTTCTCAACTTCAATAAATAAATAATAATAAAAATAACGTATGCTGAGGTTGCTAAGATTCCATTCACATTCAGATAACTTTTGTTACAGTAATTTATTATAATTGTTCTATTTTATTATTAGCTATTATTGTTAATCTCTTACTGTGCTTAATTTATAAATTAAACTTTATCACAAGTATATATATAGGAAAAAAACAGTATATATAGGGTTCGGTACTATCTGCAAGGTGTCTTGGAATGTATCCCTTGTTGATGTGGGAGAAGAATGCTGTACATGAGCAGTTGGAGATACTTTTGGAGACTGAGGATATTAATCTAATCGAGTGGGCCAGCATGCTCCCCAGATCTCAACCCATTTGAGATACAATAGGGAGATACATTGCTCATCAAAATCACCCCCCCCCCCCCCAGAAAACAAACAAGGCCTTATCCTTGCTGTGAAGGAGGAGTGGGCCAGTTTGACTCAAGAACTGAATCACTGGTGCTAAGCATGGTATGACTTTGTGAGAGTTGCATTGCTGTTCAGGATGGACATATTCCATATTGAAATGTCTCTCTGCATAGTTTTCTGTAAGCACTATACATTAATTCCTTAACTACATCCTTAAGAAATTTGTCACTTTTAATAAAAATATATTGCAATTTAATTTGCATAAATTTTTAACATATTTTTTGTGTAATATAAATTTATTAGTATGTTGGCAATAAATTTACATCCACATTTGGCTGTGGTCATGAAATTTTTTTTCATGTACAGTTCAAAAATTAGTGCGTTGTTAATTTTTGGACACCAGTGAACAACATCATGACACATCACTGAAGTCACAACATTTAAGTCCCCATAAACATGATTTTTATTTAAAAGGCAACTTGTTGGAATTGCTTGGCCAAAAAAAGTGTCTGGTTGGCCAACCAATAGATCGCTGGTTTGAACTCACCATGGGCATGGATGTTTGTCATCATCATCAAATTCCTGCCATGTACCCTCAAGGGGTGTACAGGACTAGAGTACTACATGAAAAAAAGGTAATTATGATATGATAGTATAGGTAATTATGATATTATTTCATGTAGTACTATCATATAGTACTACATGAAAAAAATTACATCATTACTAACTTAATGTCTACAATTTTCCTCCAAATCAGTCTGTTACTTGTCAAGACTCCAACATTATCAGATCTTATATTTCTCTCATCTAAGGCACTTTGTACCGTATCAATCCATTTATATCTTGGTCTTCCTCTGGGTTTTTTTCCTGCCAACCTGGCAGAGAACACTTGTTTTGCTAATCTTTCTTCGCCCATTCTGTTTAAGTGACCATACCACCTGAGGTTAGCTCTGCTAACGCATTCCTGGATGCTGACAATGTCAAGTTCTTTCCTAATATCCTCGTTTTTAATATGATATTGCCATTGATACCATCTGTTCATGCCTATAATCTTTCTCAGGACGCTCATATCTGCGGTCTCTAGTCTTTGGTCAAGTGTTTTACTTCTGACCCAGCTCTCAGATCCATAAGTTAAAACTGGTTTGAACACTGTCTTGTATACAGCCAATTTAATTTTCCAACTAATTTCTCTCTTATTCCATATGAATTTATTCAATTGACTTCCCACCATACCATCTTTGCTGATTCTGTTGTCTATTTCTATATTTAATTTACCATCTTCAGTAAAAATCGTGCCTAAGTAGCTGAAATGTTTTACTTGTTCCACAGGTTCTCCATTCACAGCACAGTTGACATTTTCCATGATTCTGCCTATTTTCATTGTGTTTGTCTTTTTATTGCTGACTTTCATACCACATCTATTACAACAGTTATTCAATTTAGTCAGAGAATCTTGCAGACTTGTAGCAGATTTATTTAGAAGTATAACATCATCTGCATAAAGCAAAGAGCTGACATTAACATCTCCAATTTTGATATCATGTTTAATACCACTTTCCTTCATAATGTGATCCATATAGATAATGAACAACAGAGGGGATAACATACATCCTTGTCTCACACCAGATTTAACATTAAACCATCTTCCTATACTTCCTTCAATTCTAACTGCTGACTTACAACTCATATAAAGACTAATGCCCTTGATATAATGCCCCATTGACGCCATATAATTGTAGCGTATTGAATAGCTTTTCTCTTGGCACCTTGTCATATGCCTTTTCCAAATCGACAAAGATGAAATGGATGTTTGTGATTGTCTTTAAGTAGGAGGTTAATTTCTGCCCAGTGTGAGATCACCACCACCTCACTTATTGAGACCTGATGTGACTTGAAAAAGTTCCACTTTTAGTCTCTAGAGCAGGGTTTCTGGACTAAAAATAAATAAGTTACAAAAATATGTAAAATTGATTTAAAAAAAGGGATAGGTATCTTTAGCCCACCCACAGTTTACAAATGTTCTATAGATTTACTAAATAACTTTTATTGGGTGGAAACCACAGTTTTCTTTTTTCTTTTTTTTTTTTTTTATCCTGCAATGAGTCAACTGTTCCAGCTGAGCTGTAACAGTTCAACTGCTATTTTACTATTTAAAAAAATTTTCAAGAACCAATAGAATTGGTTACTGATACCTGCAAAATATGCAGGTGTCAGTAATTGCTCAGTACTAATTTAATAACATCCTATGCAACCAGAGTTGAGACGATGCTTGCTCATTAAAATCTCTGCAATACTTTATGATACCACATAGTGCTGCAGTTGTTTGAATTCAATTTTTTTTTATATATTAGATGTTATATTAACATTTTCAGTTATCTATGATGTATGAATTTAACAAACAATTCACTTTTTAATAAAATTTTCTTGTTTTTACAGATGGCAGAAATTTTTTAAATCAAGATTCCTTAGAAGCTTAGGAAGTTATGCCAATTTATATTTCACAGTTTTCATTGCAATTTTGGTTCTTTTCTTTTTGGGTAAATATATAGATTTTGTTTTATTTCATTTAAAATTCCATTAACGAACTGCTCATTGTGGATTTAATCCCTGGTTACTAAATATGCCAGGATGTTATTTGGTAGCAGTCATTAAATTAAAGTGATGTTTTTCACCTCCCATGTCTAATCATATCTTAGATTACAGAAATGAAGAGCATTTCTTAATTCTGCTCATTCTTCAAACTGTCCTCCTTTAGCCAAGGTGCAGTTAACAACACTGCACAGTACACTAATTTGAAAACCCCAATCCACTCACTTATAGAATCTTTTGCTATGGAAAGGTTTGAAGAAACTGAAATACAGTTTAACTTCATTATAACGAGCACCGCAGGACCAACAAAATGTCTTTGTTATAATCATTATATTCCTGATATGTACCCTTAGGAGGTGTACAGGATAATTATGATTGTACTACATGAAAAAGTTACACCATTACTAACTTCGGATCAATAATTTTCCTCCACGTTAATCTTTTATCTATCAAGACTCCAATATTATCTGATGGAAAAAACAAAGGATCTTTCAGAGTTCAATAAAGAGCTTATTATTTATCTGGCTGGAGTCATGATCTTGAAAACAGCAATAACCCACATAGCTTGTCTAACAAGCTTAATCATGGTCGTAAGACTGTCAGGAACGAGATCACCTTCATCAGAGAAGGCTTGCGTGGACAAACAGAACTTCCTATGTGCAACAATTGACTAAAGCATTTAATATAGGCTGTTCCTGACACGTCTCACAAATTATGCGCAGGGAATTGAAGAGGATCAGTATTGACAGTCACATGCCTATATATGTAAAATAAAAGTTTCTAATTCAGTGGCCAGTGTGTGTATTTCATCCTCATGAAAGTAACATCATGCAGAACTTGAGCAGTAGGAGGGAGCCACTGATGGATGCTGACTGATCAGGAGGTATATATATCAGGAATTGCATTAACTTGATATCAATAAGGCTGTAGGACTTGTTTGTATATGACTGAGTATCTTGGAGAGAATGTTCCAGGGGGTTAACAGCTTTAACTTATATCTTTAACATGAGTCTTAGATTTTTCTCTAAGTTCCAAAGGAGTGGAAAGACAACAGAATTGTTCCACTTCATAAAGTGGTGACTTTGAATTACAGGCCAATCTGTAATTAAAGACCATCATGGGTTTGCTAAAGAAATATCATGTTTTAGCAATCTACTTACTATAACAAGGTGACAGGCACATTGGATGAAGGTGATGCATGCACTGTGGTATATTTAGAGGATGGGAGGGGGCTGAAAAGTTCTGCTAAACACTTATCTTAAAATATCTTGACCTCCATGTTTCGTGGGGTTAAAGAATTTAAGATATGTTCTTTCTTGTGTTTATATCAGTGCTTTAATATTTTTCTTTTAGGTGTTTATCAGAACTTTTGAGTCCCCCCCCTCGTAGATTTTGCTAAATCATTTCATACATTTCCACTTGTCAAACTCTGCTAATTGAACTGAAACAGATAGGGTTGGGTAGATTAGTGCAATGGATTGGAGATTAGCTCTCTAATAGCAATCAGCAAGTTGTGTACTGGGGGCATGATATCCCAGAAGTGGAAAGTCAGTAGTAGTGTCTCACGGATCTGTTTTGGGGCCATTGCTGTTTAATTTGTATATTAATGATCTTGGGAAAGGCTTGAATAGTGATATACAGTTCTTGTCGGATAATGCAAAATTGGAAAGAACTGTGAGCAGTAGAATGGATGTGGTAATCTTGCAAATGGACTTGAATAGACTTTCTGAATGGGCAAATGAATGTGGATATCAGCTCAATGCGTAAGGTTTTAAATTTTGGGAAGCACAGATGGGATGTAGAGTATATGATGGGATAAATGTCTTAGAGGAGATAAGGGATCTGGAATGTTGATGGATAAAGACCTGAAATTTCGGAGATGGTTTGCTTAAATTTTGAGGGCAGCACAGCACCTTATGATATAAGGCTTTGATCAGACCTCATGTGGAGTATTGTGCACAGATCTGGTTACCATGTTTTCAAAAGGATGAAGAGATGTTGGAAAGGGTTCAGAGTGACGATTGACTAAGGTGGTTTCTGGAATGTTGATTATGAATTGCAGAGTCTAACGTATGGAAGGACAAAGGAAGGAACATGATCGAGGCATTAGGTTGTAAGGGCTAATTACCAGATTAACATGGATCAGAGTTTTCACAGAAAGGGTTGGGATGAGAAAAACAAGAGACCATCTCTGGATGCTGTATGAAAAGAGCTTGAGCAAATTGGTGAGGGTAGGTTTTTTTTGCATTGAGTTGTGACTGGTTGCAATGTGTTTGCTGGAAGTGTGGCGCTGTAGAGGCATTGAATGCATTCAAGTCATGGTGTATGATGTGTGTGTGCGTGCATGTGGACATGGACTGGTTATTATTAACAATGTTTCAACATAAAAATGTGCACAAATTCACATGGAGAGAAGAGACAATTAATATGAAATGTCTCATTGGCTATATTATTGTTGATAGTGATATTTTCTCATTGGTGCAGGACACTAGAGTGCATGGAGACTTTGAAATGGGAAGTGATCTCCATTTAGTCTTGAGAAAGATAAAATTGAATTTCCTATTGAAAAGAAGATCATGTAAGAAAGTTTTAAAGCAAATAAAAGTTGAGCAGCTCTCAGATGTGAACTATAGACTAAAATACACAAACATTATTCAAGAAAAACTGAGTTTGAGAACAGGAACCAAACCTTGGAGATTCACTGGCAAATCCTGAAGAAAACATTGATTCATTCAGCCAGAGAGGTATGTGGTGAGGTTGTCTACTAGGTTACAAACATTAGTAATCCATGGTGGACACAGGAAGTTAAAGAGGTAGTGATGGAAAAAAAGAAAGCCTTTCGAAAGTTCCTGGCGAATAAGTCAGCTCTTAGAGAATACAGAGATAAATGTAAGAAAGCTAAACATTGTGTAAAGCTAGCTAAACAAAAATCATGGGAAGACTTTGGTAAGAACATAGAAAATAAAGGAAGGTGGCAAGATATTCTGGAGGTTTGAAAAAGCTCAGAAGTGGAGGAATGAGTGCTGTAAAAGGAATTAAAGATGACATGAAAACTGGAGAAAAAGATATCTTTGATGTAGGGAGTAATTACTATGAAAAATTGTTAAATGAAACAAGTAGTGATGACAGCAAAGAGGTAAAAACACTGACCAGGCATGCAATCAGAAATACATATCCATACATGATCAAGAAATTATCATGTATGGAGGTATAAAAGTCTTATAGTGGCTGCACTGCATAGCTCAGAAGGCCTGGACAGAGAGACAAATTCCAGATGATTTGAGTAGTGCTCTCAAATTAGAATTAGAGGTATTTCTCTATTGAGTGTGGTAAGATTTATGCAAGTATACTTGAGAAACAGTTGAGAAGGATTGTGGAAGGGAAGCTTGGTGAAGAACAAGCGATTCAGGCCAAATAGAGGCTGTCAGGATCAGATTTTCACTTTACGATAAATAGTTGAAAAATCATGGGAATATAACAAAGATTTGTATTTAAGCTTTGTATATCTGGAAAAGGCATATGACAAGGTGCTAAGAGAAAAGCTATTCCATAGGACATTATATCAAGCAATACTTAGTCTTTATTTTAGTTGCAGTAAGAATTGAAGTACGGAAAGATGGTTTAATGTTAAATCTCGTGTCAGACAAGGATGTACATTATCACCTCTGTTATTCATTATCTACATAGATCACATTATGAAGGAAAGTGGTATTAAACCTGATATCAAAATAGATGTTAATCTCAGCTCTTTACTTTATGCAGATGATGTTATACTCCTAAAGAAATCTTTAGGAGTATAACTGCAAAATTCCCTATTCTATTATTCTGTTCCCTCAGCCATTCAGCTGGTCGGGGGTAGCTATATGCTACCATACTAGCGAAATGATTGAGTCAAGATAGTTTCCTGTTGCCTTCCTTGCTGTACTATATCCTATGACTGTAGTCTGTGTTCACTGGGCCGGTTTGCCTGCTTGCGGGATGATAAAACCTAGATAAACTGGTGGAAAAAACCCTGCTGTCCACATCCAAGACTGGCTAACTTGGCTATGGTTGAGGAAGATCCTTAAGCTCCTCATGTCGTCGACTAGAATCAAACCTAGGACACTCCTTCCCCAGGCATATGGTTGCAAAGTTCATAGCCACTAGGCTAACTGACTCAAAATTTCCTGACTAAATTGAATAACTGTTGTAATCGATTTGGTATGAAGGTCAGCAATAACAACACAAAGACAATGAAAATAGGCAGAAGCATTGAAAATATCAACTGCACTGTGAATTGAGAATCTATAGAACGAGTAAAACATGTCAGCTTCTTAGGCACAGTTTTTAGTGAAGATGATAAATTAAAGAATGCTTAAGGTTCAAAGCTGTATAACTAAGAGTCTTTCACATATCCTTTAAAGGAATGCAGAGAACTGACCACGACTTCTGACCTAATGTCCAATCCCCACCTTCTCGTGGTGCACCCTGTTAGGTATATACCTGGATACTGAACAAACGTGGATGGGCTGGCAATTTGGGATTTAACCGACCAATATTATATTCTTATGGGCTTAAAGCAAAATATAAAATGATGGTAAAACATGACAATTTCATGCTGGCTGGGGCATCGCCTGGTTAAACAAGGTCCCCGTTGTTTTTGCCAGGGAACCAGGGCAAACAGCGAAAAGTCAGTTACTAGAACAAATCCTAAAACACACCCCAACTCAACATCACCAGAGTTCAAGATCGGTACTGTCAACATAAGAAGCCTGAATGGCAAAGAAATGGAGCTAGCTGAGGAATTAGATAAGTACCAGATCGACATAATAGGGATGAATGAAACAAAAAAGACAAACTGGTGAGATCTTTCTGAGCAATAAATACAAAATGTTATATTCAGGCAATGACAATCAAGGAAAAGGATTAGCCATAGTATTCAACACTAAATACGAGGCTAATCTTCTTGAATGGGAACAAATATCAGAATGGGGAACTGGACAATGAGACTTATTACTCGTATGGTCCCACAGAAGGTTCTTCTAAGATAGAAGTGAAGGAATTTTTTTGAGGCTCACAATCAAAAAGGAAACATTGGTCCTTGTTGGAGGATCTAAACAGTAGAGTAGGAAATGATTGTGAGACATACAAAACTATTTTGGGAAAATTTGGAGAAAAGAGCAAAGCTAATAATAATGGCAAATACCTGTTGGATTTCTGCTCAGGACATGGACTGGTTATTATCAACATGATGTTCCAACATAAAAATGCACAAATTCACATTCACATTTTTCTCTAAAGAGTTAGAAAAAAAAATAATGAAAAATTGGCAATAATTTTAAAAGTAACTAAAATGATAAATTTTGGATATTCCTGGAATTCATTGACAGCAAGTTATGTTAAATCTACATGACTACTTTTTCACTTTATTTCTGTGATGTTTTCTCTTTTTGCTATCACATCAACAATTAGTTGTCAATTTCTTTCTCTCTAATTCTCCTCTTCCTCACCCTCCTGAAGATCTCTGTAAACAGCCATGTTTGTTTTTTATTTTGTGAGCATGCCACTTTTATAAAAACACCATGTCATTTCATATTGGAAAACTGAACTTTCTTCAAATTGATTAATCATTTCATTGTAATGTTCGTTGCAGTGAAATGAATTGAACAATGTTCATCCTTGCTTAATAATTATTTTGCTAACTTGTGCTATATTACACAGCAATATCATGAGAAACTTCAAGTGTTATAATGGAAACATTTTTCTGTTAAGACTAAGAGAGATATTGATATGATAGGTACTCTATGGTTGGACTGGTATCAGAAGGGAGCCAGTGACATGATCTTTAGTTGCAACCGATGAAAGAAAATGACATGTCAAAAATTGCCAATTTTAAGGTACACTGCTTAAAAGCATGCTGATGGATGCACTAAAATAATCAATACAACCATGCAAGTTATTTACAGTAATCACTATAGGAAATCTGAAAAGTCAAGTGTCAGCTTTTCAAAGAATTCTCCAGAAATGACATTTGAATTTAAACCCACACAATCTATCATACATTGGAAGAGGTTGCAAAATGACAAATTTAGAATTATGCCTTTTTAAAAGAAAATGAAATATGTCATAAGCCAAGAAATTGTATAATATTTCCTTATTATTAGTCACTTCTGCACACAGCAGAGTAAATTTATAAAATCTGTCGTAATGTCCTAGAATGACTGTGTTTCATAGTTGAATTTAGAACGAATAACCTAAATTCGATTTCTTGAAAAACCAAGTATTTTGGCTGTCATTTTTTTCATGTAGTTGTGATATATAGATCTAATGCAAAGAATATGATTGCAACACTTAAGCACTTGAGAGTTATTTGTTAAATGGAGATAGGAGATATTTTTCAAATGGAAAAATGCCCCTAATTTTACCATTAGGGGCATTTCTAGAAGTTTTGCAAGATTGTACTGAATAAGAATGAGAACTTTTTTTTATTACTTAGAGTGAGTGATTCCTAAATGAAATTAGTATGTGTTGATTTAAGATAATGTGTTGCAAGCAGAGCTAACCTTTGTTCATAAAATTTGTTCACAAGAGATATAAAATTACACGTGTTAAAATAAAATACATTTATTTTGAAATATGAGATCAATCTTAGCAATGTATTTGTTACTGGCAATATTTTATAATTATTAATAGTCACCTTCAGGGAATCAGTGACTCATCGGGGGGAGGCCACATGCTACGTGCACTAGCTATCATACTTGTTCTTGAATGAATTCGAGAACAACTATGATAGCTAGTGCACGTAGCATGTACTTGCACTAGCACGTACACACAACATCCAATGGCAATTCATTCCGATCTGTACCACTCTGAATGAAAAATCTATATCTTAGACTTGGCATCATTCATTCATTCTCAGCTTCTAAGGATGTCCTCTTGTCCTTTCCTCACCCTCCACGAAATGAAAAATTCCATCATCTGAAATCCTGTATGACCCTTTCAGAATTTTGTAATCCTCAGTCATATCACCTCTCTTTCTCCTGTTTGCTAGTTTATGCAGCCTACAAATTCTCAATCTGTCTTCATAATCACTATTCCACAATCCTGATATCATTTTTTAATACTCTCCTTTCCACTCTCTCCACTTTATCAGAATCACAATGGGCACCAGAAGACCACACCTGTGCACAATAGTCCAGGTCAGGTCTTATCAAGGCCTTGTAAAGATGCAAAATAACATCCTTATCCTTACATGTCAAAGTTTGTTTCAGCATCACAATTATCTTGTGATTTGTATTTGCAAATCTTTGCTACATGGCCCATGCACTTCAACTTCTTATCTACTAACACTCCAAGATTCCTGTCCTGGTCAGTTTCTTCTAGCATAATCCCACCAATATAATACGACATTGGATATCTAATCAAGCCAAATGCATGACTTTACATTTGCTGACATTGAGCTAGCGTACATTTTTCCATGTCCACAATTCCAACCTATTTAAATCATTCTGCAAGTACTGCATATCAGCCCAATTACTGATTACCCTATCTTTCCATCATCACCAAATAACTATGTTGCCTGTCAAATCCTTCCCAATGTTATTAATGTACACATTGCATAACAGTGGACCAAGGACTGATCCTTGTGATACACTGGTTACCTTAAATCTTGCAGACTTGCATCACCCATATACCACTTTTTGATATGTTCATCAGCCATCCTCTTATCCATAGTAATACTTTATAATCCAATCCGATATTCTCCAATTTATGTAACAGTCTTTCATGTTGTATTCTGTCAAAAGCCTTAGCAAAATCCAAAAGTATCATGGTTTATTATTATATCCTCACATTATTATAGAATGTGAGCAAGTTGCTAAAACGTGACCTTCCATTAGTAAACCCATGCTGTTCATTGCAAAGTAGAGATTATCTGTCAACAAATTTCTGAATGTAAGCCCTAACCAACTTTTCTGAAATCTTCACCACCACTCCTGAGATAATGATTGGTTGATAGTTGGATGCATTGGTCTTTGCACCCTCCTTGTGCAATGGGATTAGCACATATTCTTTCCATTCTTGCAGAATCTTTCCTCTTCTGAGTCTCAGATTATATAGCTAGGTCAAAGGACTACCCCAGTATAGCTGAATGCTCTTTCAGCGTCCATGCTGCTATCCCATCAGTCCCTATTGCTGATTCCTTTTTCAGGTTGCACAATAGCTTTAATATCTCCTCATACACCTGAGTGTCTTCATCCAGTGAAGAGATAGCAATGAGCTCAATGCACCAGATTCATAGCTTTTAGCAAAATGGGCACTCATTAGTTAAACAACCTCTTCTGCATTCAGTAGTTATTCTTTCATATTCATTCCTCCTTTTACTTGCAGCATATCAATAGAATTCTTGTGGGTTGTTTTAGCCCGTAGAGCCAGTTTCTTGTCATACTCAGACTTAGCTTTCCACACAACAGCTGTGACTCTTCTGGCCTGCTGCTTATAATTTTCATAATGGATATGATCATTATGCATATGATATTCCTTCCACGTCATCTTTTTCTTATGAATATCTTGCTTGATAAGATTACATATCCATTTGACTCCTCCCCTATTTATTTTCGAACTCTCGAGACATATTCTGATACTGCATCATTTAAGCATTTAAATGCTTCCCATTCACTGTCGATATTCATCCTATCCAGCAATTGATACCATTGCACCGAACCCAGATACTCCTCAGTTGGTCATAATTTCCTGCTTTGTAAATGCATAATTTCAGCATGTAACCCTTTTTTTTTTTTCTAAATGGAACATTCATAAACTTGCCCACTTCCCAAATGAGTACTGTATGGTCAGTCATCAACCAGAGGCAGAATAGTTATGTCTTTAATTGAAACACCCTCTGACACTAATGAAATCTAACACTCTTTGACCTTGAGTTCCTTCTATCATGTGTTGATTGAGGAAGTTGTCTCGCAGCTCAATAAATTGTTTCATTCTTCTCATGAGATTTTACTGCTACCCAATCAATGTTCGGATAATTGAAGTCCACCGTTATGATTACTCTTTTCGCACCACCCGTCGTCTTTATTTGGCCATGCATTTATTTATCACTAACTACTGATCCACAAAGACTTTAACAATACCCCACTATATATTTGAATGTGTTAGATTACACCTCACTCCAAATGGCTTCAAACTCACTGCCATGTGAAAAACCGTTACTAGTATTACAATCACAGGTCTCAACGCTAACTGGATTCAAGTCATCCAATATCATTAGCAGCATTCCCCCCCCCCCCCCCATCCTGTCTATCCGTCATAAAAATAGTGTGCTGTTTACACTCAATTCCAGTTAGCATGTCTGATTCTGATAGGCCTGGTCTCACTAATGCCTACAATAAGAAGTTTACTATCTTTATTCTTTCAATCAGTATAATGAACAGATATATTGCAGAAATTTTTCGTGTTATTGTCAAATGCTTGCAAGAAAATAATTATGTGAAATAAATATGAAAAATATGATAGATTCAAATAAGATTTATTGAAATATGATTTTTTTTTCTTTCCTTGAGAAATTCCAGTATGCCTTGTCATCATACTTACAGTTAGGTATGTTATTGTTAATCACAAAAACTTTATTATTATATGTGCATCTCCAATGAGTTCAAAGAATCATTGAAGGAGACCCAAACTATCCACACAATATCTGTCATACCTTTGCTCGAACTCATTGACAAATGAAGCACGCCCAACTGTCAGGCAACGCATCCCAGTAATTCGCCACTCTCCAGCTAAAAAATCTAGTCCTCGCCCTCTTATTAAACACATTCTTACATAATTTCCAGAGACAACTCTTGTTCTTCCACTAGCCAACTACTAAAATATTTTTCCTGCATGAATCTTATAAAACTCCTTTAGTAAAGCTGTATAACTGAGAGGAGACCTCCACAAAGTTTAAAAGAATGTGGAGAACCGACCAGGGCTTCTGACCTAATGTCTAATCCTCACCTTCTCATGATGCACACTGTTCGGTATCTACTTGGATACCGAACGAACGAGGATGGGCTGGCAATTTGGAATTTAGCCGACCAATATTATATTCTTATGGGCTTAAAGCAAAATATAAAATGATAGTA
Source organism: Typopeltis vanoorti (assembly GCF_054136105.1). Classification (NCBI taxonomy): domain Eukaryota; kingdom Metazoa; phylum Arthropoda; class Arachnida; order Uropygi; family Thelyphonidae; genus Typopeltis; species Typopeltis vanoorti. The sequence goes on from NC_143553.1 coordinate 87,409,059, forward strand.
AAACATGACAATTTCATGCTGGCTGGGGCGTCACCTGGTTAAACAAGGTTCCCGTTGTTTTCACCAGGGAACCAGGGCAAACAACGTAAAATCAGCTACTGGAACAAATCTGAAAACACACCCCAACTCAACATCACCAGAGTTAAAGATCAGTACTATTAACATAAGAAGCCTGAATGGCAAAGAAATGGAGCTAGCTGAGGAATTAGATAATTACCAGATCGACATAATAGGGGTGACTGAAACAAAAAAGACAAAAACTGGTGAGATCTTTCTGAGCAATAAATACAAAATGTTATATTCAGGCAATGACAATCAAGGAAAAGAAGAAGTAGCCATAGTATTCAACACAAAATACGAGGCTAATCTTCTTTAATGGCAGTCAGTCTCAAGTAGAGTAATGTGGGCAAATAAGAGAATGGGAACTAGAAAATGAGACTTATTTGTGCCTATGGTCCCACAGAAGGTTCTACTAAGATAGAAGTGGAGGAATTTTTTGAGGCTTTAGAAAAAGCAACTGACACAATGAAAAAGGAAAAGTTGGTCCTTGTTGGGGATCTAAATAGCAGAGTAGGAAATGATTGTGAGACATACAAAAATATTTTGGGAAAATTTGGAGAAAAGAGCAAAGTTAATAATAATGGCAAATATCTGTTGGATTTCAGCTTAGGACATGGACTAGTTATTATTAACACCATGTTTCAACATAAAAATGTGCACAAATTCACATGGAGAGAAGAGGCAAGGAATAAGAAAAGTCTCATTGACTATGTTATTGTTGATAGTGATGTTTTCTCCCTGGTGCAGGTCACCAGAGTTTACAGAGGATTTGAAATTAGAAGTGATCACTATTTAGTCTTGAGCAGGATAAAATTGAATTTCATATTGAAAAGAATAACATGTAAGAAAGTTTTAAAGCGAATAAAAGTTGAGCAGCTCTGAGATGTGAACTATAGACTAAAATACACAAAGATTGAAGAAAAAATGAAAGAGTTTGAGAACAGGAATCAAACTTTGGAGATTCAGTGGTAAGCCTTGATTGATTCAGCTAGAGAGGCATGTGGTGAAGTTGTCTGCAAGGATAGAAAAATTAGAACTCCATGGTGGACACAGGAAGTTAGAGGCAGTGAAGGAAAAGAAGAAAGCATATCAAAAGTTCCTGGTAAATAAGTCAGCTTGTGCTCTTAGAGAATACAGAGACAAATGCAAGAGTGCTAAACACTGTGTAAAACTAGCTAAACAAAAGTCATGGGAGGACTTTGGCAAGAATATAGAAAATAAATATCAAGAAGGAGGCGAAATATTCTGGAGGTTGTTGAAGAAGCTTAGGAATGGAGGAAAGAGTGCTGTAAAAGGAGTTAGAGATGATAAAGGTGACATGAAAATGGGAGAAAAAGATATCCTTGAAGTATGCAGTAATTACTTTGAAAAGATGCTAAATGAAACAAGCAGTGATGACAGCACAGTGGTAAAAAAACATGCAGTCAGGAATACATATTTGAAGTAGAAAAAGCCATCAAAGGCTTTTTCTAATTCAAGGTAGCAGGAGTAGATGATATTCGACCAGAAATGCTGAAGTATGGTGGTATAAGAGTCTTACAGTGGCTGCACTGAATAGTTCAGAAAGCCTGGACAGAGGGACGAATTCCCGATGATTGGAGTAGAGCTCTCATAGTAACCATATATAAAAAGGGAAATAAAACTGAATATGAGAATTACAGAGGCATTTCCCTACTGAGCATTCCTGGCAAGATCTATGCAAGTATACTTGAGAAACAATTGAGAAGAATTGTGGAAGAAAATCTGGGTGAAGAACAAGCTGGATTCAGGCCAAATAGAGGCTGTCAGGAACAGATCTTCGCTTTACGACAAATAGTGAGAAAGCATGGGAATATAACAAAGATCTGTATTTAAGTTTTGTCGATTTGGAAAAGGTATTTAACAAGGTGCCAAGAGAAAAGCTATTCAATACGCTACAATTATATGGCGTCAATGGGGCATTATATCAACGGCATTAGTCTTTATTTGAGTTGTAAGTAAGCAGTTAGAATTGAAGGAAGTATAGGAAGATGGTTTAATGTTAAATCTGGTGTGAGACAAGGATGTACATTATCCCCTCTGTTGTTCATTATCTATATGGATCACATTATGAAGGAAAGTGGTATTAAACATGATATCAAAATGGGAGATGTTAATGTCAGCTCTTTGCTTTATGCAGATGATGTTATACTTCTAAATATATCCGCTACAAGTCTGCAAGATTCTCTGACTAAATTGAATAACTGTTGTAATAGATATGGTATGAAGGTCAGCAATAAAAAGACAAACACAATGAAAATAGGCAGAATCATGGAAAATGTCAACTGTGTTGTGAATGGAGAACCAGTGGAACAAGTAAAACATTTCAGCTACTTAGGCACGATTTTTACTGAGGATGGTAAATTAAATATAAAAATAGACAACAGAATCAGCAAAGCTGGTATGGTGGGAAGTCAATTGAATAAATTCATATGGAGTGAGAGAGAAATTAGTCGGAACACTAAATTAGCTGTATACAAGACAGTGTTCAAACCAGTTTTAACTTATTGATCTGAGAGTTGGGTCAGAAGTAAAACACTTGACCAGAGACCACAGATATGAGAGTCCTGAGAAAGATTATAGGCGTGAACAGATGGCATCAATGGCAATATCATATTAAAAATGAGGATATTAGGAAAGAACTTGACATTGTCAGCGTGAGCATTGTCCAGGAATGCGTTAGCAGAGCTAATCTCAGGTGGTATGGTCACTTAAACAGAATGGGCGAAGAAAGATTAGCAAAACAAGTGTTCTCTGCCAGGTTGGCAGGAAAACGACCCAGAGGAAGACCAAGATATAGGTGGATTGATACGGTACAAAGTGCCTTAGACGATAGAAATATAAGATCTGATAATGTTGGAGTCTTGACAAGTAACAGACTGATTTGGAGGAAAATTGTAGATAGGAAGTTAGTAATGATGTAATTTTTTTCATGTAGTACTATCATATCCTGTACACCCCCTTGAGGGTACACGGCTGGAATTTGATGATGTTTCTATCATATCCCCTCTTCTCTGCCTGTCAACCAACTTCTGCAACCCACAAATTCTCAATCAGTCAACATAGGGAGCATTCCTCAGACCATTGCGAACTTGGTCATTTGCCTCTGAATCTTCTCTACAACTTTCTCATCTGGAAGGAATACAGGTGACCAGACCTGAGCAGAGTAATTGACATGTAGATGTATCAATGCCCTATAAGGAGGATTAATAACTTCATCCCTGCATGTTTTTCAGTAACCAAGTAATCTTATGATCTATCTTAGACATCTTAACAATATGCCCTCTGAACTTCAGCTTTCTGTCTACCAACACCCACCAAGTACCCAGCCTTATCAATTTCCTGGAGTGAAGTTTCATCAATGTGGTACACAGTTTGTAATCTTTTAATCCTTAAATGCATAACTTTTCCACATTAAACTGATATCCATTATCTTTATCCCATACAGTCAGCTTATTCAAACCATCCTGGAAGCTCTTGTCTGGTTGCTTAATTATTATACTACTAAACTTTACATCAGGAAAGAACTGAACATCTCCTTCAAACTATTTCCTATATTATTTATGTATAAATTGAACAATAATAGGCCAAGTATAGTCTTGCGGCATACCACTAGTCACGTGATTCATCTTAGACTCTGCTCCTCTGTACAATACTTTTTGGTATCTGTCCATCAACCACTCTCATATCCACATCACCAGTTTAATATCCATTCCCATTACTTCCAATTTGCTTAACAGTATTCAATGGAATATCTTATCATATGCCTTAGCACAATCCAGCAGTATCACTTTGTAGCAGTGCTCCTTGTTCAGCTCAGCTGTTACTATTGTAAAAAGTTAATAAATTATTATGCAAGACTAACCTTTAACAAAACCATGTTGCCACCCATAGAGTATCATATTCTTGTATGATAAGAATATGTCACTATATGACTTTAACCAGCTTTTCCAATACTTTTACCACCATCACTCTCCCGAGATGGTGATTGCCTGTAATTTTCTGCTGCAGTCTTAGATCCTCCTTTATGCAAAGGAACTATTTTACCCATATTCCACTCCCTGTAGACCTTACCAGAGCTCAGACTTAAATTAAAAATCCCAGTAAGAGGCATTGACAATTCCCTTGCACATTCACATAATACATGAGATAACCCATCCAAACCCACAGCAATATTTGGATTTAAATTCTGCAATTTAACCTCAATTGTCATATCAGTTGTTGCTACATAAGATACAGAAATAACCTCACTTGGGTGATAAATTTTTGAAAAGTGATCACTCAGTAACTACTATTACATCTGTCTCGGTCACCTCACTACCATTAGCACCCACTAAAGTTATTATGCTACCCTATGCTAACTTTACATCATCAGCTAACAATTGAATATCTCCCTTCCTTTAGATAAGGTTATCTCATAATCTGATTTAACCTGCCTTATGCTGGTAACATTTCTAGCCTGAGCTTTGTACTGCATGAGCTTGCTGATCATCTTTCTCCTTATAAATCCTTCATAAGATTTCCCTTTTTTCTTTCTTTTTTTGGAGATCCTGCCTAATACCACTACTCATCCATCTAACGTGTACCTTATATTGCTTTTCAGATACCCATTGACTATCTCCCGCACACTGCAAACATCATTCCACTGCAAATTCTTAATCTATGGGTGGACGGCTGCAAGCTGCCTCCGAAGCTTGTTATAATCACCTGCCCTGTAATTCTGCATATACCGCTTCTTAAGAGAAAATATGCAAATATTGCAAAATCAAGTCTATTTATTTGTATTGATTTCCCCCTTTTCTACTCTGTCCCTTTTGGGGGTGGGGGTTGAGTCCTCCTGATGGGGGATTAGCGTATATATATATTTTATGACTGTAAATCCATGTGTGTTCACGGGGTTGGTTTGCCTGTTCTGAGGGATGAAAAACCCAAGTTTCCGGGTGAAAAACCTTCCACCTCCATATAAGACCGGCTAACTCACCTTCACTCAAAAGAGACCAGATAAAGGTTTCCTCATGTTATAGACAGGAATTGAACCCAGGTCTTTCTGACCAAAAGGCTTTGTCTATACTAACTGAGCTACAGTGGCTCTATAAGTGAATACCACATGGATCACTCTCACCAATCGAAGGTAACATGAACACTTTATTTATGAACAGATCTTCTGAAGCTATGACCAAATCGAACACCTTCACTCCATCGGTCACTTGTTGTTTCAAGTAATTATCTCTTAAGTGTGTAAATTCCATTTCCCTCTCACCGCATGATATTTCCAATCAATATCTTCATAGTTAAAATTCCTTCATAATTATTTGGTCTGCACTCATTTTTACTAATTTGCTGGTACATGTCTTCCACATCACTTCTTGTACTCCCAGGCTTATAGCCAACAACCAACTGTATATTTTGTTCCTTTAGCTATTATTTGAAACCAGATTGCATCAAAAAAAAACAAAAAAAAAACACCTATTATTCACACCTATCTTCTTCATTTCAGTTGTTATTAATTTTTGTTTGTCTTTTTATTTTATCTCGATTTCGCTTCCATACAATAGGGCTAATATATTGTATACTTTCATTCTGGTTTGTTTTTGAACTAGGTTAGGTTTAAATATACAGTTAATTACACCTGTTATTTTTAAATATTTTGCAATTTTTAGGTTTGTATCTTTTTCATTTTCATATGTAATCGTACATCGTAGGTAGTCAAATGAGTTTACCTGTTGTAAAATCTTGTTAACGTTAACTATTACTATTTTAGTTCTTCTGGAATTTGTCCCTTAAAGGCCAGAGTTTTTGATTTTTCTGTTGATATTATCATTCTATAAATTATGGCTATCTCATTTAAATATATCTTCAGAATTTAATTAGTATTTGGTCATCAGCATAAAGGAGTGTTTAAGTTCACAGTAGGAGAAAGTTGAATACTTGGGTGGAAATTTTTATTCCATTTTATTACTTCATTTAGATAAATATTATGTAAAAGAACTATTTTACCTATCTTCCACTCCCTGTGGACCTTACCACAGGGAGTGGAAAGGGATATCCCTGTCAGACTCCTTGGTTTATCTCTCTCACACATACATGATAGCTCATAATTTAATCTTATTTGTATTTGATTATTTTCATATATATACTTATGATAACTTTTAGAATATTACAGGTAACCCTCGTATAACGCGGTACTTATACAACACGGTTTCGATATAACACGGTCTAAAATTGTAGTAACCCTTGTTGAACGCGGTACTTATACAACACGGTTCCAATAAAAACACTGTCTACAAATTGTAGTAACCTTTTATCTTTTCATATGTTTTTCACTGCGCGACGTAAAAATCCAATTTTATCTTCGTTAAATTGGTGTCTGCCTGTATCCCGCATGTAATTATAAGTAGCGAATTTATATTAGGGGAAATACCCTTTAGCATGCATGTACCTCAGTTGTTTACCGTATAAAACGTTATACGGTAAACTTGAAAATTGTCCTCATTTCTGCCAGGGAAGTGCATTAAAAATCATAAGTGTGTTCATCTCAAGCTGAGCACTTTATTTTCTGGTGAGTTACATACAATATTAATGCTTGCTTTTTTGTGTAAAAAAAAATTATTTTTTATAGTAAATAAATAAATTCCGTGTGATAATACTGCGTTTCCACTTTTTATGGGAGTTCACGGTACTATCTAGTCCCCCCCCCAAATTTTATTCAGGCTCTGGAACCGGCATAGGCTGATGAATCAGACCTGTGGCTGGGTCAGTATTCCTCACTGTAATCCGTGTGTCCTCAGACCGGTTTGCCTGCTTGTGGGATGAAAAACACCAGATAAACTGGCAGAAAAAACCCTGCTGTCCATGCCCAAGACCGGCTAACTTGGCTATGGCTGAGGAAGATCCTTAAGCTCCTCACGTCATTGACAGGAATCGAACCTAGGACACTCCTTCCCCAGGCATATGGTTGCAAAGTGCAAAGCCACTAGGCTAACCATGCAGACATTTTTATAGTGATGGCCACTTAATTTCTCTCGAAGAAAAATATTCAAAATCTTGGATCGGTTGAAAAATGGAGAAAAACCAGGACTTTTTGCAGGGACTTTGAATTTAAATGAATCAACAATTCGAACAATCAAACAAAATGAACATAAAATCCGAGAAAGTGTTTATTGCTGGGTCAACGATAAGTGCAAAGCACGTTGAATATCGTGTATTCAATGCGCATTAGAATATCGTGTATGCGATATTCTAATGGAAAAATGGAGAAATCTCTAATGATTTCGATAGCAGATTGCACCTCAAAAGAAAATTACTGTGGATGGAAATCTTATTAAACAAAAAAAAAAACTTCAAAGTTTATAAACATTTATAGTGCAGACCAGGTGTTCAATGTGGATGAATCCGGATTATATTGAAAAAAAGTGCAAAAATGCACATATATTTCGAAAAATGAAAGATCAGCTCCTGGATTACTTTTTTTTTTTTTTTAAATGCGATCGTAATAATCTCAATGTTTCTGTTTTTCGTTGAGTCAATGGACGACGGGATCAAGTTCTCTTTTGTAAATATTGCACTGCCATATTTATCGTTGAGATGGAGAATTTGTTGAAAAATGGGCTGAAAACCTTTTTCTGAACCTGATACATAATCCAAAATTCCCTGCATCTTTCAACAGTGATAGATGGAAGCAAGGCTATAAACCCTGACCTCATATTTGTTAGCTCAAAAATATCCAACATCTGTGTTAAAAAGGTTTTAAATCTGATTCCGCATACTGAACATAGACCTATAATGCCTCAATTCAACCCAGCAATTATGCCTAACACTATCCTTTACAGACGACGATTTAATTTCCAAAAAGCTAATTGGAAGGATTTCATGGGAGATCTTGACCGCTCCATAGAAGAAATCCCTCCAAACCCTCAAGAGTATCCAGAATTCATAAAAATACTGAGGAAAATCTCTAACAAACACATACCCCCGCAGATTCCACACAGACTACATTCCAGGCCTTTCCAGTGATATACAAGCCCAGTATGCTGATTACTTACAACTTTACTACAACACCAACCCGTCCTCAGAAGAGACTATCCAAGCAGGAAAAAAATTATGCTCCAAGATGGCAGAGGAAAGGCGTTCCTCATGGAAAAAAGAAATAGAAATCCTTGATATGACCCATAGTAGTAGAAAGGCATGGAACTTTATCAACAGAATTAGGAAGGATTTCACTAAGCCATATTTCGTGGATGATCTTGACCGCTCCATAGAAGAAATCCCTCAAGAGTATCCAGAATTCATAAAAATACTAAGGAAAATCTCTACCAAACACATCCCCCCCCCCCCCCCGAGGATGCCGCACAAACTACATTCCAGGCCTTTCCAGTGACATACAAGCCCAGTATGCTGATTACTTACAACTTTATAACACCAACCCCTTCTCAGAAGAGACTATCCAAGCAGGAGAAAAATTATGCTCCAAGATGGCAGAGGAAAGGCATTCCTCATGAAAAAAAGAAATAGAAGTCCTTGATATGACCCATAGTAGCAGAAAGGCATGGAACTTTATCAACAGAATTAGGAAGGATTTCACTAAGCCATATGAGCATCCGCAGGTAACAGCTAATCAAATTGCTCACCAGCTGCTGCTGAACGGAAAATTCACTAAAAAACACACAAAAAATGAGATACTTAGAATCCCAAGTGAGGAACAAAATATGATTAACTCAGATTTCACCATCACTGAACTCAATGCTGCCATAAACCTATTAAAACCTAGAAAATCTGCAGGCCTTGATGATGTCTGTAATGAACAGATTAAACATTTTGGAACCAGGATTAAAGAGTGGTTATTAAACCTATACAACACTTGCCTCAGAACCCTAAGGATGCCAACTATCTGGAGGCATGCCAAAGTGGTTGCCTTTCTGAAACCAGTGAAAACCCCAACCGAAGAAAAATTACAGACCTATATCACTACTGAGCAACCTCTTTAAACCCTGAACGATTAATTCTGAATAGGCTACAACCCCTAATCGAACCCTATCTTATTGCTGAGCAGGCTGGCTTTAGACCACTCAAATCCTGCACATCACAAATGCCCAACCTCACTCAATATATAGAAAATGGTTATGTGCAAAAACTAGCCACAGGAGTAATCTTTGTAGACCTAACTGCAGCATATGATACCATAAACCATCTCGCACTCGGAAATAAAATATACAGAATAACTAGAGACTATCGCCTTGTCCTCCTGATCCAGTCATTCTTGGAAAACAGACTCTTTTACGTGGACCTTGGGGGTAGGAAGAGTCGCTAGCACCACCAAAAAAATGGCCTCCCCCAGGGAAGTGTATTATCACCATTACTTTTCAACATCTACATCAATGATCTCCCCATCTTTCCAGGAACTAGAAATTTTATCTATGCTGATGACCTTGCTATAGCTACTCAGTCAAAAAATTTCAAGTCCATTGAAACTACTCTATCACTTGCCTTAAATAGTCTAACCACATACTATACCAGCAATCAACTAAAACCAAACCCCTTGAAAACCCACCTTGACAATAAGGAAGCCAACAGGAAGCTACAGATTTCTTGGAAAGGTTCTAATATAGAACATTCCTGGAAACCAATCTACCTCGGTGTGACTCTCGATCGCACTCTCTCATATAAAACCCACATAGAAAAAACAAAGGCAAAAGCGAATGCAAGAAACAACATACTAAGAAAGCTTACTTCCTCCAAATGGGGTGCAGACCCTAGCATATTGAGATCTTCTGCCTTGGCACTTTGCTATTCTTCTGCTGAATATGTCTGCCCAGTATGGTCCAGATCCTGCCTTGCTGAAAAACTTAATCCAGCATTGAATGAAAGCTGCCGCTTAATTACAGGATGCCTGAAACCAACACCACTAAAAGACCTGTATACTTTGGCTGGTATTGCACCCCCTTCAATTCGAAGATCTGCATTCTCAGCTAATGAAAGAAGCAGACAAATGATGTACGCCACCCACTGTTCGGCCAGACCACCGTGCCCCAAAGACTAAGATCCCGACATAGCTTCCTGACAACTATTGAACCACCTAAAAACCTCCCAGAGACAAGACTTCAATAATAACTTGCATTATATCCTGAAAATAATACTGGTATTCCAACAGCCGAACATCTTCCACGTGGTGCCCACTTGGACTTGAATACTTGGAATAAAGCCTAAACAGACTCTGGACAACAGGACACTGCAAACAAAACCTTATCAAATGGGGCTACCTCACTGGCCCAGACAATTATGAGTGTTGGACAGTCCAGTCCATGGAACACTTTCTTTCTTGTCCCTTTCTTCCATCGCCTTGTGCAAAAGAGGACCTTATATCCTGCACAGAAAGAGCAGTTGATTGTGCCAGATACTGAAGGAACATCTGACCATGTTTATTGTATATAAGTTATGTATAGTTTCCTTTTTTTCATATTTAATTATTATTCCCTGTATAATTCACCTACCAAATCTAAGTTGATCTCATTGTAATGTATCTTAATTTGTTGTAAATCATGTTGTACCACTTACTATGGATATGAAATAAATAAAGCTCTTGGATTCAAAGTTTCCAAAGATAGAATTACTCTATTAATATTAATAAATTACTCTATTAATTAATGTTTTGTAGTAATGCATCAGTGATTACATGACAAAACCAGTGTTTATTAACCAATCCTCAAATCCTCGTGCTATGAAAGATTAAAATATGCACTTTTTTATTTTGCCTAAAACATTTATGCATTATATGCAATGAATTTCAAGTACAATTTGTAATTTTTATACTTTTACACCACGTATCTGTTTCATAGTTTGTTTTCTTAGCTTACATGAATTACCTGAATTATATAAACAACAATATTGTTATATCGTGTTTGTTTATATCTAACTAAATAAATCCTATCAACTGCGCCATTTGTTATAACTTCTTATTTATTTTTATCTTTAATTCTTATTTAATTTAATCTTTCATTCCCGTATATCTTTCCCTTTTAACTTTATTCTATACTTATTTCGTTTCTTTGACCTAAATCTCTCCCCTTTTTAAACAAGCAGTTCTTTGTCCTCTCTGTAGTTTAACCACATGTTGGTTACTTAATGTTTAGGGCTTTGTCCTTGTATGGGACGTGACCATTAACACATCGTCTGAGACAGTCCACCCGATAAGCATTGACAAATTTATATTTTAACTGCGCCAGCCATGCTTCGAGAAAAAGCATAGAAACTTTGTATTCCCACAGAATTCTTTCAAGTTTTAACACACAGTACAAAATTCTGTGTGTTTAAGAATTTTATCTGTATCAGCTTTTCAAACTTGATTTCTCTTTCTGCTATCTATTTGGTCACCTACTGTGCGGCCGGATTCTCCGTGGGAAGGACGATATGGCTCAGGAGCTTAGCCAGAACGGATGGCATCTACTTGGTTCTTCCATCACACGACATAACACAGTTATCCTAGTCCAAGGAAATAGCTAGCTCTACTTGGTACGCTACGACAGATGCCTCATACCTCCCACGACCACCTGGAACTTCTCCGTAGGTGCAGACTGGGCCAACGTCCGAGCGATCAGGAAACTGGAACCAAAAAGAGCCTCGAGTGGGGTTTACTTGACTCTTTTGTTATCTTTCTCTTCTCAGCTATCGCGATGCCCGCCAACGCGGTCACGTGGGTTTACGTCACGGCGTCCAGCTCCCTCTATTACATCACACGTGCGCTTGTTGTGTTTTTCTTGGAAAGCACTCTGGTTTCTCTTTCTCATAACTCCCTCCCCTGGTATACGTAACACTGGACGGTCAAAAGGTGACCCTTGGACTCTGACTTGTAGGTTTTGCTACCTTATAACACATGAAATGGAGTTCTTAAATAAATTTAACATTTTAATTAATTTCTTTATCTGACCCTTATGCACAACAGGTTAGGTCTTACAATTTTCTTTCATTTGTTATACAATTTCTTACTCCTAATTTTGTTATATACAAAAATTTACCTTTCCAGTATATAGCCAACACACCACATTCTCTGCCTATATTTAATAAAGTTGTTCCTGAATAATTCATGTTAAATCTGCTTTCTTAGTTTATTCAGGACACAACAATATGTTATTGTTGTTTATATAATTAAAAAAAAAAAACTATTTTGGAAAATAACCCTACTTTTTCTATGTGATCTGAGACTCGCATAACATGATTTATATAACACGGCATTTCTGCGTAACCTAACATCCATGTTATACGAGGGTTACCTGTATTTGGTATTTGTGTTTCCTTTAATATCTTAAATATAATGATAAGAGGATGGCTGAATGACAGATATCAAAAAGTGGTATACAGGGGATGTGAGTCAGCAAGATTTGGGAATCTGAAGCGTTGTTGTCTTGGCTTGCACATCCTCTGAGACACTTCGCAAGTGCGGCAGTAGGCGGCCTCCTAGGGGCGATTCCTGGACACCTTCAGGTGACTGACTGGCCTGCTACGCTATTCCTCCCTTCCAGGGTTAGCAGCCCTGGTAGGGTTAAGTTTCCTCGCTTGCAATAACTCATTAGATGAAGGCTCCAACTCTTATAGGCTGGAGCCAGGAAACTCGTCGAGTGTGAATCCAGATGTCTGTTTCTTGTTTGGAGGTGATCCTGCCACCCCGTCCCAGTGACGTCCTCAGGAAGAAAGTTAAAAGAAAGCTCTGCAAGGACTGTCATCAACCCATTTATTCAAGTTCTCATCATGCTTGTTCCAGCGGTCAAGGAGTTCCCAATCTCAGACACTTCGTATGTCAGGTCTGCGATCATGCATTCTCCACCGCAGTCAGCCTTGGTGTGCATCGGACCTCGAAACATCCAGCCGAAGCGAACACCACAATAAGAACAGAGCGCGTCAAAGCATGTTGGACTTCCGAAGAAGAAAAGATCCTCACCGGTCATGAGATCGAGTTGATGGCTCGAGGGATAAAGAAAATCAATGAGGCTTTATTTAAGGTGTTCCCATTAAGATCCTTGGATGCCATCAAGTGTCATAGATGGAAAGCCAGTTACAAAGCCTTAGTTCAAGAATTGGCAGCCCATCCGCCACAAGCAGGGACAGGTAATATCTCCGTATCTCCTGTCCCTACCTCTCCATCTTCCAGCCACCATCCTGCTATTGAAAAAGAGGCTTTGATTCTCAGACTGACATCATCTCTAGATGATCCTCTTCTTCCAGAATATAACCATAAAATTCTAAATCTCTAATCCAGACTCACCTTCTGGGAATGGATATCACAGATCAGTTGAATGACTACCTCCATGCTGAATTCTCCAAACACTTCATGCCTCGTCAATATCAGCCTACGTCTCATTCTACAATGACTTTCTTAAATAAGAAGCAGAGGAAGAGGACCTATATATGCAGGCCCTCTATATAAAGAATAGAGGGCAATGTGGCAAAACCATTCTTGACGGTGCTTCCCCTCCACCTCTAGCAGACTTACGTGATGATTTTGTTAAATTTTGGAGTACAGTCTTTTCTGCTCCACCTCCACACTTCCCTGATGATGACCAACCTACGATATTGAGGTCCATTCCTGCCCTTCAAATATACCAGCCTATCTCCATCCAGGAGATTAAAGCAGCTCTTCCAGCCAATTTCTACCTCTGGACCTGAGGGCTTTCCTGTGTCTAGGCTTCGGAAGGTGCCGTTGAAGATTCTTCAAGACTTAGTGGACATTCTCCTTTCCAGTAAAGCAATACCACCTATGTGCTTCAAGAACTATCTTCATTCCAAAGAAAGAAACTTCAAGCCGTGCATCAGACTTTAGACCCATTACTATATACCCTGTGTTACTTACTCTATCATAAAATATTAAACGACTTCAGCAACATATACAGCATGATTATAGACAGAGAGCTTTTGTCCCTTCGGACAGCTGTGCTGAGAATATATATATCTTCTTTCTTCTCTTCTTTCTGATTCCCGACACCACCTTAAGCCTCTATATATGGTGTCGCTGGACCTCCAAAAGGCCTTTGATAGTGTCTCCTTTCAAGTGCTGTCTATTGCTGGATATCCAGAACCCTTTCTTTCCTATGTTGTGGAGCTATACTTGGGTAGCTTCATCACTCACTACAGGGTCCCGTGCAACTTCTATTCCTGCAGTGCGGGGTGTTTGTCAGGGTGATCCTCTATCTCCCCTTTTCTTTAACTGCATCATAGATGAGTTTCTTCACTCTCTTTCTGGCCATATGGGCTACTTTTTAGGCACTTCTTCCTTTAATGCTATGGCCTTTGCGGATGATCTTATTCTCGTAGCCTCTACTAAGATAGGCTTGCAGGGACTCCTTGACCGGGCAGTTGACTTCATCTCTATTCGAGGCTTTTCTATTAATGTAGAGAAGTCTTGCTCTTTAGCTCTTGTCCCCTCTGGTCGTGACAAGAAGCTTAAGGTCGAGACTATAGAGTTTTCCCTGCATGGGAGGCCATTGCATGCTTTGACCATCCTGGAAGAGTGGAGATACCTTGGTATCATGTTCACCCCAAAGGGAAGGTCTTCTATCCTAGAAGCTGGGATCACTTCTTTGAGGAAAGCTCCTCTCAAGCCCCAGCAAAGACTGTTTCTTCTTTCCCACTATCTCCTACCTCGGTTTTACCACAAGTTGGTGCTTAGTAGGACATATATCTCGGTACTGTCCCGAATGGACAGGGTTATCTGTTCATCCATGAGATCATGGCTCCGACTGCCGCCTGACACTCCTCCTGCATATTTTCATGCGAGGGTGAAGGATGGTGGGCTCAGGGTTCCATCACTTAGATGGCTGATCTCATGCCTGCAGCTGTCAAGAATCACACAGAACTATCTTCTTCCCCTATCTGAAGAGAGGCTTTCTATAACCCATTAATACAAGAAGACTTTAGGCAGACGAAAGGATGGTCCCATTATCAAGGTACTTTAATCTAGTCAGCACCAGCAGAACACAAGATGTGGGCATCGCTGTTGCACTGTTCTGTAGATGGTGCTCCTTTAAAAAAGTCATATCTGGTGCCTCCCCAGCATGATTGGGTAAGGGATGGCACCAGACTCCTCTCTTGGTTCGAATATATTGACCTTTTCAGGACGAGGATCAATGTCCTGCCGACTCAAACTGTAGGGCTGGCTGCCACTACAGTGAGACATTGTCTCATATATCCCAGCATTGCTTCTGCACCCATGGGGTCTGCATGTGGAGGCATGATGCCGTAGTCTCCATTCTAAAGAACCGCTTTAAGAACAAAGGTTGGGAGACTGCGGTGGAACCACATTATAGGACCTCCGCAGATTTGCGTAAGCCAGATTTAGATTAAAAGAGGTGATGTTTGGGTACTTGATGCCTAGGTGGTGGGAACAGGGTGCCCACTAGCCTATAGCCATAATAATAAAGTAAACTATTATAAAAATAGCCAAGATCTTGTTAGTAAGATACAGGAGGAGAATGGGGACTCTGAGGTTTACCAGCGCTACCATCTCTTTACATGGCGTATGTAGTGCAGATAGTTATAAGGACTTAAAATAGCTTGACTTATGCAGAAGGATATAAAAGTTCTTTCCTTGAGGGCCCTACAGGGCCCACTGGTGGCATGGCGTTGCCACCAGAGAGTAACTACAATAACTAGAACAGGCATAGGAGAAAAAAAAAACAAATGGTGTACTACAAGGATCAGTGCTTGGTTCACTGTTATTTAATCTGTACATTAATGATATTGGGAAGGATTTGACAAGTGACATACAGCTATTTGCTGATGATGGAAAGATAGGTAGAGAGTAATCAGGAATGCTGCTGATATGCAGTACTTACAAAATGATTTGAATAGGTGGAATTGTGGACATGGGAAAATGGATGTCAGTAAATGTGAAATCATTCACTTCGGCGTGATTAGATAGCCAATGTCATATTATATTGGTGGGATTATGCTAGAAGAAACTCATGAGGCTAGGGATCTTGGAGTGTTAGTAGATAGGAAGTTGAAGTTCAGGAGCCATGTGGCAAAAATTGCAAATACAACTCAAAAGATAATTACAATACTGAAACAACGTTCGCATATAAAGTTAAGGATGTCATTTTGTCTCTTTACAAGGCCTTGATAAGACCTCACTTGGACTATTATGCACAGGTCTGGTCTCCTGGTTTCCATTGTGATTCTGATATATTGGAGAGAGTGTGCAAAGGAGAGTGTTAAAAATGATATCAGGATTGTGGAATACTGATTATGAAGACAGTAGAATTTGTAGACTAGACACTAGCAAACAGGAGAAAGAGGGACGATATGATTGAGACTTACAAACTTCTGAAAGGATCATAGAGGATTCCAGTTGATGGAATTTTTCAATTTATGGAGGGTGGAAAGGACAAGAGGGCAGGCATCCTTGGAAGCTAAGAAGGGGGATGAGGGCTAGATTTTTCTCTCATAGGGTGGTGCATGATTGGAATGGATTGCCATTGGATGTTGTGAGTGCAAGCAGTGTGAATGAATTCAAGAATAAGTATGATGACTGGTGTGCGTGTTTAGTATGTGGTCTCAGCAAAAAGGAGAGTGTTGAAGTTCACAGTAGGAGAAAGTTGAATACTTTGATGGAAATTTTTATTCCATTGTGTTACTTCATTTAGATAAGTCTGGCTTATCTGGAGTATTATCAAATGCTTTTTCAAAATCAATAGATATATTTCTAAATTGTATATTCTTTTCTCTATTATTAATTTAAGCAAAAGGCCAGGTTTATACATGATCATCCTTTTATAAATTCATTCTGTACTTCTAAAATAAAGTTTTCAGAATACTGTTTATTAGTTTATTTAAAATTCTGCTATAAATTTTGTAACAGGAATTTAGAATACTTGTAAAATGTACTGGCATTTCTTTCTTTCTTGTCGCCAGTACCATTGTAAAAATCTATATTACAGCTATTGTAAGAATGTTACTTTTCTTTCTTTTACTTTTATCTTTATCTTGCTACTCTATTTACTCATATCCTTAAATTCTACCTTTGGTATTTTCTTCTTATGCCAAAGATCTCTAGAAATTTATTATTTATTTTTGATTGCACCACTAAAGTTCTTCTAATGACATAAGAAGATATTCATACCCCCAGTAGATTCTAATTAATCACTTATATATCCTTTCTTGGCCAAGGTTTGCAGTCATGGCTACAAATGCGTTCTCTGTTTTAACTACCTTCTTATCTTATGGTTCCCGCTTATAGGCTCGAATTAAGTTTTTTGGATCAGTGCATTGTAAAAGATAATTCAGATGACACCTTTGTATAATAATAAACAAACATATGAAATTCATCTCCAGAGCTAAAAGAAGAGACACTTGAAACCTCTTCTTAATCAGAATCAGAGTCCTCCTACAACAAATTGTCCTCTGTATCATCCAGTGCATTACTAATGCCACACTTCTTAAATGATGTAACCACTGTCTCAGTTTTCACAGCATCCCATGAAGTTTTGACCTGCTCACAAACTTGCAAAATGCTAGGCCTCTTCCTGATGGCGTAACCTCAAAATCTGAAGATTGCATCCAGCAGTCTTCTGGATGCAGTGTTCCACTTTCATAAATAAATCCCTTAAATGGTTTATTAATACAGGCATCTAAAGGTTTAAGCTGACTAGTTAGACCTCCTGGAATTATAGCTAACCGAGTTTTCAATTCCTTGAGTTTATTTTTAACATCTTCTGTTCTGTGAGAGAGCAAAACTGGTCCCATACTAGCAGGGCAGGTTTCTTCAACAGAGTGCCTAGACCAAATGTTATCTATCCATAACTGGAATACTAGAATGTATTCTAGTAACTTGAATGCTCTCACACACCGCAAGAAAGGAATCGCGTAACTCGGAACACACAAAATTTCCAGAAATGAAAGTAATAAAAACTGAGTATCGGTGTATAAGATGCACCCTGTTTTTCAGACCTATTTTCAAAGAAAAAAAAGTGCGTCTTATATGCCGGCAAATACAGTAATTGAATACTTGTTCACAATACATAAAATCATGTAAGATTCCTCAAAGAAGAAAATCTCAGTTTCAATCATGCAATCAATTATAACATTTTAGGTATCCTCTCATAATAGCTCACTTAATTCTCAACAAGCAAATTTTTACGTCACAAACAGCAAGTAATAACTTTTACATACAAATATTACGGATGCATACAATTACCATATTTCAGTTTCAATGATGCACCTAATATAACTCTCATGGTAATCTCTCATAACCACTTAAATATAAATAATCACATTAGCAGAATTCTTGACTTCGAGCTTAATCAATCTTACGACATAAACAACAGGTAAACACATTAACATAGAATTATCATGAATTCATATAGATATCAATTCAATCACTTAGCTCAAATTGCCTTTTCGGAAATTAACTGCTCTCAGTTTCACATCCATTTACAGTTACACACATTCACTAGTATTATTCAGATGTAAGTTATCATTTCCTTATTCTAAATATCTTATCAGTTCATTAGGGGATTCTCTTACATCACAAAAATTAAACCAATAGACAGACTCGCATGGGTTTCTTCTTGTCTTGCGTATACCTTCCTTCTCTGCTTGATTCAGCGTTTCAAGTTTCCCTCTCCGTTTCGTGTTTTGGAATTCTTCCTTCGGCGTCACAGAACACCGATGAGTCGTCAGCTAGTGGGATTCGAGGAGAGATTTTCTGGTGTCTTGAACGGGCTGGTGAAGAACTACGGTGGTCTGGAGCATGCGTGGAATCGATAGAGTGGCAGAGCTTTAGGACCAACTTGACTAGGTTTCTTCTTATTTTGATCGCCTCCGGATATCTTCGACTGTGAACTGGAGCGGCTCTCAGTGGGTGGATCTCAATCTTCCTCCCTCTGACTAACGACCCCTCTCGATCTCGAACTCCTGGTCACGATTGCCCAAGTTGGAAAAAAGAGTCTTGTCTCTTAGAATCCATGCCTTATATTCACCTGTATCCCTGAACCTTGGTTTAAATTTTTGGAACCCCATATGTTCCTGCGCAAAGCTTGCATGTAGTTACGAGAACCCTGGACAACATTTCATGACTCATGATTCTCGAAATTTCGCCAAATTCCTTATTTCCCTCTTCACATCCTTAATTCGATTTTGTGGCCTTCGGAACTTCATTTTGATTTATGCTGCCCCTTTCTGTACTGACCTTGAAGGTCACCTGAGATTGAACTGGTAAACAACTATCAAAGAATCTACTGATTTCAAAGCATTGCCTTTGGCTTCAACAATTCGACTTCTTTTGCTTAAACAATGAGCAAGTTAATTCCCTTTCGGCTTATCATATTCTTTATACAATATTTTAACATAACGAAAATAGAAATATTTGTACAAGGTTTTTATTTTTAGGATATGTTCCTTCTGTAAAAAATCAATGTATTAGAAAATTTACAATTTGTGCAACATCGAATTTTTACATACTTATACCTCTATAATTTTTAGGGTCATCTCTACCTTTTTTAAAGATAAGAATCACAATTGATTTTTTTCCATTCAATTGGTGGGTTACTTGTTTGAATAGATTTATTGAAATGAAGTTTATGAGAAAAACTGCAAAGTTTACACTATTTGATCACAAAAGAAATGAAGAAATTATGAAAGAATTAAACCCGAAATCAGTAATAGAAAAAATTGAAAAATATAAACATAAATGAATGGAACACATTGAAAGAATGGAAACAAAGATTGCCAAAACAAGCCTTAAATTACAAACTGTTAGGAAACTAGGATGTCTTCTTAAGAGATTCAACAATGACTTCTAAGGCCTGAACAGGCACCTAAATCCTTGACAAGCATGATGATAATTATCTTCTTAATGTCCTCCTGTTTATGGCTTTGGCTGCAGTTCTTCAGCATTACCAGTAACCACATCTTCTGCTGTTAGCCAAGTTTCACTAATGCTTATAACTTTTGGAGCGATTGCACTAATACCAAAAACTCATTTCTCATCATCATCAGATTCCTGTCATGTACCCTCAAGGGGGTGTGCAGGATATGATAGTACTACATGAAAAATTTAAATCATTACTAACTTCCTATCTACAATTTTCCTCCAAATCAGTCTGTTACTTGTCAAGACTCCAACATTATCAGATCTTATATTTCTATCGTTTAAGGCACTTTGTACCGTATTAATCCACGTATATCTTGGTCTTCCTGTGGGGTCGTTTTCCTGCCAACCTGGCAGAGAACACTTGTTTTGCTAATCTTTCTTTGCCCATCCTGTTTAAGTGACCATACCACCTGAGATTAGCTCTGCTAATGCATTCCTGGATGCTGATAATGTCAAGTTCTTTCCTAATATCCTCGTTTTTAATATGATATTGCCATTGATGCCATCTGTTCGTGCCTATAATCTTTCTCAGAACTCTCACATCTGCAAATCAAATCTTAAAACTTCTTACCCAGCTCTTAGATCCATAAGTTAAAACTGGTTTTAACACTTTCACATTGAACACAGTCTTGTATACAGCTAATTTAGTGTTCCGACTAATTTCTCTCTTGTTCCATATGAATTTATTCAATTGACTTCCCACCATACTAGCTTTGTTGATTCTGTTGTCTATTTCTATATTTAATTTACCATCTTCACTAAAAATCGTGCCTAAGTAGCTGAAATGTTTTAATTGTTCCACAGGTTCTCTGTTCACAACACAGTTGATATTTTCAATGATTCTGCCTATTTTCATTGTCTTCGTCTTTTTATTGCTGACCTTCATACCATATCTATTACAACAGTTATTCAATTTAGTCAGAGAATCTTGCAGACTTGTAGCGGATTTATTTAGAAGTATAACATTGTCTGCATAAAGCAAAGAGCTGACATTAACAAATCTAATTTTGATATCATGTTTAATACCACTTTCCTTCATAATGTGATCCATATAGATAATGAATAATGGGGGGGGGGATAATGTACATACTTGTCTCACACCAGATTTAACATTAAACCATCTTCATGTACTTCAATTCTAACTGCTGACTTACAACTCAAATAAAGACTAAGTATTGCTTGATATAATGCCCTATTGACACCATATAGCTGTAGCGTATTCAATAGCTTCTCTCTTGGCACCTTGTCATATGAATTTTCCAAATCGACAAAACTTAAATATAGATCTTTGTTATATTCCCATGCTTTCTCGACTGTTTGTCGTAAAGTGAAGATCTGATCCTGACAGCCTCTATTTGACCTGAATCCAACTTGTTCTTCACTAAGCTTTTCTTCCACAATTCTTCTCCCTGGAGAAGAATTGTGGAAGAAATCTTTCTCCCTAGTGCAGTGTCTTGCACCAGGGAGAAAACATCAACAATAACATAGTCAATGAGACTTTTCTTATTCCTTGCCTCTTCTCTTCATGTGAATTTGTGAAAATTTTTGTTGGAACATGGTGTTAGTAAAAACCAGTCCATGTCCTGAGCAGAAATCCAACAGATTTCTGTTGGATTTCTCAGATTGTCAGACATACAAAAATATTTTTGTATGTCTGACAATCATTTCCTACTCTGCTATTTAGATCCCTAACAAGGACCAACTTTTCCTTTTTCATTGTGTCAGTTGCTTTTTCTAAAGACTCAAAAAAATTCCTCCACTTCTACCTTAGTAGAACCTTCTGTGTGACCATAAGCACAAATAAGTCTCATTATCCAGTTCCCCATTCTCATATTTGCCCACATCACTCTACTTGAGACTGACTGCCATTCAAGAAGATTAGCCTTGTATTTAAGTTTGAATACTATGGCTATTCCTTTTCCTTGATTGTCATTGCCTGGATATAACATTTTGTATTTATTGCTCAGAAAGATCTCACCAGTTTTTGTCTTTTTTGTTTCAGTCACCCCTATTATGTTGATCTGGCACTTATCTAATTCCTCAACTAGCTTCATTTCTTTGCCATTCAGGCTTCTTATGTTGATAGTACCGATCTTGAACTCTGGTGATGTTGAGTTGGGATGTGTTTTCAGATTTGTTCCAGTAGCTGACTTCACTATTCGCCCTGGTTCCCTGGCAAAACAACGGGGATTTTTTTAACTGGGCGACGCCCCAGCCGGCATGAAATATTGTCATGTTGTACCATCATTTTGTATTTTGGTTTAAGCCAATAAGAATACAATTTGGTCAGCTAAATCCCAAATTGCCAGCCCATCCTTCTTCGTTCAGTATTCAGGTATATACCCAACTCATTTCTCTTATTTTGAATACTTTTTGCATTAGTATACAAAAACTGTAGATTCCCTTTAGTTCTCATATCACCTTTACGCTTTATATACTTTCTAGCAATTGCAGCATTTTCAATAGTCGCAAGCCGATTTATAACCGTGAATTGTCTATCATCATGGAATAATGATAGACAATCATCTGAAACACATGCCTTACATAAGCCTCTCTCTCTCTCCTGCTCTCGATCTTATCAATTCTAGATTCCCTGCCCAAATACTTCAACTTATGTAGAGGGAGGGCACCTACTCTATAGCTCTGTCTTCACCACTCAGGAACTATTATTTGGTCATCAGCAAAAAGGAGAGTGTTTAAGTTCACAGTAGGAGAAAGTTGAATACTTTGATGGACATTTTTATTCCATTTTATTACTTCATTTAGACCTCTCAATCCACCAACTACAGCAAACTGCATCTACACCAATGCCATCTACTGCCCACCACTACCACTAGTATTTCACAGACAATTAAAAGCATCCATGCCCACAGTGGGATTCAAACCCACAGTCTTTCTGCTGGAGAGCGCATACGCTAACCACTTTGTATATTCTTCAAGTAATCAGACAAGTATATTCTACTTATCTGATTACTTGCTTCAATGCTTTTTTATTAATTAAAGATACCAAGAAATTATATACTTGGGTTAACCCTTTATCCAAGTGTAAGTAAACAAAGCTTGCATTTGAACTATTTTCAGGACTGCGGCAACTCGTATGTAGAAGCTAATGACTTCACTTGCTTAGTATCCCATAATGCAAAGCACATATCCTTGTGGACATGTATAATGCTATGAATTATGGGAATGGTCGCTACCCAGGCTGGTTTCGACCTTGATTAAGGTCTCATTAGTGGAAGCCATATCCAGATGTGATACCAAAGTTGAAGTAATGCATAATACTAGGGCAAGTGTTGTGAAGTCATTAGCTTCTATATATAAGTTGCCCCTGTTCTGAAAATAGTTCAGACACAAACTTTGTTTGCTTATACATGGATAAAGGATTAAACCAAGAGGAAAAACTTCTAACAACTATCTCTAATCCATAGTAATTTAATAAAAATGTGTGGCACCTTTCAGCTACTCATATATAACTTCAACCTTGATATCATCTCTGGGTCTGACTCTCACTGTTGAGACCATAATAAAGGTTAAAACCAGTCTGGGTAGTGACCCTTACCATAATGCATACCAAGAAATTATATAGTTGGGGCAGACAAGTATGCATAGCATACTTGTCTGCATGGATATGTGCTTTGCATTATGGGATACTAAGGCAAATGATGTGAAGTCATTAGCTTCTATATATGTTGCCGCAGTCCTGAAAATAGTTTAGGTGCAAACTTTGTTTGCTTACACTTGGTTAAAGGATTAAACCAAATATATAATTTCTTGGTATCTTTAATTAATGGTATAACCAAGTAGAAAAATTTACAACAATTATCAGTGCTTTGTTGTTTCTCCTTTTATTGCTTAACTTTCTTATCCTTCCTATGCATTTAATTGCTTCATGACTTAATTCTCATGTTGTCTGACAAATTTGTTTTAGTCTAGAGATTTCAATTTCAATATCTTCATAAGTTTGTTTACCAGTGGAATGTCTCTGTTCATTACAAGAAAGCTCTTGCTGCTCTATTGTTCTTGTGCATTTTTGTGTCATTTTACAGTATGATTTTCATGATATAGCCTTGAACTGAATTATCTGAAGATATATAAAGATTTTAATGCAGTTCCCTTAATCAGAAACATTTTCAAAATTTTACTTAAATTTCCAGACTTACAAAAAATTTATTCTTTAAGCATGAATATTCTAATTTGCGTTTTCTCATTTGGATGATATCTTTATTTTTAATATTGATTTTGATAAAGTTAATCTTTTTTGTGTAGAATTTTCATTTTTACAGAATGAAAGACTACACTTTTTGAAGAGCAAATTTTTTTTTTTACAGATTCTCTTCGTCAGATGAATAAATATGCTGTTGGAAGAGAAACTGAAGTAGATCATGGCCACCTAGATGCTGAGTTACAGCTGAGTATGAAGATGTTTCGAGCACAAAGAAACATGTATATTTCTGGATTTGCACTCTTTCTTGCCCTGTAAGAAACTTGTATTAATAGAAAATAATAGTATATCTTACTCAAATAAAATTTGAAGCACTGAAATACTTTAGGTGGTCATACTAAATTATACTAGGTATCCATTTAGTACTAGGAACAGCTCATCTCTTTAGAGGCCAGTCCAGCTAATCAGAGATCTCTCTCACTAACAGATTGTCCATTTGTGGCTTTGTCTCTTTTTCAGTTACTTTTATGAGTTCTACTTCACTAAACTGATATCTGATGTTCATTTCTCTTTCCATTAAGCTTATTAAAACACAAGCACCAAATGCTCGCCATCCTTTTTAGTCTCAACTGCAGACTCAACGAACCTCTTTCTTTTTTATTCTCATTACCTCTGTTCTCTGGCACATCCTTCTTCATGAAATGTTGCCCCACTATAACTGCCAGTTTTTTTTTAGTTCCTTCTTCCATAACGCTTGTTTATATGCAGCACCAATACGGTATGGGTTCTGCAGAGTGTAGTGTTGGATATATATATATATATATATATATATATAAAGTGGACTCTTGCTAGCATTCACATCCTGTTATGTCAGATTGGACTGTGGCAGATGCTGTTGTTACATACATTCCCACCTTATTCCATAGATGCTCAATTAAACAGATTTCTTGAGAGCAGGCAAGTGGATCTGTGACTTGGGACATGAGACATTTATTACATTTGAAACAAATAATTTTGGATTTATTCATCAGAACAGTTTTTGCAAATGTATTAATTTATGACCTTTTCTGATTAAATACTTTATAATAAGGCAATGTTTTTGTCTAGACTTCTCTTGGTGATTTTGTTAGTTTTTATTGTCATCTCACACTAAATTTCATTTAAAAAAAAAGCCCACCTTGTTTAGTAAATTGATAAACTACAAATTTGTAATTTAGTTAATTATTTCATTTTTTTTAATATGCTTAGTAAGCATCCCTTTCTGTAACATGCTCTAAATTGAACAACTTCCTGAACATAGCCTACAATTCAGAATCAATGCAATAAGTATCTGCTTCTTTTGGCACTCAGAAGTTAAATAAGTGCAGTTTATTGTGTAGTTTTGTTAGTTTGTTGCCAAACAGATGTGTTGACTCTGTCCCGATGTTATTTCATGATTGAGTACCTGATTCATGCAAGCTCATTTGACCCAGTGTTCATCAGGGTAGAATGAGCATTCATGAAGCTGACTTTGTTGTATGTTTTCAGGTTGGTTGTCTGTTAGAACAAAAAGTAAAAGTTATACAAGTGAAAAAAAACCATCTCATTCTGTGATAGTAGCTAACTCAGCATCAGTTGAAAAAGCCCTTGCATTTCAAAGGAATTTCTTCTTAACTAAGAGAATCGCACTCAAGTATTTCCCAACCAAAAAGCACATATGCTATGCAGTTTTGTCAAAAAGCCAGGATAGAAAGTACTTATATATCATAAATGTGCTCTCTACTCCAATTACTCACTTCCATGTATTTTTGATGAATGCTTTTAGTTTCATTGAGTTTGTTCCAGTAATTAAAGTTTTGCTGTTTATCTTGGTTTTGATTTATATAAAAAAAAAAAAAAAAACTGGGACTTGTTAGTGATTTCCTCATTCAACATGAATTGTAATTAATGTTTCTACCTTATTTCACTTAATGTAGCATGGAGTTTAGTTGTACCTTGAATGCCCCCCCCCTCTTTCTCCCAAAAAAAAGTTATCAATCTGTGAAAAATTAGCAGAAAATACATAAAAAGTGACAGCAAGTAGAAAAAAAAGAAAATGATAGTAAAACAAAAAGAATATTAAAAGCTGCATAAGCATTTGTAATTGCTGTTTCCGGTGACATGGGCAATAGCTTTTAATTAAACCTTAGACCTTACTTCTGATCAGATGGCAACTGCTTGGAAATGGATGACTACATTTATTTTTTGTTTGTAAAGTAGCTATCTATACATCTAATGGCTACACTGAGAATCAAGTTTAGCTTGAGCTAAGTCTGCTTCTCAGTGCAGTTAATCTTTTCATATGATTGCATCATATATATATATCCACTGGAAATAGTTCGAGTTAATATAAAAAACATCTGCTATAGTATCTATGAGCAGATAGTTGGACTGTTGCTGAGATATGAAGTAATACATTACTATATCTGATTAAAGAAAGCTTCCTTCTTTTTAAGTCTTAGATTATTTCTATCTACTTTCCATCTTTGTACCTATTTCTTTTTATCTTATACCAGTTTCTTTTATAAAATTATTATAGCAAGTGATAATTACATTAAGAAACTTGATTTTAGTGTTATTCGTCGTCTTGCAAGCTTGATTGGTAGACAGGCTCTGCTGAAAGCCCAGCATGAAGCGTCCCTTAAACAAGCCAAAAGTGCTAGTGAAGCTGCAGCGAGGTTACTGAAGGATAAGGTATTTTTATTTGTGAATGTATTTTATTGTATATACAGTAATAAATTTAGTTGCATGTTTATTAATTATACTTCAGGAATAAATAAATAAATAACAGTTATAGTAGTAGTTCTCAACTCTGCCTTAGTCCGCAATGTTTTGGTATTGCAACCCATCTTTATTAAGATAAATAAAGATAAACAAACCCGACAAGTTTCGTATGTTGTTTGACTTGCATTTTCAGGGGTTAAACGTAACTAAAAGTTTAAACACCAGAAATGAGAAATTACTCAAAATAGTCCATTAGATGTTGTTATGGCAGTCTAACTTTTCATCAAATTAAAAAAATCCGAATGCAGAATAGATACGTATGTTAATGCATGCTATGCTTGAACAATGCTAGATGTTGTCACGTTCTGTTGTTCACTTTCACTCTGTCTGAGGTCTGACTTAGGTATATTTTTTATGAATGCTGACCAAACTTGGTGTATTAGGCCCTGTTTTTTGTTGCATTGCGTTGGGATTCTAAGCATATTTGCAGCTTCCTTAAATTTCCTTGTGAAACAGTTTTTTTCAATATAAGACATGTTCGTTTTATGCCAAAGTACATTATGGCCAGTGGAAGTTGTGTGGGATGCTAAGCCTGATTTGTGTTCTCTCCTTTTTTGTATGCCTTTTTGATGTTTGTTCATACGAATTTCCCCTGATCTTCCTGTCTGGGCTACATAACAGATGCCACAGGAACAGTAAATTTTATAGACACCTGGTTTTTTTAATGGGTGATGTGGAGGTTTTGGGGGATGTAAAAATCTTGATATTTTTCTAGCGGTAGAAAAGCTACTTTATGCTTAATGTTATGCTTGTATAGTAATTTGGTCAATTTGTCCGTAACATTATTGATGTATGGTAGCTTAATTGTGTTCTTGAAATCTTGCTTTTGTGAGATGCTTTGTAGGAGGTGTGTTGAGGATTTTCTTGATTGTCTTAGGTTCAAAACCTTTTTTTTTTTTTTAATGATCTGTGTTAAATAATGTAATTCTTCATTCCCTTTTCTTCTGTGCTAAATCACAGAAACCTATGCCTACAATTATACAATTAGAAGCTCACGGTGAGTGCCTTTGGCCTAAAGTTACGCAACTAGAGAAATTACGCATTAAATATCTGAACTTTATCAATTGTCTGATATTTTTAATCTGATGCAGAGATAATGAAACTATTCCAAAGTTCATTAAAATCAAGCCGCATTCTATTCAACCAAAGCTAACAGAATTTACCGAAGAACGAAACTAGCTATTTTGAGAGAAAGGATTGCAGCCACTAAATCAGAACTAGCACAGATAAGCCAAGATACATCTACTCTTCACAATGAGTTAGCCACATTGCTTTTGTCCGACCTTTGGAATAATATTGACAATATTACATACAAAGCTATAGAGATTTCTGACCAAACGAAATGTAATTTAATTAAAAAATTTAATGTACTTCTTTAAAAAAAAGAAAAACAAAGAAAACAGCTAGATCACTCCAAAGTAGTAATTAACCTTTCTTCAAGAGTCCTATCAAGAACTAAAAAAAATCTACTTTTGAAAGGTTTCCACTTCGCTTTAGCACCACGCCACATCCCGAAAATTGATATCATAGCTCAAATCAAGAAAGGAATATGAAATCTCTCTGGAGATGTATTTGATCTCATCTGCATACAAAGTACAGTATTACTATTACAAAGCAAATTACCACTCAGAAACTTTTTATACACAGAATCCACAGCCCTCAAAGAACTAAAATCAGACAAAAACATCATTATAATTAAAGCGGATAAAGGGAATGTGATGGTAGTCATGAACTCAGAGGATTATAACAGAAAAATGAAAATTCTTCTTGAAGATTCCAATACCTATACACCCTTAAACAGAGATCCCATTTGGTGAGCTCACAATAAAACCAATGATCTAATTAAAAATATACCAATTGGACTGACTAAAAAGAATGCTACAATCAAGACACCCATTAGTTCCTAGAATATATGGAGTACCAAAAATGCATAAAAAAATACTCCTTTAAGACAGATAGTGGATGGAAGAGACACTCCGACCTCAAATCTGGCAAAACACCTCACTAACATGATTTTACCACAAAAAACATTCATTAAGAACAGTGTACATTTCATTGAGAAGGTAAAGGATATATACATAGAACCTTCAGACATCTTGACTAGTTTGGATGTAGTCAGCCTTTTTACAAATGTTCCCAGAAATAAAACGGTGAATCTCCTTGAAGATCTTTTTCCACCGGACATTGTAGAACTATATAAGCATTGCATAAAAAATACGTTCTTCATGTATCAAAACAAATTTTGAGAACAAAAAGGACTGGCAATGGGCTCCCAGCTTTATCAAACTTACATGAAAAATTTTGAAAATAATGCATTACACAACTAGCATAAAAAAACGAAAATTTGGCTTCGTTATGTAGACTATATTTTCATCATATGGCCAAGAACAACAGAGGAACTCGCTGCTTTTAAAGATTATCTTAATAATCTGCACAATAACGTAAAATTCACTTTGGAACAGGAAGAACATAAAAAACTACATTTTGTTGATATCCTAATAGAAATCAATGAAAAAGAAAACAGATTATCTTTCTCCATTTATAGAAAACCCACCAACACCGGAAGATTTCTTAATGCTGCCTCACACCACAACCCCATGCAAAAAATAGGTTTAATAAAAACCTTGAGGGATAGAGCTTACAATATTTCCAGCATAGAAGAAAAGCAGAATGAAGAATTATATTTAACACAGATCCTCAAAAAAAATGGTTTTGAACCTAAGACAATCAAGAAAATCCTCAACACACCTCCTACAAGCATCTCACAAAAGCAAGATTTCAAGAACACAATTACGCTACCATAAATCAAGAATTTTACAGACAAATTGGCCAAATTACTATACAAGCATAACATTAAAGTAACTTTTCTACCACTAGAAAAAATATCAAGATTTCTACATCCCCTAAAACCTCCACATCCCCCATTAAAAAAAACAAAAAAAAAAACAGGTG
The DNA here is from genome assembly GCF_054136105.1 of Typopeltis vanoorti. NCBI lineage: Eukaryota > Metazoa > Arthropoda > Arachnida > Uropygi > Thelyphonidae > Typopeltis > Typopeltis vanoorti. Next base: position 87,438,908 of record NC_143553.1, read on the forward strand.
TCTGTAAAATTGACTGTTTCTGTGGCATCTATTACATAAGCCAGATGGGAAGATCAGGGGAAATTCGTATGAACGAACATCAAAAAGACTTACAAAAAAGGAGAGAAAACACAAATCCGGCTTAGCATCCCACACAACTTCCACTGGCCATAATGTACTTTGGCATAAAACGAACATGTCTTATATTGAAAAAAACTGTTTCACAAGGAAATTTAAGGAAGCTGCAAATATGCTTAGAATCCCAATGCAATGCAACAAAAAAACAAGCCTAATACACCAAGTTTGGTCAGCATTCATAAAAAATAAACCTAAATCAGACCTCGGACAGAGTGAACGTGAACAACAGAACGTGACAACATCCAGCATTGTTTAAACATAGCATGCATTAACGTATGTATGGATTTTTTATTATTATTATTATTATTATTATTATTATTTGACACCTCCATGGAGTCCAAAGACTCATCGAGGGAGGGCACCTGCTCTACAACTGTCTCCACAACTCCTGACCACAACTACACCAACCCCCATCTATCTACTGACGACCCCACTAGTATATTCCAAAGACGATCACAAACATTCATGCTTATTGTGGGATTCAAACCCGTAGCCTTTTGACTGGAGAGCAGATACGCTAATAACTCGGCCATCCAGGCTGGCATTCAGATTTTTTAATTTGATGAACAGTTAGACTGCCATAACATCTAATGGACTATTTTGAGTAAAATCTCATTTCTTTAAACTTTTTAGTTACCTTTAACCCGTGAAGATGTAAGTCGAACAACATATGAAACTTGTCGGGTTTGTTTATCTTTATTTACAATAAACATGTGGTCACAATACTGAAATATTTCTTTTGAAGTGCTTATATTAGCATCAGGAGGAGGAGGGTTGTAGTGTATGCTCAACAACAATAATCTCTTCCTCTTAAACACAGGAAGCAACACTTTCCATATACCCACCTAAGCAATTACTACCATTGACTTTGTCCAGGGCATGGAAATGGTCTAGATCCAAAAATGTCTCTTCCTACTGTTTAAGTATCAACTGATACAGATGATATCCATTCATTTACATGGACAGCCATGTACTTCCCCTCAGATATAATAGAAAATTGAACAAGCTGACTGATTCACTTTTTCTTCCTTGGTAGAATTTGATTTTTGCAGCTTATCTCTTATTAGTGAAATGGTGAAGCATGTTAATATATAATAGAAGCTGTGATAGCTGCAATATCAAAAACATCCAATCAGTTTCTTACCTTCCCATAAACATGGTGAAATGCAGAATGCCCAGCAACCAAAACATAAAATAAATAAATCAGAACAAAGCCTTGGGGATATTTTTTGCAGATATTTTACATCAAATCGGATTGCTTTTAAAGTGCTTTGGTCTCAAGCATGATATTTGTCACCAGAGCCCAAAACGTTTGGATTCAGTATGTCTTCAATAACCAGATCAAGCAATGCCAAAAGAGTCTTGGAATAAAATCCAGAAAATGAAGGGTAGATAACCATCCCATCCATTTTTATTAGCACTTTTCTGTTATGACTATTATGGATTCCAAGTCTATACATTTGCTTCAAAGAGTGGCTGGATCCTATCCACCTTGAATTAGAGCTTGAGCATTCTGCACATTGCCTATTTAAAGGCTTTATATCACAGCATATGAAACATTACTCTCATTTTAGCAACTACATCCCACATGGACTTTTGGGCGGGGACTTATAGCACCTCACACACTGCCATAGGCCCCTTTTTGACTCCAAATATGAGTGCCTCTTAATGTCTTGACACTGCATTCTGCCGTGCATCTTTTCTGTGCAAGTTAGGGAAAGATTCATTCCCCTTCCCATTTACCAGCGGCTCTTTTTTTAAACAGCGGGATATTATGATTTTTTACCCATCTACAAAAATGTGTAAAAACGACAGATGGCATAGTATCTAATCAGCTGTACTGCTGAGTACAGATTGTATTTGATCTGTATTTTTTAAGTTTCATAGATCTTTCCAGGTGAAAGGCATAAAGGTGCCACGAGAAAAGCTGTTCGAAATGCTACAGTTATGTGGTGTAAATGGAAATGATATCAAACATATTTGGTATTTGACTTGTAAGTCAGCAATTAGAATTGAAGGAGATATGGGAAGATATTTTTTTCTTATGTTAAATCAAGTGTGAGACGAGGATGTACATTATCTCCACTGTTATTCATCATCTATATGGATTACATTATGAAGGAAAGCTGTATTAAACCTAATATCAAAATTGAACATGTTCATCTGAGCTCTTTACGTTATGCAGATTTTATTATTTCACATAAATCCCAGTACAGGTCTACAAAATTTCCTAGCTAAATTAAATAACTGTTGTAATGAATTTGGTATAAAAATCAGCAATAAAAAGACAATGAAAAGAGACAGAAACATTGAAAGCCTCTTGAATGGAGGTTTTCAATGTTTAGAACAAGTAAAACATTTCAGCTATTTTAGGCACAATTTTTAGTGAAGATGTCAAATTAAATATGGAAATAGATGACAGAATTAGTAAAGCTGGTATGTTAGGAAGTCAGCTGAATAAATTTACATTGAATAAGAGAAATTAGCCAAACTGGCAGTATATATACAAGACTATTCAAACCAATTTTAACTTATGGATCTGAGAGCTGGGTTAGAAATAACAGTTTGATCAAAGACGGTGTTCATGGTCAGTATCATATTAAAAATTAGATATTAGGAAAGAACTTGATATTGTTAGCATTCAGGAATGTGTTAGCAGGGCTCATCTCAGGTGGTATGGTCACTTAAATGGAATGGGAGAGGAAAGAGACCCAGAGTAAGACCAAGATCTCTAGGTGGATTATGATGTAACATCATTAGGCTTTGCAAGCAACAGGGATACTGTGGTTTGAAGTGCTTACAATATTTTGTTCCATTTTAACCAATTTCACCTGGCTAGGTAATAAAAATAACTGATACCTGCTACTTAAATGTAATTATTTTTCTAAAGGAGATATGATCTTGTTAAATTTTAATAGCAAATCTTACATCAGTTCAGACATGCAAATTTTAGTGCTTTATTATTATTAGCCACCTCTAGGGAATCCAAAGACTCATCAAGGGAGGGCATCTGCTCTACAACTCTGCTTCCACCAACTGATCGAAACTACACCAACGCCATCTACCGCCGACCACCACTAGTATTTCCACAGACAATCACAAACATCCATGCCCACGCCGGGATTCAAACCCACAGCCTTTTGACTGGAGAGCGGACACACTAACTCTTATGTAATTCTTGTTTGCCATACCTGATTATAAATTGCATAGGGGCCTAGTAACCTTCGATGACCATATTATTTTATCACTTTAGTTATCAAACTGCTAACTGCTGTTCTTCCTCTCATGAAAATGAAGTGAAAGAGCCAATTATAATAAAAATAAATTAAAATTAGTTTATTGTCCTCTGATTACTTATTCACTGCTTTATGTACCTGTACATAAATGTTAATTTCTTTTTTTTTTCTTTTTAAGCATTAATTTTATTTTTTCTCTTCCATTTGCTGTTTTCACATGGCATGACTTATGATCCTTAATAAAATAAAAAAAAGTCAGTGGGGGTAGGTATACTGAATACAATAGAATTAGGAAATCTGGTATAGTAGGAAGTCGGCTGAAGAGTAACAAAAAATTTCATTTAAAAAAAAAAAAGGCCATCTTGGCTAAAGGATGAAATAATAGAATGGGACCAGGTTTGCTTTGTAGCCACCTATCAGGGATATCTCCTTAAAATTTCAAATTTTTATTTGATCTTCTACGTAACTTTTTTGTGGAGAGAAGGCATCAAAATCGGAATTTGATTTCTAATTAATTTTTTTGCAAAATTGGAGAAGAAATGCTTGACTGCACCAATTCAGACTTGTGGATTCTACCCAGGACCTACAGAGTGGAGCAAAATGGGTGAAATTAGACTTGGAACACCTAAAGCAGGTAGTCACCATTTGGGGTAGGAATTAATCACATACCAGCTGAGATTAATTTGAAATCCCCCTGAAACTGCAAAAATTCTGTGAATCTACTGAATAAAAATGTTACTATAATTGATAAGAACAAGAAAAAAGAATTAAATTCTTCCATCTAAAGAATAAGGTAACCACATAATTCACTTTCATCAAATACAGAATTATGCAGCTTCGGTTTAATTTGATTTCACATGGAATTATCACTGGTAGTGATTGCAGTCTTTGAGATGTATAAACTTCTATATTAGTTATTGTTTAATTATTTAAAAAATTATAATTTGAAATTATGAATTATATTAAATCATAGTATTTGCTTATGAATGCTAAACTTGGATTCAGTTTTGAAAATACTTTAAACAATATGTACATTCTGATAAATTTCATTCATATTACTGCAGAAAGATAAAGGAGATGGTGAATCAGCTGACAATGTAGGTAACACAAAGTTTGAAGAAAGTGAGAGGAAAGTTCAGTCGCTGAAAGAAGAACTTAAGGTGACACAAGAAGGCAAGTTTGAAATTTGTTCATTTATATATTTTTTTTTAAATATCATTTGAATGAAATTATTTCAGTCCTCCAGGAAGTTAGGAAATCGTTAAGGAAATTAAAATGAAAAGGAAAATACCATTTTTCTTTCAATTTTAATGGAAAGTGAAAATATGTAGAGGGAGTGATAATGATTTTTTCTCTTAAGTCTAAGGAGCACTTCTTTATGCAGATTAAATACTCAGTAATGGAAGTAGACATAATGTGACAGCTCCTTAAAATCGGTGATTTCTGTTGATTTACTGTTGAAATATTAGTTTTTGATAGTCTTAAAAAATGGCATCAAAAACTTGCTGCAACAAGTCGGTGTCTAAAGCTGTTAACATAGTTACCAGTGAGGAGAGCCTTTGTCCCACTGAGCAGAAATTTTGCAGCAGTGATGCTAATAATATAACAGGATAATCTGACATTGGAAATATCCCAGTTAAAAGAAATTATTAGAGAATTGGAAAAAGCAGAAAAATGTTTAAAGAAATTTGAGATAAGAAAAATTATGCCAAATTTAGCAGGAAAGCCACTGAACTTAGTAATAATAATAATAATAATAATAACAACAACAAACAATGTAAGTCAGTTAAAATAAGAAAAAAGAAATAATATGGTACAGCTATTTAATCATAAACTTTGCACTTGCCGAGAGTCACTACTTCTAGCTGCTTGGGGCAAAAATAAAAGACACGGTAGTTCTTATTGGAAAATAATTATTTCTCTTCTGTCTAAGACAGGTTGAGTCTTCCCTTGAGCAGGATCTTCCAGTCTTCTCTATTCCTTGCCGTTCGAAAAAGTTCCTTATGTTCTGCATCCCAAAATGTTCTTTATTAATTTCAGCAAGGTAATTCTTGATCTTCCAGGTCTTCTTTTTTCAGTTGGAAAAAGTATTGATTAGGACGTTAGGAAGTCTGTCTGCTTCCATGCGTACAGTGTGGGCAAACCATCTCAGTTGTTGTTTTCTAATTTTTCTATTATTGTCTTTTTATACAATAATTCTTGTCTGACTGTGCTGTTTGTTTTCTTTTCTATCTAACTTGTTCTATTTGTTTTTTTTTAAGCATTTCATTTCAAATGCCAGTAGTTTTTTCTCCTCTCTTTTCTTAACTGTCCACGCTTTTTCTCCATAGATGACTGTTTGGTATAATTAGTGATTCATATAATTTGATTTTGGCTTGCTTAGATATCTTGTTTGTTTTCCAAATTTTTTGTCATTTTTCCATGGTGGTTCATCCTATCACTATTCTGTGTTTGATTGTTTCGAGTTCATCTATTGTTTCTGTTAGTTTTGATCCAAGATATATGAAGTTGTCTACTTGTTCTATTTGTTCTCCATTTAGGGTGGCTGAGATGATAGTAATGTTCCTCCCTATTTTCATCACTTTTGTCTTTTGTATATTTATTGTCATGTCATATGTTTTACAGGTTTCGTTGAGCTTGTTTATCAACCTTTTGTAGTTTGTTTGGGGTTCTTGCAATAAGGCTGAGATCATCTGCATATTTGATATTATTTATGTTTAAACCATTGACATTGATTCCAGGCTTATTGTCTATTACCTTCTTTACAACTTCGTCTAGATATATGTTGAATAGGCATGGAAATAATGGGCATCCTTGCATTACTCCCTTTTTGGATCTCTATGGGTTCTGTTGTGAGTGTGTCCTTTTTATTTATTGCATTTGTCTTAGAGCAATATTTTATCAGAAACTGTATTATATATTTGTCTATTGCTTTTTCTAGTAGAACTTTAAGAAGGATTTCTCTATCGATGCTATCGAAAGCTTGTTTAAAGTCCACAAAATAACAATATAGTTTTTTATGGTCTTCCCAGCTGAGCTCTGCTAGTTGGTGCAATGTGAAAATCTGGTCTATTGTTGAATAGTTTCCTTGGAAACCAGCTTGTTCTATGCCTGTCAGTTCTTCATGGGTGTTTTTTAATCTATTTTGTATAATTCTCACGAGTATTTTATAGGTGTGGGAGAGTGTAATTTCTGCAGTCTCTTTTGTCTCCTTTCTTGTATATTGGGATGATCTTTCCAGTTCTCCAGTCATCTGGGATCTCTCCTGCTTGTAGGATTTTATTGAATAGGGTTGTTAAATATTCTATTGATGTGCTGTCTCCTTATGATCACAGTTCAGTAGGGATAGTATCGATGCCTGCTTTATTGTTTTTCATCTGTTTTATTGCATATCTAACTTCTTGTAAAATTTTTGGGTGGTTGTTATTTTCTTCTATTGTTGGCAATATAGTTTTGTTTCCTTGGTGAAAGATAGTCTTAAAATGGTTTGACCAGATTTTTCTTATATCTTCAATATTCCCAGTTTCAGTCATCTTGTTGTTTATCATTGTTACTGCTTTTGCTGAGAATTCCTTTGTAATTTCTCTTACAGTATCATGGAAGACTTTAAAGTTGTTTTGTTGGTATGCTTCTTGGCATTTCTTAGCTTTTTCTTCTAACCATTTTTCTTCGGCTTTTTTGCACAGGTTATCAACTTTATTTTTTAGTGCTCTGTATTTTTCTCTATTCTCTTCATTGTTTTGTTGGTTTACAAGTATCTTGGCCTCTCTTTTTTCTTCTATTGTAGCTAGGATTTTGGGTTATCCACTGTTTGTTTATTTTGGGTTTGGTACTAGAGTATCTTTTGCAATTGATAACACTGTTTCTTTTCCTTCTTCCCAGTATTTTACGCTGTTCTGGATTCATTCTGGATCAATTGCTGAGTGTGTAAGTTTCTTCTCAATTAATAATGCAATTCCTTCTCTGTGTATGTTATCTTTTCTTCCTGAGAAGTATAGTCTTCCTTCTGGTAAATCCATCTCCGCACCAATGTGTCTCTGATAAACCTAAAATACTCCATTTCAGTCTTTTAAAATTTTCCTGGACTAATTGCAATTTTCCAGGTCGGTATAATGATCTTATGTTGAGGGTGGCTACGTGTTTCACTTCCTTGCTGACCACATTGCTGATTTTTCTCCTACTCTGTGGCCTTCAAGTAGGCGTGTCAACTGTCCCCTAAGTAATAGCACTATCTCAGTTTGTAGACTTTCTCCGGCTCATGGAAGTTACTGGCATAATAATGTAGCCAGCTTGCCATGCCTATGCTACATCCTTTGGTCCACGGCTCTTTATTCAGAGCAGCCCATTTGGGTTTTCCCCCATCCACCACCTGGGGGACGTGCCTGGTAGGAGTGTGGTCTCTCCCAAGAATAAATCCATTGGACCTGAGATCCAGTGCATTGATAATCCTGAATTTTTCCAGTTTGCATGTTGGGCATACTACTGTTGAATGTATGTAATGTGAAATTGAACATGCTTATACCAGTAGTGCTAGTTTTAGAGTTAAAGAAAATCTTGCATTAATAACATGAAGAATTCAGTTAATATTAATGTGACAGTTTTATTTTTAAAGCTTTAATTCATCTACAAGAGATTTTTTTTAATGCTGTAATATGGATATATGTTATGTTTAGTAACATTTTTTTTTTATTCTCCCAGAGCTTAGCCGTGTAAATACAGACTTAGCAGTCATGAAAAAACAGGCAGAATCAACCAATGCTGAATATGACCGTCTCTTGAATGAACATGGGAAACTTCAGGTGTGTGTATATATATATTTATTTATTTATTTCAGAATTTTTTTCATTTTGCTTTCAGAATTAATTTCACACTTGAATTGTTGCTTTTTCAGTCATTTAACAGATGCTTAGAGAGCATTTTTTTTTTTTTTTAATCCTGTTGTAGGGATTGTTCTTTCAAATTAGCTTCAGGTTTAGAAGAACACTATCAGAGCAAAAGATATATCTATTATATTTCATTCGCTTATTAAGTCTGATGGTTGTCATGATCAAGAAACTTAGGTTTGAAGTAAATATATGCTAGATATGATGGTTATTAATTCTCTGTAGGTGGCCAGTTTATCTCATATCAAAAAACCCTAAAAGTCTTCATCTTATATTAGCTACACATTATGGGATAGTTTAAAAAAAGCACAGTAAAGCTGCTGAATTATAGAGATGTCAGCAAAAATGAATAACATGAGTTTCCTGTGGTGATGGTGGTGAGAATTTTTAATAGCACTATATATATAGTATGAAATTCCTGAACTTGGCTGCAAGAAGCATATATGATAATTATGAGTTGACTGTGTGTCACTATTATAACTTTCATCATTTTTGTGTAAACAGTTGAATTGCTTTCCTGTGTTTTACAGTTTTTGAAATGTATAATTAAATTGTTTTGTTTTAAATTTGTTAAAACTGTTTTGTGGAAGGAGATCCCATGTAGCCTTTAAGGAATGCAGAGAACTGACTTAATGACCAATCTTCACCTTCTCATGGATACTAAATAAATGAGGATTGGCTGGTAATTCAGGATTTAGCCATTCAGATTATATTTTTATTGACTTAAACCAAAATAACATGATAGTATAATATGACAGAATCATGCTGGCTAGGATGTCATCTGCTTAAACAAGCCCTGCTGTTTTCATCAGGGAACCAGGGTGAAACAAAAAAAAGTCAGTTACTGGAACAAATTAAACATCAGTAGAATTCAAAATTGGTGCCATCAACATAAAAAGCATCTAAGAAAAGAAATGGAACTAGCAGAATAGGTGAAATTCTCTTCTAGTGGAAAAAAAAACAGGTGAAATTCTTTCAAGAAACAAATACAAGATGTTATATTCAGGCAATAATGATCAGGGAAAAGGATTAACTATAGGATTCAACTAAATATGTGGATAATTTTCATGGATGGCTAGCAATATACGCTAACCACTCAGCCAACCAGCCGGCCTGGTTGGCTGAGTGGTTAGCGTATCCAGCCAAAAGGCTGTGGGTTCGAATCCCACATATGTGGATTATTTTCACATACAAATATCTGGATAATTTTCATGGATGGCTAGCAATATACGCTAACCACTCAGCCAACCAGCCGGCCTGGTTGGCTGAGTGGTTAGCGTATCCAGCCAAAAGGCTGTGGGTTCGAATCCCTTCATGCTTCCTCCCACCACTACTCTCTGCAGAAATTTGGTATTATTTCCACCTTGGCACATCGAGCCAGATCTTTGTTGACAGACGAAACGGAGATTAAAAATGAATTTAATTTACTAAGAATTTACTTTACTGGTTGGCTGAGTGGTTAGCGTATCCAGCCAAAAGGCTGTGGGTTCGAATCCCGCCGTGGGCATGGATGTTTGTGATTGTGAAAATACTAGTGGTGGTGGTGGACAGTAGATGGATGACGGGTGAATGAGGTTGAGTGGTGGAGACGGAGAGTTGTAGATAGGTGCCCTCTCTCGATGAGTCTTGGACTCCCTGGAGGTATCAAATAATAATAATAATATCAAGTAGTCAAACTTGAAATTAGTACAAACTAGAAAGTGGAATTGGACAATGAATTGTGGACCCTATAGGCACAATTAAGTGCTTGTGGTCTCACAAAAGGTTCTATGAATGAAGAAATGTGTCAGAAGGGAGCTGACACAAAGAAAAGGGAAAGTTTGTCCTTGTTGGAGATCTAAACAGTGGAATAGGAAATGATTACCAGACATAGAATGTTTTGGGAAATTTGGAGAAAAGTGCAGAACTAATAATAATGCAAGTACTTGCCAGGATAAAATTGAATATCATATTCAAAAGAGAAAGTGTGTAAGAAAGTTTTTAAAAAAAAGTTGAGCACCCTTTCCTGGTGAATTGTAGACTGAAATACACAAATATTATTCAAGAAAAAAAATGGAAGTTTGAAAACCAGAACCAAACCTTGGTGATTCAGTGGCAGACCCTGAAGAAAACATTGATTCAGCCAGAGAGGCATATGACAAGAGTTATGACTTTTCTATCTGCAAGGATAGAAAAGTCATAACTCTGTGATGGGACTTAAAAGTTAAAGAAGTAAGTGTATTCAAAAGTTCCTGTCAATTAAGTCAGCACATGCTTTGAGAGAATACAGAGAAAAAATATAGGAAATCAAAACAGTTGGTCAGTAGTTGAATGGTAGGCTTTTATCACCTTTTTTTGCAATTGGTTGGATATATGTTTGCTGCAAAGATTATACATTTTTTACTTTAGATATTGGAAGACCATTAAGGTAATGAGAATTTCCCAGTAGTTGATGAAGCTGAAGTCCTGGGGGATGATCACTAAGTTGACATTGAAAACACATTGCAAAGGTGGTTAAGTCATCACATAGACAACTGTTGAAGAGAATATTAACTTCTAGGAGAATAACTGCTTTATCCTTGCTTTGATAAGACTATATTGGGATAACTGTACCGAGATATGGTGGGTGAGTTCCATAGAGATGAAAGTCAAATATTCAGCAGTGAGTAACCAAGATAATGTCTGGTCTCTGGTATTTTACATATGAGAATACTGAAGGAATGTAGTCTTCCAAGTTTTAAGAAATAGGAGGAGAAGCAGTATAATAAAAATAGACAACTTTAGAATATTACAGTATTGATACACAGAAAATTTTGCATTTTGTGGTAGGCTGGGGAGAGCTCAGTCATCCCTTAACACTAATGATGGACTTCAGCAAAACATCTTGGACTATTCTTGCTCTTTTGTAGTGAGACGTAACAATTGTCTCAGTGCAAGGAAGGAAAAAAATGTGTGTGAATAGAAATACTTTCAGTACAGGTAGATGTTGTGATCATTATCAAATTCTTGACATGTACCCTCAAGGGGGTGTACAGGATATTATGATGGCACTAAATGAAGAACTTACATCATTACTAACTTCCTATCAACAATTTTCCTCTAAATCAAACCAAATGTTATCTGTCAAGACTCCAACATTATCAGATCTTATATTTCTGTCTTCTAAGGCACTTTTTACTGTACCAGTCCACCTATATCTTGGTCTTCCTCTAGGTCTTTTTCCTGCTAACCTGGCAGAGAACACTTGTTTTGCTGAATTACTAATAATTTGCAGTTGTATTGTGTCCAATGCTGTTAGGGCAGAACTAATTGTCATCCTATAATCTAGATATGCATGTTTGCAGTTATGAAAAGGGTAATTTAAAAAAAAAAAAAAATAGAGCGGAAAAAGATTTTTGTGCAAAATATAAATAAGGAACCAACAAAACAATGCTTGTGTAGATTGGTAGCTTATTAAAACTGTGGAGGGATATATCCATTTAACTAATATTGTTGATGAAATGATTCATCTAGGCTTGGCATCAGTTACATGTACATTGAAGAAATGCTAAGTGAACACCTCATCCTGTACAATTTGTTGTGCTTGTTATGTAGATTTAAAATTTTTTTTTTTTTTTATTATTCAGTAATCGTTATGAATGGTGTATAGACTTTCTTATTTTTATATTGTAGTAAATCCCAGATATGCTAATATTTTGTTGCAGTTCACCAAACACTGTTTTATTCACAGGAATAAATGGGAATATAGGGATGTTTTCATTCTGAAGGCTAGAATGAAAATGTTGCTCTCCATTTAAAAATAATATCCCTCTCCCACATGCACCATACTGCACAGATTCAAGCAAAACAAGTTTTTATTGTATCCTACAGAGACAGTAAGAGGCTATGCTATATTTGGTGACAATTAGAATAGTTAATGGAATTAGTGAATTAGAATGAAAATGACCTTATATAATGAAAAACATCTCTCTCTTCCCACAGACATTACTGCATAGACAGAAAACAAAGGGGGTGCTATTGTGGTGCTAAATAAATACAGCGTTTTGACAATATTGGAAATTTTCAGTTGCAGAAAATGTGTAGCTGCACTTATTCATAATACAATCATTTAGATACAGAAACCAATAGATTTATGAAAAGTAAATTTCAAAAAAAAAAAAAAAATGGATGGATATATATAACTTGAAATCATAATTATGTTTGATATTTTCTGTATCATTAAGACATTTGAGAAATAACTTCACAAATGCAACTGCTGCACAAAACGTGCAGATGTGTTAAAGCTGAATAGGAGCATGGTCTGCAAGTACGTGAGGTCCAGGTTCTTCTCTGCGAAGATCTCCCCCCCCCCCCCCCAACACACTCAGTGAATGACTTCTTGGAGGTGCCCAACTAATACTAAATAAACCAACTTAGTTGTACAATGCTAGAGCTGTCAGATTGAGCATTCTTATTAATATGTACAATAACTAGAAAATGTCTCGATCAGGTGTAATTTCGATATTTTTATTGTTTGACTGTGATGATAGGTTAATAAGAAACTTATTGTGTTTTCAAAAAAAAAAGAATGTAGATTGCAGTTTTTATGGTGTGTATATATACTGCTTGGAAAGAAGTCAGTAGACGCTATAGTGTATAGAACAAACAGCCATGGCTCCCACCTTAATAAGATGTAGGACCTCCTTTTGCTGCAGTGACTGCAGCAATCCTGTTGCGGGGGGGGGCATACTTTCCATGAGCATATGATAGAAATCATTAAGAATTTTAAGCCATTCTTACTGTAAGCATGTAATGAGGTCCACTCACTATTGTGAGTGGATGTCCCTTGACCTCATCTGGCACTCCAGCAGTTCATCCCACAGGTGTTAGTAGGGTTGAGATCAGGGCTCTGTGAAGGCCAGTCAAGTCTGGTGAGGTTCATTTCCACAAACCACAGTTACAGCATCAGTCATGACACAGTGCATGTCTTGCTGACAGAGACATGGTCAGTTCCATAGAAATGCCACAAAGTGGGAAGTATTGCATTGTTCAGAATGTTCAGATACATCTCAGAGTTCGGTATTCATGGCACCACAAATACGGATCCAAGGCCAAACCAGGAAAAACAGGAGGATAGTACTTGCAGTTGACTCTCTGTGCTTCTCTCTCAGTATGGTATCATACTATTACGATGCTTCTTTCAAAGTCTGTCATTTCCCTTCTTGCAACCATTTCACCCAGACACAGTTGCACTGACTTGGGAGCATCATATTCCTTCAATTTATACTGACCAGAAGCATGTGACTCGTTACATGGCATGATGTACCTTTCCCATGGTGTCTGTTGGCTTGTTACCAAGCAGTGTACACAGGCACATGGTGAGTGGTGATTATTCATTGCATAGTTGTATCGGTTGTCTAAGAAAGGGATCCAACATTTAAATTTTATGAGTGATTGGCGGAATTTTTTTTTCGGGGGGGGATAAGTTGCCTGGTGCAGGAATTGGAAAAAGAAAAGAGATGCTGGTTGTTCACTCTTATCTTTGAGTGGTGTTGCATTGGAATTATTTAGATTTGAGAGTAGTGGCAGATTTTTTTTATCTAGCAACTTTAGGATTTTCTTTCTACAAACAGTAGACCTTGAAGAAAGCATTGACTGTATCCTCCAGTCTCCTAATTTTTAACTCTTATCCCAAATAAATTCAGTTTGTAAAAGCCATTTTACTTAACTATTTATAGGTCAGTGGGCTCCATTTATATAAATGGAAGAAGAGATGTCAGTTATTGTTTTCCATTTAAAAAAAAAAATTGTGGCCAAACAAAATTTTTATTCTTGGTTTCTCTTCGAATTATATTCTTTGATATTAACTCATCTGTTAACCTGAATCAATGAAACAATGTGGAACTGCAGTGTTTATAAGTTTCTTCTTTCTATTTTGCTTATTCACATTGCTGGCATGTTATACTCTACACTCATTTACACGAGGAATTGGATTGAGATGATTTCAAGTTTTCTTTCTTGTTCAAAAATTTATTTTTAAAACTGTGATATTAGGAATTTTTTTTATACGGCTTCCACTTGCAAAAGATTTATGTAAACCTATAGTATATTCGTACCATGGGCAAGTTATGGATTTTTTTTTCTATTATTATTATTATTTTTTTTTTACACAGTCCAGAAACCCTGCTCTAGAGATCAGACATGAAACCCTGTAAGCAGGATGGCGATTTCACACCAGGTTATGAAGTTCATCTCCTGCCTAAAAACAATCGTAAACACCCATGCTCATAGTAGGATTCAAACCTGCAACCTGTTGGTTTGAGAGCAGATATGCCAATATTGAGCTTCTGTAGCTCAGTTTCAAAAATGTCCTGTGCTTAGAAAGACCTGGATTTTGAATCCCATCTAAGATGTGAAGAACCTTTATGAGAGCTTTTCAATTGAAGGTGAGTTATTCAGTAATGCAGAGGTGACGAGATTTTTTTTTTGAGAAACTTTGGATTTCCATTCAGCAAAACAAACTGGCTATGTAATATACCTTATTCTGTAAGATATGGTTTTGAAAGCCTGTATGATAGTGTGGGTCTCTGCATAAGCTATAAGACAAATTTGCCAGTATAATTTCATGGATTGTGGATATAAGAATATTAAATATCAGTCATAATGGCTGAAAAGACATAAGTTTTTTATATATTAAAGAACATTGTTATTTTTATGTTACAAAATTTTGACTAAAAATTATTTTTCAGGAAGAACTTGATAAAATTCAAGGTAAAGTTGTTGACAAAAAGGAAGAATAGCAAGAATCAAAGTATTAAAGAACAAATGAAAATTTCCCTAAGTTGTTTATCAGATACATTTGTTTCCAATTTTCATAACTTGCATTCATATTATTGTATATTTTTCATGAATAAATAAAATTCTGTTTTGTTGCCTATTATTGATATTAGATTATTCACACTTGAAAGTGTCAGATTTATTCAAATAAATTGTATTCTCACTTGTTGCAAGTTATATATTATATGCCACACATGGTGAACCTTTAAATCACTGACGTGCCAGAGGTGGCAATTCAGTGATTTACAGGTGATATCCTTTTATACGCTTATAGATTATTCAACCTTTTTTTTTTTTTTAATTATTACAATACGTACAAGTTACATTTTGTTTTACACCAGAGAGCAGCTATGAAGATGTGCATATGATTGGTTTGGTTAGACAACCTACAAATGTTGAGTTGAAATGCTAATTCTCTTCAACCAAATTCCATAACATGTGAAACTGTCATAACATTCACTATATATTTCTTAGTTTTAACACATTCACGAAGAGGTGTCGTTTATCATTCTGATGGAACTTCTCTTTATCAGTGGGCTCAACTCGCACAAAGTTTCAACCTTTGGTTGAATTTTATTGCTGCTTGTTTGCGTTTGAGCTGGCACAGGAACTCACATGCATTATATGGCATATTTCAGTTAGTGGTAGAATTTTATTTTAAGTTAGCCTTTGTGATCTGTCATAATGATATTGAGAATTTCAAATGCAATTAAACAAACAGTTATTTCATGTAATTGAAAAATTGGACAAGAGTTTTTAGATAGATACTGTTTCCAGTGCAACATGGTTTTGCTTGAGTCTGTACAGCGTAGTTTCTGTGAGAGGGGACATGTGATTCATTAGTTAGTGCCGTTTTTATTCCAGCTGTCTCTAATTGCACTATTTCTTGAGAAATATTACACAGACTGCAAAAGCCTCTGTACTTTAATCAGGGATACAATAAAATTACTTGTTTTTCTCGCATCTGCAGTATAATGACTGTTGGGAGGGCATATTGTTAACAGCAGGAAGTGAGTTACTATCGTCTCGAAGTGAACATGTTTAAACATTTTTCGTGTGCGAGGCATATGCAATACTTTCTAATGTCTTTTTTCGTAAAGTAAAATCAGGGGTGCCAGTTATATGCAAGGAAGAGTTATTTTCGAGTAAATATGGTAAGCGTTTCGCCGACAACCTTCTGCTGCTTCCCTTGCTCAGCTAACTTCGATGATGAGTTACAATGCATAAATATTTTTCTCACTACTGTTTTTTTTTTTTTCCCACCAAACCGTGTTTCCGAACCTTTTTGATGTCGCGGACCCCCCCCTATAGCAAATGTTAATTCAATTGAAATTTTTTATATTTTACATATCATAAAGAGGAAGTAATAAATTACAATTTTACAACACTAAATTTGTCATTTATGACAATGCAATACTGTTATAAATGGAGATATTCGGAAAAATATGAATATATCAATTAAGCCAGGCGTGAGCAGCATAATAAGATAAAATTTAATGAAAATAAACTATCCCACAGACCCCCAGGGGTCTGCAGACCACAGGTTGGGAACACTGAAAATCAATTTATCATCATTAAATTCCTGCAGTGTACCCTCAAGGGGTGTATAGGATATGATAGTACTACATGAAAAATTTACATCATTACTAACTTCCTATCTACAATTTTCCTCCAAATCAGTCTGTTACTTGTCAAGACTCCACAATTTTATCAGATATATTTCTATCATTTAAGACACTTCGTACCATATCAATCCACCTATATCTTGGTCTTCCTCTGGGTCGTTTTCCTGCCAACCTGGCAGAGGACACTTGCTTTGCTAATCTTTCCTCGCCCATTCTGTTTAAATGACCATACCACCTGAGATTAGCTCTGCTAATGCATTCCTGGATGCTGACAATGTCAAGTTCTTTCCTAATATCCTAGTTTTTAATATGATATTGCCATTGATGCCACCTGTTCATGCCTCTAATCTTTCTCGTGACTCTCATATTTGCGGTCTCTAGTTCTTTAGTCAAGTGTTTTACTTCTGACCCAGCTCTCAGATCCATAAGTTAAAACTGATTTGAACTGTCTCGTATACAGCTAATTTAGTGTTTCTCTAAAAACTAATTTCTCTCTTATTCCATATGAATTTATTCAATTGACTTCCCACCATACCAGCTTTGTTGATTCTGTTGTCTATTTCTATATTTAATTTACCATCTTCACTAAAAATCATGGCTAAGTAGCTGAAATGTTTTGCTTGTTACACAGATTCTCTGTTCACAACACAGTTGACATTTTCAACAATTCTGCCTATTTTCATTGTCTTTGTCTTTTTATTGCTGACCTTCATACCATATCTATTACAACAGTTATTCAATTTAGTCAGAGAATCTTGTAGACCTGTAGCAGATTTATTTAGAAGTATGACATCGTCCGCATAAAGCAAAGAGCTGACATTAACATCTCCAATTTTGATATGTTTAATTCCACTTTCCTTCATAATGTGGTCCATATAGATAATAACAGAGGGGGATAATGTACATCCTTGTCTCACACCAGATTTAACATTAAACCATCTTTTTGTACTTCCTTCAATTTTAACTGCTGACTTACAACTCAAAGACTAAATATTGCTTGATATAATGCCCCATTGACACCATATAACTGTAACGTATTGAATAGCTTCTCTCTTGGCACCTTCTCATATGCCTTTTCCAAATTGACAAAACTTAAATACAGATCTTTGTTATATTCCCATGATTTCTCCGCTATTTGTCGTAAAGTGAAGATCTGATCCTGACAGCCTCTATTTGACCTGAATCCAGCTTGTTCTTCACCAAGCTTTTCTTTCACAATTCTTCTCAACGGTTTGTCAAGTATACTTGCATAAATCTTACCAGGAAACGCTCAGTAGGGAAATACCTCTGTAATTTTCACATTCAGCTTGTTTTCTTCCCCATTTTTCTTTCACAATTTTTCTTAGCTTTTGTGGTATGCTTGCATAAATCTTGCTTGGAATGTTTCATATGGGAATTCCTCTTTTATTCTTACTTTCAGTATTATTTCTCTTTTTACAGGCGATACTATGAGAACCCCACTCCAATCATCTGCATAATTTAAATGACCATTCCTAATTATGAAGTGCAGGCAATGTAAATCATACCTCCATATTTAATGAACATTTTTGACTAGATATCTAATTCAGTTTCTTTCCCACATTTCTAATGGCTTTTCTGCTTCTATTATTGATATGTACATTGCTTGGAAAGAAGTCAATGGAGACACCATAGTGTGAGGAACAAATAACCATGGCACCCACCTTAATAAAATGCCATTTGTTGTAATAACTTCAGCAATCCTATAAGGCATACTTTCCACAAGCATACAATAACGACCAGTGGGACTTTCGGACCATTGTATTGTCCAGAATGTTCAAATACTTCTCCAAGTACAATGTTCGTCACCACAAACAAGTCTGAGGACAAACCAGGAAAAACAGGACCATACCATCACACTGCCACCTCTGAATTTCATAGTTGGATTTATGCATTCTGGTAAGAGATATTCACTGGGTATCTGCTTGTTAGACGGTGTAGCATAATTCGTTGCTCCATAATGCAGCTTTCCAAGCTTCCACATCCCTGTATATACTCTGCAGCATGGTGTGGGACCCATATGCCAGTGCCTATTTGGTAATCCATCACTGTTCTCAGTCTTTCTATGACTTGGTTAGGTACTTTTAAACACAGCTTTCATTTTCTCAGTATTCTCTCAGGGCATTTGATGGCTTACTTGCTGCAAACTTTTATTATGCTTTCTTTCCAGAACTTTCAAACTTATTGAATTCAACTATGAAGTTGGGATTTTTCTATCCTTGCAAACAGCCTCACTACGTCTCTCTCTCTCACCAAATTACTCAGTTTTCATTAAAGTTTGTTTTTTGTTTTCAAAATTTTATTTATTTACTTATTTTTCAGTAATATTTGTATATTTTATTTTAGTCTACAGACTTCTGCAAGCTGCTGAACTTTGATTCTTTTTGAAAACGTTTGTATATATATTTTTCTTTTCAATATATAATTTTTATCCTACTCAAAACTAAATGGTGATACTTACTACTTCAAGTTCTAACGATTATCCTTGATAATCGTTAAAAATCCGAATATTCAAAAAATTCTCAAAAGTTAAAGCAAATTTTGATAAAGCCACTTCACTTTAATCGTTGAGTATAATGTTACAGGGATTATAGCCTTCTCACCGACCTGAATCGCTAACAAAATTAAAATGAATTTTAATTAAAGTTAAAATTTATTTGAACTAAAGTTTAAAAAATTCTTGCATTTTACAAGTTACTAAATTCTTAGTAACTTGTAATAATTTTTATAAGTGGAACTATCTTTTAGGAAAATAAAAGACACTCAAGATAGATGAGAAAATAAGAAAAGAATTCAGAAATAATTAGAACATTTAATATAAGTATTCAAAAAATAACATCTTTACAGAATAACCGAAAATAAATTAAATTACATAAATATACTTGCATTTTTTTAAATTAAAATTTTAGGGTTTTTGATTTCATATTCATAAAATTTGAAATAATGGTCTTAACGTCTAATTCTGCACATATATCATTTTGAATAGCTATTAACGCCAAACTAAACAAGCCTTTTTTTGTGACATACTTGTTCTTAAGTAGGTTTTAAATTAAAACCTGATTTTAATCAATTTCAACTTGGAAAAGGAACGTTCACCGCTCACTACACTAACAGGTAAGGTTAATAGTATTCTTAAAGCAATTGAAAAGTTAGGGAAAGATAAATTATTGGACACAATAAAATTAAGAATATCGAAAGGGTTTTGAATATTTAAATTATCCTTCCGAAAAATATCCAGGAAAGCACATAACTCGTCATATAGTTCTATTGCATTTACGTCTTTATTGTCGCCGTCCTTCAAGAGAATCTCTAAATTGTCAGAATTTTTTTGTAAATCTTCGTTGTTAATTTGTAGTAATCTATGCAATAATTGAAATTATCATATGTTTTTAGTTGTTCAAAACGTTCTATTAACGAACACATTGCAATGTCTAGAAGTGTATAAAACACATTCACTCTAATTTATCTTCTGGCGATTGTGACGTTTCTTAATGATGCTCGTAGTCAAATTGCCCTGTCTTCTTTCGTCGTCGAACTTCTGTACCTGTTTTAAATTCTTGTTCTCCGTCCACCTCTTCACTCGGTTCTTTTGCCGTTTTAGAACTTCTTTAAAATTTATACTCTTGTAAGAATATTTTTAAGTTTTCGATAGATTCTAAAGCAAGTGTAATGTTCATATTTTTGTCTTGAAGCATTTTACTCACAGGGTTTATTCTGTTAAGTATATCATGCCCAGTTATAAGAGAGCAAATAAATTTGTAGTCCTTTATTTTAGCACATAATGTTTGTGCTTCATGCTGAGTGTCTTTATTAAAGTTTTCATTATTTAAAATTTCAAAAAGTGCATCGTAAATTTCTCATAACTGATATCGTAGAGAGCGGATCTCATTAATTTTGCTTTCCCATCGCATATCTGATAGCTGTTTCAATGTTAATTTTTTTACGAACTTTAAAAGGATTGCCCAACGTTCGTAAGGAATGAAAAGAAATTGTATATTTCTTGAATAATTGCAAAGAAATTAATTGTATCTGCATTCACTTTGGCTGCATCGTTAATGATTAAATTTAGAGTATGAGCAGCACATGGCACGTAAAAAGCTCGAGGATTTTTGTTTGAAAGCAAATTTTGGAGCCCATATTTTTTCCCTTTCATATTTGCGCCATTGTCATACCCTTGACCTCACATATCTTCAATGGGAATGTTCCATTTTTCCAGTTGTTCCATTATTGTTGCACATAAACCACGTCCTGTAGAATCTGATATATCTACAAAACCTAAAAAGTTTTCCATGATCTTGAACAATTCCATTGTCACAGGAAACAAAGCTAATAATAATGGTCATTTGTTCTGTTTTACTTACATTAAGTGTGCAGTCCAAAATTATGGAATAATATTTAGATTTTCGAATTGATAATAAAATTGTATCCCTGATTGCGTTACTTAAAGTTTCCAATATTTCATTTTGATTGTCTTTACTCAATTTAGTGTACTCTATTGTTTCGTTGTAGGTTCCTTTTAACATGATTTTCCATAACGGGATCAAACTTCACAAACAGTCTGATTAATTTTAAAAAAATTGCAGTTATTCCTTTCATATAATTTATCAGATCTGCGAAAAGCTAAATTTTGGCTACCAAGGAATTTTATAATTTCAATCACTCGTTCTAAAATTTCTTTTCCAATGTTTCTTTTCCATTGAGTCTCTCAATCAATAGTAGTTTTGTTTTTTAAATTTTTATCAACTTCCTTCCAGTTTAAGAAATTTTTCATGTGAGTTAAACTAGTCTCATGTATATGCAAAGTTGTACTTACATTTCTCCAATCGTTATAACTTTCTACAAGACTACTTGATTCAGTAGGTGCGAAAGGTTTGCAACAAAAGCCAAAAAACAGAATTTAAAGTTTCGGAATAAATGAGCCATGTTCTTGGCATGATGTCACCGTTTTCCATTTTTCTATTATAATACGTGTCGCCAAATTTATGACCATATGTATCTCTGGGATATATCATATTTTTCTTTTGAACAGGCCCCATTTCAATTAAAACAACTCGTAATTTTTCATCAATATTTCACCATTCACCTGGATCTTCTAAATTTACAGAGACTAACAATGTGTTAGTTTCGTGGTCAACTACAACTAAATCTTCTCCTACCTGTTTTTCACTTAAATCATGCGTCTTGTTATCTTGTTCAATAGTTACAGTAGTACTTTCATGCAAACTGGATGATGTGCGTGGTTCTTCAACTCTGATTTCTGATGTATCGAGTTGGTTACAATCTGCATCAGAATATTTTAATATTTTTACAAATTTATTGAGCCCCAGTTTGTTTCTTAATATCTGCTTCTTTCGTAGCATGACTCATGATTTTGTGCACCAGATAACCTTTTTTTAATTTTCGATTCCATTTCTATTTTATACCCACAAGAAATTATTACACAAAACGACACGACACATAGACGAAATAATAGTCCGCACTGCGCTATTGTCAGTAGCCTACTGAGATACGTACCATATGACTGGTTAACTAGCAACGAATGTTTTGTACAAAAATTTGTTTCTGCACATAAAAACCGTTCACCATTTCACTTTAGATAGACTGCAGTAGACACAACATTTTGTAGGCGAGCATTTAGCCTGCTCTCGCTGCAAAATTGTAAACAGCCGGTTGATCAAAGAGGCAGCAATATACAATTTTTTAAAATTTTTATTTGGTATATGCAGCCTTATATATTTTAATATTGATCATTGTAAGAATTTTTTGTTTTCATGATAAAAATTTTGTTTCTTAAAAATTAACTTATGAACGGTTCCCTGGCGGCGGCGCCCGCATGCACTGCATGCCTGCTTCCGCTGGCCCTGCCTACTGGCTCATTAGCAAATTATAATGATTCATCAAAGCTTTCCAAGTAATCTATCATGTGATTGTGACCGCAAATATTTTTATGGAATGCGTGTTGTGTGTGTATGTATGTAGGATCTCTTTCACATGTTTATTGGAAAGCAGTTTTTCTAATATTTGAAGCCATTAATGGCATTAAATGTATGCCTCAGGAGTTTAAATTTGTGGTTTTTAAAAAGCCATGGGAAGCAATATCTGTTGCTCTCTGTAATGCCTTTGCAAGGACATTCCCAAGCATGTTGTTTGGAAAGATCAGAGTTCTCGGCATCCTGTATGTGATTTTTTAATTTTTTTTTATTTTTTATTAAGGCTTTTCGACTCTGCTGACGGTGAACTGGACTCCTACGCTTAATTACTTTGGTTATACTTTGGTTATAATTACATACCACACTCTGGTAGCTAACTTGCATTTTCTAGTAGAGGCTGTGCTTTGAAGGTCACTGGGATTCTTCTAATTAATTTGTAAGTAAATCTCAGATTTTAATGTTTCCCAGTCAAAAAGAATAACAGAAGCACAGCCTTTGTCCAATCGTTTAACTAAAACCACATTGTGATTAGTCATGTGGATCAGAATGGTCACCTAAACTCATATGTTGCTTTAAGTTATGTCATAGGAGGCTGTACACCAAACTTTAGTAGTCTTAGCATGTATTACTTAAGAGGTTTCATCAGATAGAGTACTATTCAGAACCTCTTTGGCAGTGCAAAAAATTTTGTACATTTGATATCTAAGAACCTAAAATAAATTTTCCAAAGCAAATTCACTTGAAACTTGTAAAATTTCATTTCTCTGATCTTTGTTTCAATTAAAGCCACTAAAGTTTTACTTTCTGGAAATATTTTCTTTGTGAAGAACTGGCCTTCCATTTATTATTAATAAATAAATAATAATATCATCTGATTTGTTTAGATTATATGACATGTGCTGGATACAAAGAAAGTTTTTTTTTTTGTGGTCTTGTTATCATTTACTTTACCCTATAACTTGTTGATAGAGAAAATTTTATGTTACTTTTAAGTTGTACCATATCAGGATTGCTTAAAGAATTGTTTTTAGATGCAGTATATAGTGTTTTATTTCTTCCTGATATATCTTACAAGACATTAACTTGAAATTATTTATTTTCACTATGCCAACAGGCATTAGCACATATGCTGCTTAAAATGACTTGATCTTTTAATGCTCAGAATTGTCTCTAGTATCAAATGAGTCTTAGTTTCATGCTTTGCTTTCACAGTCTAAACGCTCATGTTTCAGTGAATCAAAGAAGGGAAAAACAGATGGAAGCATAGAGTGGATAGACTCATTCAAATGGTGTTCCCTATTTTATGACTGTAGAAAGCAGAAGAATATAATGGTTGCACCTTCCAGTAAGAGATGGCATCAAAACATTTGTATAAAAACTAGATATGATTATTTAAATATACTTTGTTATTCATTCTCACAGTAAAAATATATTGCTGGACTGTCTCATTCAAGAATGATGCTTTTTTAATATTAATGAAGCAAATATAGACTCACAAACTGTACTCATGAATAATGACTGTATAATTACCAAAGCCAATACACACAAACACCACTTGCTATATTTACAGTCTACAGTATGTTATGCACATGTGAGATTTTCTGATCATATCTCTTAATATATTTGACATTGTGGAAGGAAGGAACAAAATGTTCAGTATTTTATTTCTTGAAAGTTTCTCAATCACATTAAAAGAATCTTTGTACAGTAATAATGGAAAGAGAAGCATTGATGAATTGTACAAGTCTTGAAATAGTACACTATTTTAATAATAGCTACCTATTAATGCAGTGGCGATTTAAACATTTTGCTCAGCACAGGTCTGTTATTCCTGAGAAGTCCTTTAGTTGGAAAGACCTGGGAGCTTTTTATTCCAAGGTTAGTTGCCCTAACTGCTAACTTTATTTTTAGTCCTGCATGACTTTAATTGAAAATTACATATGCATTATACACTTTGAACTTTTTACTTCAGTATCATCTAATTAATGAATGGAAGGAAATATCACCACCAATCACAGAGAGGGGGAGAGATAGATTTGCTAAAGCAGCGTTTCCCAAACTTTTCCTACGACGGAACCCTTCACAAATCCTGAAATTTTCACGGAACACCTTGGTTATTTTGTAATGTATTAATTAACAATTAATTGATAATTTAGCTGATTTTTTATTATTAATAATTGATCATTAATAATTAATTAAACATAAACATCATTAAATTAATTTGTGCTGATTTTCATTGACATATCCCATTCTGATCACCAAAAATTTATAATATAAGTACTTATGAGTGAATGCAGACTTTTTCGCCTGTGTGCTGGTAGTTATCCCCTCCTTTTGTACATCCTGAGATCACTTTGTAGGCTGGTGGTGGATTACTCACTATCTGTTGCGTCACAAACACCTGCAATAAGAGATTTCTTAATACCAAAATTAAACAAA
This sequence comes from Typopeltis vanoorti, assembly GCF_054136105.1. NCBI lineage: Eukaryota > Metazoa > Arthropoda > Arachnida > Uropygi > Thelyphonidae > Typopeltis > Typopeltis vanoorti. Next base: position 87,463,951 of record NC_143553.1, read on the forward strand.
GTCCCTTGTCTCTTATTCATATTAAAGTTTAAATCTGCAGGCCTATTACTTTTAAAAAATCACGGAACTACGGTTTCGAAACTTGCACCCTACAATACGAACGTGCAAAGAAAGTATTCAGTATTACTAGATTTGAGAACCGGATACAGAGCCGATGCTATCATTTAGGCAAACTAGGAAACCGCCTAAGGCACAAGCCATGAAGGGGCGCAAAACTTCAAGCTATGCTTTATTCATACTTTATTAAAATATCAAAATTAAATAGTGATATATGATTTAGATATCTTTTTTTTCCCTTATCCCTCTCACATCACACTATTTTACTATTTAACTCTTGGTTCTTTTTTTTTTTTTGTTCCTTACCTAATTAATTGAACTTACCGCTATTTAAAATTCAGTTAAGATAAATATTTTAAAACGTTAAAATTTTAAAATATTAAATTTTGGTATTTTATAACTTTTTTTTTTAAATGAATTATAACAGAATTTTCAAATTAATTAAAAAAGAAAATAAAACAAGCCCTATTAATTTAACCTGAAAGATAATTTTATTTTGTTTGTCAATTAGAAACATTTTAGTTTATGAAATAAGGGACGCACTTGTAAACTTTGCCTAGGGAACAAAATAATCTGGTGCCGACAGTGGATACAGACTACCTTGATCTTCAATTTTAGTGGAAAATTTTTCTTTATACTTCCTTGCTGATTGGTCACTGACATTTGCAACACAGATGTTATTTCTTTCAGTTTTAAGAACAGAGGATACGCCGCCCATTGTTGTAATCGGCTTGCAAGTAATTTTTATGATCGGTCATAAACAGCGGTATTCTCTTTCCCGATTGTTGAAAGATTTCGATGTGTGAAAATTAACGATAATTCATGAATATTTCCATGTTTAAAAATATGCCGCTTGGTCACTGACATTTGCTACACAGATGTCATTTCCTTCAGTTTTCAGAACAGAGGATACGCTGCCTATTGTTATAATCCGCTTGCAAGCAATTTTTATGACCGGTCATAAACAGCGGTATTCCCTTTCGCAAATGTTGAAAGGTTTCAATGTGAAAATTAACGATAATTCATGAATATCTCCACGTTTAAAAATACATGGCTTGGTCACCAACATTTGCTACACAGATGTTATTAGGCATTCTGGGTCTGAGCTTTTCAGCATATTCGCGAATATTATTCTCCTCAGAATATTTCCACTATAAAATATTTATTCATGAAAAATGCTTAGAAAACAAATGACAAATTCCAGGAGAACTTCTCGCGGAACACTTATTCACCCTCTGTGGAACACAGCTTGGGAAACCATGTGCTAAAGAATGATGATGCAGTAGCAATAATGCATTTAAAGAATGATAAAAACCTTGGGAATGATGGAATATGTGGTGATAGAACTACACTGGTTGTGTAATATTGCATGGGACGGAGACAAAACATCAGAAGAATGGATAAGATCAATTTTAATACACACACAGATCATAATGGACTGCAAAAACTACAGAATAATTGCTGTGATGAGTTGCAGGAAAAGTACTTATGAATGTTAACAGAAAGAATAAGAAAACTAATGGAAGGAAATCTAGAAGATGAGCAAGTAGTATTCAGTAGAGGTAGGAAGTACTATGCAACAAATATTAATGGTAACATTAATTGTGGAAAAAACTACATAAAAATAGAAATATTCATGCCCACTTTGTTGACTTGCAGAAAGCATTAGACTGTATAGATCAGAAAAATGTCATGAGCTGTACTTAATTAGAGATGGACAGGAACCTGACATGTCTATTGCAGAATATCAGTGATAATGCAGAGGCTGCTGTGAGATATGAGATATGGTTGAGTAACAGGAAATAGTTCCATCAGCATGAGACAAGGAGACACAATATCCTTGATCATGATTTTGGAAAGAACAATAGAAGCCATAAAGGAGAATTTCATTTCAAGGTTAAATTAAAAGTTAAAACAGGGAGATGTTGGTTGACAATGAACACTAAAACTAAAACAATGATACTCTGAGAAAAGAGGATGAAAAAGCAAATAAATGTCCACTCACATGAGCTGGAAGAGATTAGGAACTTCACATACCTAGGGTGCAACATGGTGCATGATTTAGCCTGTAAAAAAGATAAGATCTCAGCAGAAGTAAAACTACAGGCAGCTAAAAATATATGGAAAAGTAGTAAATCAGCGACCTTTGCTATAAATTAAAGTTTCTATGATGCCATGCTGTTTAGAAGTGTGGTGTTGACTGTTGGATGTATTGGCTCGTGTGTTGTGTTCGGCATTCTGTAGATCGAGAACACCAGTAATCCATCTGGTTGATATGTAATCAAGGAAGAGCAGACTGTTTTCTTTTTATGAAGTGAATTGGATCCTGGGATGTTGGCTGTTTAGATATCTTTGAAAAAAATTCTGGATAAATACAATCTACATTTTATACATCCTGAATTTTGTGTATATTTGAATATTTATTGACACAGAATTAGCAAAGTTGATATGGTAAGACGTCAACTGAATAAATGTATATGTATTAAAAGAGAAATCAGTCAAAACACTATACAAGCTGTATACAAGAGTGATCAAGCCAATTTTACGTTAATAATCCTAGAGTTGGTTTAGAAATAAAACATTTGATCAAAGACTAGAGACCAGTGATATGAGAGTTCATTAGTGTTTAAAATTGGGGAGTGAACAAATAGCATTGATGGCAGTATCATATTGAAAATGAAGATATTACGAAAGAATTTCACATTGTTAGCATTCAGGAATGTGTTAACAGAGTTAATCTCAGGTGGTATGGTCACTTAAACAGAATAGGAGAAGAAAGATTAGCAAAACCAGTGTATACCTCTGTCAGGTTGGCAGGAAAATGAGCCAGAGAAAGACTAAGATATAGGTGGATTGATACAGTAAAAAGTAGAAGATAGAAATATAAAATCTGATAACATTGGAGTCTTGATAGATAACAGATTAATTTGTAGTAAAATTGCCATTAAGAAACTATTATTATTATTATGTGACACCTCCAGGGAGTCCAAAGACTCATCGAGGGAGTGTGCCAATAGCATCGAACGATTGATCTCATTCCAACTACTACCTGTGCTCAAAACGTGCTTAACGTTTTGCTTGTGCCATTAGTAGCAGAGGCTCTACCAATCGACCAACCTTTGCTGACTAGTAATTATAACTTTTTGATATAGTACTATCACATAATATCCTCTACTCTCCCTGAGGGTAAATGTCAGGAATTTGATGGAGATGAATATTCATTTTACAAAACACATTTTTGAGCGTATAAGCTAATAAGAACTTATTAAAGAGTTTAGGGCAGTAGAAACCTTAAATCTTGTCTGAATAACGGATTTTCGAGTTGAGATGACTTAGCCAGTTTCATATGAAGGTTTTTATTATTTAAATTTTTTTTTTTTTTTTTACCTACTAGATGGAGGCATTTCGTATTCCTAATCCTAACTGATAGTATATATTATTGATCTGTATATGTATTTCAAGCGATTTTTTTTTTTCTGCGTTGGTAGGTTAAAAGTTCGAATTTCTTCCAAAAAAAAAAGAGAGGGAGGAAATTACTGCACCAAAGATGGGCCACAGAATCGGTAAAGAAAATATTGCAAAAGACTGATAATGAATTAGATCAAAATGATAAGTTGCGATCTGGATCATGGGCGTTACTTCAAGGTTATGTCCTCTTTTTTATTTTATTAATGTTTATAAATGTAAATCAGCCCATCTGGATTAAAGTATTTGGATTTATAAAATAGCGAATTTGCACTGATTCGTTATTATTACTTGACACCTCCAAGGACTCATCACAGGAAGGCACTCTACTTCACTACTCCACACAATCTATTGTCTGTACTATTTAATCCTCGAATCTACACACAATTCCGCTACTATCATCTACCGTCCACTAATAGTGTTTGATTGTAAATGGCATGTATTCTCTGATCAATATTACTTGTATGCAAGATCAAAAACCGGAGTTGCCTAGCGAATAAACCTGCTACTTCCCTAATGAGATCAGCTAACTCGTTCATTTGAAAAATCGGCCAATATAAAAATTCCTCTCATCAAAACGAGAATCGAAATGAGATCTCTTCCAGTCGAAAGGCGCGATGACCAATGTTTTCTATACTGAAGCTCTTAAATTTCGTTAAATTAATATTACTTCTGAAGTAACACGTTTATAATGCACGATTTATTGCACTTGACTTACACATTTGTAGTTTGGGAACTAGTGTTTGGATTCCTTTTTTGCATATTCAATGGTAGATGAAAATTTGAACTTAGGTATCAGCTTCGTTTAAAATGTTCATGAATCAATATCAGAGAGACACCTGAAGTAATGTACATAGTACCGCGCTGCAAATTATGTGATCTGTTATTACCCGCCCTCTTCTCTGTGCACAGAAGCATTCTTCGTATATACTTATGTAAGAACATAATGATTCCATTGTCAACAATGGCTGTAGTGTTACTAATATAGGTTGCTGTCATGCGTTGTGTTTTACGTCATTCCCACCCACGAAACGCAAATCTATAGAACATTAGCACCGCTGATGGATTGAAAGTTCGATAATCCAGAACAGTTCCCTAACCTGTATACTGGCCACGACGTGAGTGCTGTTTACGTAAATCTTCGTAACATACATGTTGAAGTGTACGACAAAGCTAAAATATCGTAAACATGGATTGCATCAGAACCAGTGGCGGCAGGTAAAAATTTTAAGTGGGGGTGCTGCATATACACAATAAAATAAAATAAAATAAATTTTTTTTTTCCTAATCAGTAACCAATTTATTAATAATTAAATTTACATGTTAAAAAATTGCTTTATTAAAAATATTTCACCCTCACCACGAACAAACACCAATAATAAAAGTTTCGTATCTCACAGAAATAACGAGCGCAAGCACACGATACACTGCCCAAAGAGCAGTGTATCATATCAGTCAAGATAAACGAATATCGGCGAGTCTAACCTGCAAATGACGCGATCATTCTCACACTGCGTTAGATCGCAGTGTATTTGTTTCGTGTAACGATAATTGAAAAAATATAATTCTTTTCATATTTTCAACAGTGACACTCGTCATAATTCAGCCTTGTATCTATAATAAATAAATAATTATGTTATTTTAATAAAATAAAATAAGATTTGCAAAAAATAGTTCACCCTTTCGTATCTCTAAGCGCCTCCGTAGTGCAATTGGAAGAACGACGGTACATTGCGCCATTCTATTGGAAAACCCCTAAGTTCGATTCTCGTCATGACAGGAGGAATCTTTATATGGACTTTTTCAGTCGAAGGTGAGTTAGCCGATCTCATACGGAAGTAGTAGGGTTTTTCTCCCGGAAACTGGTTTTTCATCCCCCATAGAGACAAATCGGTCCTTCAGAACACACGCAATTTACAGACAAAAAATACTAGATGTGGTGGTGGGGGGGGGGGGGAAGTAGATGGCGCTGATGTAGATGATTGGTAGTAGAGGATCGGTGTAGTGGTGGAGACGGAGAGTTGTACAATAGATGTCCTCCCGCGATGAGTGGTCGGACTCGTTGGAGGTGTCACGAATAATAATAATAATAATAATAATCTCACAGAAATAACGTGCGCAATACACTGCCCAAAGAGCAGTGTCAGATTCACTAGTTACGTTAAGGCTCTAAATAGAGCCTTAGTTACATGCAGTGAGAAGTGCAAACGAATATCGGCGAGTCTGGCTGCGATTGGGTGAATGTGATAATTCCGACACTGCGTTAAATCGCAGTGTATTTGTTTCTTAATCTAAAGCGTTAATCGAACAATTCCGATTATTAACTATTCAATGAATGTCGAAACATAAGTTGTAACCTTTAACATGTTGTATTTATATAATGTTGTAAGCATTGTTATTATTTATAAACACAAACAAAATTTAATTTTTTCCTTGGGGATGCTGCAGTGTCTCAGTGCTTATGTACGGGCCGCCACTGATCAGAACACTTAACGGGATTAAACTGGCATTCATAACTTTATCTCAGAGTCAATGTTAGGCAAGAAAAGTATTTTAGTTCCTTACATCCATGTAGAATCGTATAGTTGTATACAGACATTCCTTTTATCATATGATTATATTTTGTTGTAAATGACAGTACAAAACGAGAGAGAGAGAGTAGTTTCCATACTGTCGAAGAGAGTACTGGTATGTTATTATTATTTTTGAAAAAAACTATCATTTTTGAGTAAGGGAAGTGGTTTAAATCTTTATATCAGATTGAAATGTTGCGTCAAAATCGTTTTTTTTTTCCTTTGTGTCTGTGTGTGGGTGTCTGTGTGTGTGTGTGTGTTTTCTTGTCTTTGGCAATTTTTTAGCCAAAGAGTACATTTTTTTTTGGGGGGGGGGGTCTTCAAGAAGATTACTTTTATAAAACAATTATGTTATAAACTAATCACATCTTAACAGGTTCACCGTTTGTCCTAAATTAAATTTTGTTCATTGTTTTTATTAACAATCCCAATAAACGAATTCAGTTCAAAATAATGTCCAAAGACAAAGCAAACTGGCTATTTTTGCTTGTTATAAATGTTATTATAAGTTGTTATAAATTAAACTCAGCAGTTATGAAATAAATCCTAATGCATCTAATCAATCCTCTAATGGAAAAAAAAAATTTAATTATCTTTAAAGCTCAGTTTGCAAAAAATAGCAAAATAACTTCTGTTGAAAGGTGGGGGAAGAGAAACAACAAAGAAAGAAAAGAACATTTTTAATAAAATGTGTTCCGCTGCATTAACTCGAAGAATAAAATATTGCATGTTTCAAAATAAATTTACTGCTATTTTTTGAAGTAGCTGCAATTCGCTATTATTCATACTGAAATATAATACATGGCACGTTCTTCCAAAAGTAAAGTGCATCTTACTCCTCCTGTGAAAAATTTCGATAATATAATCTGAATCGTCTGTAACACATGATTTGAATATTCGAACCTCCCCCACTCCCTTCCCCTAAAAACCGCCGAATGCATATATTATATGCTCTTAGGCATAAAAATTTCTAGAAGGAAAACCTCGAAAATTTTTTGTTGTTGTTGTTCAAACAGTAAAATTAAGATTATAATAGATAAGGATACTGAAGCGTGAAATACTGGTAGGAAATGAGACACTCATAGTTATTTATTTATACTTCACTTCGTATGAAAGGGGGGGGGATGTAATTGGTGGATATCAATAAGAATTTTGAATCGATCAATATTTCATTTATCGTATACTTTACAGCTGTAACTTAAGCATTGAATTTATTATTGATAATAAGTTCTGTTAATAGGGTAAGATACCCAAGAACCGACTGTTAGTTTTTGTCTCCCCGTCTTTTTTTTTTTTTTATTTATTTATTGGTTTTTCGTATTTATTACTTCAATTAAAAAAAAATCGAAAATCTGCATTTCATATACTAGATTTTTCCTACTAATGTCATTTTTATTTTAATGTAATAATTTCTTTGCTAGCATCAGGAAATGGTCCTGCTTTTTTTTTTTTTAAGGCAGTATTCGCGTGCAGCATTTTAAAGCTAATTCTAAGATTAAGATTCTTCTGACGTATTAGAAATAGTATATAAATTTATATATTATTTATAAAATGTATATATTACTTTTTCAATAACTGAAAAATCTAAAGGAAGTTTTAAGCACAATGTCTCTTGTCATATGTATCGACTGTTCTGTTAGGACCGCGTCTAATCACGTTCCAAAACCATGTGGTTCGAACTGTTTCATTAAAAGTTTAAATTCAAATAGTTCTAACCATGCGGTCGGTACTTTTCGCTAAATTTCGGAATCATTTTTATCTTAAATAGTAATGGTCCTCTGAAATTGTTCGGCCACCTTTCCTTCTTAAAAACGGAAAGGTGCAGTCGACAATGAATAGTTGCATTTCAGATATGAGTTTCAATCTACGTGAAACTGTGCACTCTTAGCTAAAATAGACTCCTGGTTTTATATTTTAGTTAAGGCTGCCTTAAGCTAAAATTTATTAAAAACTTTTGATGTAATTTAGCAGAAGAACGGTAACACATTTTATATACGGTATATAGTTGTAATCTGTTTTAATCTTTGCGGTTAAAAAGAAAAAAAAAACACTAATGCTAAAAATTGAGTAACAAATGGTAATTGTAATTCAATTGTACTTGGAGCAGCACATCTCCATAATTAAATCTGTTCATCTTTAGGTGTAATAGGACTAATATTTCGTCTCTGTCACAGAGACATAATCTGGAATGCAATATAAAAATTGTAATAATACAACTACATATACCATATACACACGCTCATCCACAAAGATGCAATAAATGGAAGATGTTGGACTATGTCTTGCGGAGAAGGCAAAAAAAAAAAAAAAGAAAAAAATGGTACACTATGACGTATTTCAAGCAACATATTGTGCTATTCTTTTGAAATAACATTATAGCTGGATAAGTTCATTGACAATTATGAGATTAGTGAACGTATACGTTACTAATTGACATTCCCGTTTAGGTTTAAACGGGAATGTCTGGTCAAACATTGCGTTCATCTTTGAATAGATGCTTTTAATAATGTATTTGTTTATATGGTAGTTTCCATGGTAAAAATAGCTTTCTCGTGTCAAAATAATTTCGGAAGTATGTCATCATCTATCGATTGCTCATATAGCGTGCAATATCAGTGATGAAAATTCTTGGGGAATAGAACTGACCTAAACAACAACACAAAAAAAAAATGCTTCTTTGTCTTCGGTCAGCCTATCCTTTTATTTTTAAGAGAATCCTTATTCTCTATATAGAGCAGACGAGATCATTATTGGATAACTAAGTTAAATTATCATCGTTGCTGATCCTTTGAATTTCGTAGTTATTTTTTATACTTTTCTTTCCGGTTTAATGTTATGTTTTGTATCGGATGTGAAGAAATAAATTTGAAAACGGCTAAAACACTGTAAAACCAATTTAAGTTCATGTCGGAGGCGCCAAGAAAGAAAGGGATAAGTAGGGCACCTCCTTGGCTGTCGGAATCTCCCAAAGGTTCGAAAGAAACTCATTTTCTACAGGTGTGTATGTTCATATATTTACATAGTATTGTAGGAAAATTAGGTTAACTTCGTTTGTATGTTTTATTTGATAGAATATTGATAACCAACTAGACAAAATTCTGTTCTAACAGCAATTTTTGACTATCCGCTATCCCAGAAAAAGTCATAGGACATCAATATCCCTCTTTAAGAAAATGAATGAGACTTTATTAATAATGCAAATTTTGCGAAGGAGATCAACGGTTCTCTCAGAAGTCATTGAGGACTTGTATGCCGAATGATGACTAAAAGAGTTAACAGGATTTCGGAGAGTGGGAAGGGTGGGATGGTAGTTTGAGGAAGCTTGTACATATATCTAAGCATCAACAGCCGACAACGTGCTGAAGAAATGGAAGTCCATAGATGACTCTAAGCCCAAAATACGATCAAGTAGGTGTTAAATAATAATTGAGAATCTATGCTTGATTTAACTAGCCATTTGACTATTTACACAACAAGTGAACAGCTACGTTAAATTTTTTTAGATCTGCTCACAGGTGTTTTTTGACAACAATGAATATACTGTGCTTAATCGATTGGCATGGGTCAGGCCACTTAGAACCTGTAACGTGGAACAGTGAGTCACGCTACGCTCTTTTTTTCATCTCACTGATGTGACTGGGTCTGATGGATCTTCTACATTACACAAACCATAATAATCTTCAGAAAACTATTGTATGCAACATATGCTTAACAATTATAGGAAAATTAAAAATATTTTTATGAGAAAGCTTATTTTTGTTTAATAAAACGCTATAATAGATTAATTAATTATCGAAGTATTTTAGCTTTGATCGTTTGCTGTAGTTTTGATAACAATTGTTGATTCAACATGAATTAGTTAACATATAGTAATAAATTTAGTGTTTAATAGTGCCATAATAACTTCGATTAAAATAATGGCAGCGACGTAACTGTCGTAACTCGAAATAAACCCAGAAATTAGAAAGGGACCTGAGACTTTAAAGGACTCGGAGAGTTCTTAAGAGATCTACGAAAACGTTTTCGAACAAAAAGAAAAATTTGTTAAAGATTTAAAATCATTGTAATGGCATCGATTTAATATTACGATAAGAAATTAAGACCATGATGACCATCGTCAGTGACGCCAGAAATATTTATCTGAAGTAAAAGATCTTTTTCAAGTGGAAGAAAAAAGTTCGTTGGTTATATTTCAAGGTCGTAGAGTCTTTCCTTCAAGGAATATCGTTTTTTTTTTTTTTATTTTTTTTTATTTTAAAACAGACGAGAGGCTTGAGAACACATGGGAAAGAAACACCCATGTAATATTAGAAGAGTGTAATGGGGTCGTCTGTAGTTAGTCGAGCAGAAAGACTACTTGTGTAATCTGAGGAACTGTGACCTAGATCTAGAGGGATGCTCATAAAAAGTGAGCCTTGAAATAGAGGTTCATTAAGTGACCAGGAGTTGAAGGGTGTCAGAGCAATTATACTTAATTTAAGGAGGTCCATCCTCTGCTCTGCATAGGATTTACATATCAATCCATCACCGTGTAATTCTAACTAACCATTATAATTGGAGTGCATTCATTTTTTTTTTCGATTGGATTTTCTGGAAGACAACAACCACAACAACAACACCGCATAGCACACCATGAATTTAAAAGTCCTAGTAAATATTTGTGGTGTTCTGGATGACATTCAAATCCAGATTTTTTCTTACAAGTGGTACTTTGATTTTTACAACTGCCCTATGGAGGTACTTTCTCTTTACGGATATATATCTATGAATTAAATCAATACTTCGGTCGCCAGATGGTAGTAATGCCGTCTACAACTGAATTTCACATACAGAGATCCGATACTAATAAATGTGAAATTTATCAAATTCCATTTATGACCATCGTAAATATTTCATCATTTTCTTTATCTGGCTTTAGTTTTAGAATTAGTCATTGGGTTCGAGATTTTGTGTTCCAAATTGCAACGGCTTCATAATCATTATTTGTAGAAAGATATTAAACTAGAAATATATCCGAACTATATTTTTTCACTCCAGAGATGACGCAGTTAATATCAAAGAGACGAAATACTAATAACTGCTTTATTCCTCCGTGGGGGTGGCAATTACTGATGTGAAGAAATACGCAGTTTGCCCTCGATCCAGTTCTGTAATATGAAAAAAAAAAAAATTGTCGTACTTATTAATATTCGTCTAGCGAATCCTTAAACAGTTTTCTGGCTATAAATAACGCTCAGCGACTAGGCGCTATCCTCTTATTTCGTAAGGAACCGGAGCCATATGAAATAAGGATGCGAAGAAATTCTCTTGTGCAAGTGATCGAAAATGAAATGAAAACGGTCTAAATTCTTTTATATAATATTGCGATAAAGTTAATATCGTGACGTGTTATCTTTCGATAAAATAATTCACTTGTAGTGGAATTCGTTAAATTTACTTTATTTAGAGTTGAATAAATTTTAATTTTAATTGAATGAACATATATAGCTTCTAATATATAAGAGCAGACTTGTCGTGAAGATGCTTCACGTGCAAACTTTCTTTTTGTACACTCAAATAAGGATCGATATATGATAATTTCTTGTCAAGTATAATATACTTTATAAATAAGTGAAAAAATCCTCTAATAGCTTTTATAATCTCAAGTATTTTAATAATATTGTAAATAAACCACTCCATTCTTTGTATATAGAAATTATACTATTAGTGTATTGCCTCGGCCTTGCACATCAGTGATGGGTTTTTGAGTGGAAAAATGGCGGCTCGCGTGTTAGTGTTTTGTGTCGTGTGTTATTGATGGTGAATTGTGTATTTGACTGATAAGTTTTCAGAGATTTATGCTTATATTCATTAGTAATATCAGTTATTTGCTTGCCGCAATAAACAGGCATTTTACATTTTATTTCCCATACAAGGTAAGTCAACTGACTTCGCAAAGGCGATACGCTAGGCCTACTGCCATTAGTGTCGTTGTTGTATTTTAACATCTTGTTGCTAGTTGACGCGCCTATGCTTGATATTGCTGGTAGTCCTTTGCGGCTGCGGGATATTTTACAAAAACTTCTGCTGGCAGGTCTTTAGACCTGCGGGATATTTTATTAACGCACATACGCAACTAAATCGATATGAGCGTGCCTGACCTGGACGTATTTGCTGATCTGCTCGAAAGAGAGCCAGCTCTTGAACTCATTGATAAACTACAAAAGAAGTTCAAGTTGACATGGCCTACTAGCATGATTGACCCCGACACTATTATTGAGTCACTCGATAAAAAGCTAGCACTCAGTTTTATTAAAAAGCTCCTCAAAAAGTTTGAACGGGATTGGCCCGGCTACTTAAATTTGTATTCCTCACCTGAAGTTGAAGTTGAGGAAAATGAAGACTCCCCACAAGTGGAGGAAAAACTCAATCTAGTTGTCTCTACCTCTAATCCTTCTGATCAAGAAGAAACTCACGCACGTAAGAAGAGAAAAATTCTTGCTGCTGAATCAACAAATGTTGTTGGTATGGAAGAGGATGTTCCCATTTCAGATCCCTCTGTTTCCCACAATGAAAAGGTGCCACCGATTATCCTAAGGGAAAAGCAGAGATGGACAACACTCAGAACCATCATGGCAAATTCACAAATTCATTACACGTCTGCTAAAAATGCAGACGAGGGAATACGAATTCAGCCCACCACGGTGGCTGACTATAGAAACCTTACAAAGGAACTGGATACTAGAGGAACCCAATATCACACATTTTCACTTGCCTCTGAAAAAAATCTGAAAGTAGTCTTACGAGGAGTCTCTGAGGATATTGACACAGATGAAATAGTTACTGACCTTAACCTACAGGAACTACCCCCCATAAAGGTCACTAGAATGTTTAGATCAAATAAGACACCTATGCCTTTAGTCTTAGTAGAAATTCATAACATCTACAAAGACATTTATAATTTAAAATCAATCTGTGGACTCAAAATCACCACAGAACCATTGAGAAAGAAATCATCTTCTGGGCAGTGCCACCGGTGCCAAAAATTTGGCCATGCCCAGAAGCTATGCAAAGCTCAGTTCAGATGCGTAAAATGTGGCGAGAATCACCCCACAAACACCTGCGCCAAGCCAAAAACCACCCCGGCTAAGTGCGCTAATTGTGGGGGTCCCCACCCTGCTAATTATAGAGGGTGTATGCATCATCCCAAAAACAGATGGAATGATCCCAGTCATCAATCTACCTCGTCATCTAATGCGAGAGTTCCTGAAGCTCAGGCTACTCAGTTCTCCAAGAGTGAGAACATGACAACTGGTGCTCGCCCATCATTAACTGAGCCCCTTAAGAAAACGAATCTTCAACATCAAGTAAGAACATATGCTGATGTGGCCCGCTCCAAACAGATAGTACAAACCCAGAACCGGAATACTCCACACTCAAATCTATCAGCTGTTATCACCTCTTCTCTTGCAAACATGCTCCAGGATTTCAGCAACTCAAATCCATCCTTAAGTGTCACAAAAAGATTCCTACAGCAAACCCAATCCATATTATCTGCACTCTCTGATGCATAGGAAAAAAATCGTCCCAAACTCTCTTAGGATTATCGGTTGGAATGCCAACGGTATAAAAAACAAACTATTAGAAATCCAGGAATTTAATAATAGATACAACCCAGATATACTGCTAATTAATGAAACTCACCTGAGGCCTGCTGACACCCTGAAAATCAGAGGGTATCAGATTTACAGAAACGACAGGCTTGGGTATAGAGGTGGAGGTACAGCCACTCTTATCAAAAGCTATATCAATCATCACTCAATAACCAACCCTACTACCACCAACCTCGAAATCACAGGAATCAATGTTCTCACAAACTCAATTGGGAACCTCAAAATTTTTTCTGCTTACAACCCTCCATTAAAGACATTATTGACCTCAGATCTGGATGCCATCCTTGGAGTAAAAGGACCGATCATCATCGCTGGAGACCTCAATGCAAAGCATCCTGCTTGGAACAGTAAATCCACTAACAAAAATGGTCGTATCCTTTCTAGCTACACAGGATTAAACCATGCTGTTGTGGCTGGACCTACCGAACCAACTCATCTCAGTACATCTGGCACTGCTGACATCTTGGATATAGCCATCCTGCAAGACATTAAACTACAGTACAGCCTTACATCACTAAACGAGCTGTCGTCGGATCACAACCCAATTCTACTGCAATTGGGAGAACAAGAATGCCTGTCTCCTCCTCATTCAGGCATATCGTGGGAGAGATTGTCTAAAGCACTTCGGGATCAAATAGGACCCGTCCCACACATATGCACACCAGAAGATGTGGATTCTGCAGTGACTAGCCTCACCCAACAGATTAAATCCGCTATAATGGTTGCAACCTTCCAGAAACCTGTTCCCAAGCCTGATCGTTTGCCTGAGGACATTATGGACCTGATCAGAGAGAAGAACAGAGCTAGGAAGAGATTTCGTAACACTCGCGCTCCTCAGGATAAGACAGTGCTTAATAGATTGAATGGAGCAGTAAGAGATGCACTTAAAACGCATAGAAACGAAGTTTGGGATAAAAAGTTAGCCTCTATCTCACCTATTGATCACTCTATCTGGGGCCTACTGAGAAACATCAAAAACAAAAACAGATCCCTCCCCCCTATAATCTCAAACCAGGGCCTAATCCACACAGATGCAGATAAGGCAGAAGCCATACTTAAAAATCTTGAGGATCAGTGCAAACCATCTTATAACAACATTGATTTCAATCATCTGTATAAAATCCACAGACAGGTTAGACATGCACTAAACCTCCCGGATACCAGTGCTGATCATATTGCACCCGCATCACCTGTTGAATTATATGATATTATTAAAAAACTTAAGAACAATAAAGCTCCTGGACCAGACAGCATCTCAAACAGGGTGATCAAGCTGCTGCCTCGAAAAGCTATAGTGCATCTGACCAGTATAATAAATGCAATCTTAAGACTTCACTATTTTCCTTCCACCTGGAAACTGGCTGATGTGATTCCTATACATAAGCCAGGCAAAGACCCACACTTACCGCAGAATTATCGTCCAATCAGTCTCATCTCCAACCTGGGTAAGATTGCAGAGAAGGTCATCCTCTCACGACTCCAAACCTCAATAAATGACCTAAACATCCTCCCTAAAGAACAGTTTGGTTTTCGGCAACACCATAGTACTACCCAGCAAATCCATAGAATTGTGGAATATATCATCACCAGCTACAACTGGCGCCAGTACACAGGAGCTGTTTTCCTAGACCTATCTAAAGCATTTGATAAAATCTGGCATTTTGGACTCCTGCACAAACTTATCTCAGCCGGCATCTCACTAAAAATGGTTCATCTAATCCGTTCATATCTTCAGAATAGATCAATGCAAGTTAAAATTAACGGTTCTATATCGTCCCAGCGCCATATCTTTGCTGGAGTGCCACAGGGATCTCTACTGGCTCCATTGCTGTTTTCTGTATACATGTCAGACATCCCTCACAATCCGATGACTTCCATTTTAGCGCTGTATGCGGACGATACGGCAATACTAACCAGATCCCTCAGACCCCACTTCGTTACTAGAAAGCTTCAAGAAAACATTCTAAAGCTGGAGGGTTGGTTCTCTAGGTGGAGATTGGAAGTCAACCCCCTGAAAAGCTCAGCGGTTCTTTTCTCAAAAAGGCCAATGTCTCCTGCAGGAGATGTGTTACTATTCAATACTAAAATTCCCTGGCAGACAGAAACAAATTACCTGGGTGTAATTCTCGACAAAAAGCTATCTTTCAACCAACATATCAAGTCTGCATGTGCAAAAGCATCTAAAGCCATAGCTCAGATTTACCCGCTAATTAATAGAAATAGCAAGCTCAGCAACAGAATCAAATTGCAACTTTACCAGATGACGATTCGTCCCATAATCACCTATGCCTCTCCAGCCTGGAGCCACACCTCTAACGCTAACATTATCAAGATTCAGCGTGTGCAGAACAAGTGCTTGAGAATGATTCTGAACGCCCCGTGGTATGTTAGAAACAGCCAGCTCCATAGAGACACAAATATTCCATATATTCTCTCTTATCTACAATCCTTAGCTTCCAAGTTTTTTCTAAAGACGTCCACACACCCCAATGATTTGATTCAACAAGCTGCAGCATATGAGCCAACGGACATATTCAAATATAGAAGACCAAAAACTATATTAGCCTCCTATAACGATGCATAATCTCCATGCCCATTCAGGGCGAGCAAACTGCTCGTAAATTTTACCCTCACTGTAACCACGACAGATAGCGGGGAATATGAAAAGCATCTTGCTTCACCCTTAAAGACATAAATGTCAATTGTCAATTGTCAATTGCCTTGCACATTGAAAATGCATATACTGTACTGTATTTTCCATTCTGCATTGATACGAAATTTGAACTCAGTGTATATCATATGATATGACGATATGGTATATATATATATATATATATGGTATATATATATGATATATATATATGATATAATATATAATATTTATATACGTGATATATACATGATACATGATATAATATATGATATGGTATATATGATATAATCTTTTATATGCGCGTATCATTCGTTTCTGTTTTCTACTACAATAGTAAAGTTTCTCAACAGCTGTAGTTGACTCTCATATTCGTGCAATTACAAACCGTACTTTGCACTTAAGTCTCAGTTATACAGACGTACTAACAAAACCTACTAGAAACAAACAATGCGCGGAACATATGATTTGGACAGCGGTGCGCGCGCCACGCGACAAACTTAAGAGTTGAACTAGTGAATGAGATTGTAGCTTTATAAGAGCCAATTGTGTGAAGAGGCCTTAACCAGTGGACTTATACTCTTGGGACATTGTCGGAGTTGTTCAGGGAAAAGCGTTATACGGTTGCTTCTACGTCTCGTTTTTATGTTCATCTTTTGTATTAGCTTCTTTCCAACTGGATCGTCGCGTTGTGGTGCACGAAAACCTTTAGTAAATAACGTTGCCAAGGAACCGAAGAGGTAATACATGTAGCAAACGGTCTCGATCGACTGATCAGCAGTGGAAGTTCGGTGTGTGGAGGAGTCAGCGATATGTTGTGATAGTGGCTTTAGAGATAGACGCACACACACACACACCTGTTAGAGATGGCTGTCGGGACAGAGTAAATAATGAGGTAGGATAATACTAGTGTAAGACTTTTCTACTTAACACTATCTTTGTAGAAGTAGTAAAATATGTATTTGTTGAAGGACATACTTCTAAGTATTCGCAGGCAATAAATCCGCTCGTATAAATGCTGGAAAGATGGTTGATAAAGCATAACAAGACGGGTATAGAAACCTACTTGTTTTTTTTTCTCCTCTTTTAATCAAATAATTTATCATTATTATTATTATTATTATTATTATTATTATTATTATTATTATTATTTAAAAATAATTTATTAAATAACAAATACTAGTTTTTCGAAACAACTTAACTTCCGTTGTTTATGTATATGATTTTTATTTTATTAATTTTTTAAAGCGCGCGTGTGTGTGTGTGTGTGTGTGTGTGTGTGTGTGTGTGTGTGTGTGTGTGTGTGTGTGTGTGTGTGTGTGTGTGTGTGTGTGTGTGTGTGTGTGTGTGTGTGTGTGTGTGTGTGTGTGTGTGTGTGTGTGCGTGCGTGCGTGCGTGCGTGCGTGCGTGTGTGATAAACTGGAATTTTTGCAATTCGTGTTCCAGTAAAAAAAAAAACTAAAATCATATTTCAAATATAAATTCAAACGCAAACGCGCACGAATTTTAGAAGCCATTTCTTTTTTTTACCATCAACTTTTCACATAATTTGAATAAATGGCGAAAATCAATATAAATTGCTCGATCTTTTGCGATTTTGTTTTTCTGATATTTAGGAAATAGAATTTTTACTGTTCACCACTACTGCATTGATGAAAAGAAAAGATTCTGGAACACAAAAAAAAAAAAAAAAAAACAGTTTTCATGGAAGCGATCTACTCTGAGTAACCTTCGCAGTTTGCTATACCAAAATATGTATCATCTTTTATATAAATATTATTGTCTTGACTTTTTTAAATAAATAAATAACTCGTGATACAAAAAGGAATTATTTACAATATAATTCTTTAAACTAAATATTTCAAATGGTTCTGAAAGTATAAATAACAATTGTAATAAGAAGAAAGTGAAAAATTTTTATAGTTCAGCACCATGATTTTCAATAACACAAAATTCACTTTCGGCACTGAAAATAATCCTTCATGTCTCAAATAGTCAGATACATTCCGATTGCCTACTATTTATAGTATTGCATTTATATTAGGATAAATTATTCAATAAACCCCAGAGATGACTCTAATCTCACTCGTCTCCTGAGTTAAATAGAAGGCAAATATTCGGCATGTTAGTCAATACTCTGAAATCGATATTTTTACCTTGACTGTTTTTTAATAACTTGTGATACAGATAGGAGTTATTTAAAATATAATTCTTTAAATCAATATATAATTTTTAAAAGAAAGGATATATTTTTAGGATACCAGTAAAATATAATTGGTTTTCGAAACTTATATCAGCAACATAACACAGCTTTTCGAAAGCCGCCTGTATGTTGTTATCCTCAATTTTTATTTTTATTTTTTTGGAAAAAAAACGCTGCCCTCGGAAAAGCGAGAAAAATATGCGGTGTTAGCCAAGTTTTCTGCTTTGCTTCTAACTGCCTGTATTAAACGCCCTAGACAGAGTTTGCATTCTTTGCCGCTAGTTTCTAGGAATCCTCCTCCTCTTTCTCTTATAGTCTAAAGCAACGTCAGCTTTCATCGTAGTCTAGCAATGAATATTAAAGTCTGCGATAATCCACTTTTTAACTACGTGAGGTTATCTGCGTTGACCTCCTACTTCTCTCAACAATAGATTCATTTTCAAAGTTTTCATATTCAAACACGACAGAAACTAATTTCATTTGATGGATAATGTTTTGTGATTAATCTGCATATTAGCCTGTTCAGATATATGTGTTTATTGATGTATTTTTAAACATTTTTTTATATTATTGGATAGATGCTTTTGAACAACATTTGCGCGCGTGAACTGTACTAGACTGTACTTTACTAATTATTCCATAAAAATTAGTAAATAAAAATTCTATGCACTAAAATGAATGCGATACATGAAATCTGCCTATTTTAATGCTAGTTACAAAATCCTTCTTGACAAGTGCTATTAATATCACAATTACTGATAGACACAACTTATGTCCTTTGTTCCCCTCCTACAAGATACGCTCATTGAGAATTTAACTGGTTTTGACGAAGCCTAAAAGCAATACTACATTCAGCAAAATAGACAACAGATAAAAGCAAGTTGTCTTAATGAAAAAATATCTCATTAAAGTATAAAAGTAAGCATTATAGATAACTATTTTGTATATAATGACAGCAAAATAGGATGACATAAAAACTAAAGAGGTTTAATCCTACCATTTTAGAATATTTATCCCAGTAGGAAGGATTTATAAATATGTTGGTTTTATAAATTAAATACTGAATATTATCAAGGCATTTAATATAGTGTATGCAAAAAGAAAAACAAACTTCAAGTGTAAAAGTGATAGGATAATTATACCTTGGCTTCAACTTGTCTGACTTTACAGACAACTTTCGCATTCCTTAGCTTTTGATATAGCAAATGTATGAGGTCTCCATGCTTCTCCATAACTTCACTTTCTTACTTATCATAAGCACAGTATAGCAAAACATTCAAACATTAAACAGTCTAATATAGCGGCGTCTCCAAGTCCAAGGCGGATATTCTACACTACATAATCCATTCTCTGAACTAATCCACAAGCTATGCCGCCCACTAACAGTATTTGTCCGTTAACGTCTTCTTCTTCTTTTTTTTTTTTTTTTTTGTCGACTTGCCTGTATGAGGGATGAAAATAAGAGTTTCCTAGAGGGGATAATCCTGCTTCAGAACTCACTTTCAGTTTAAAAAAGCCCACCTAAAACTTCCTCTCGTCCTGACGAAAATCGAAATCAAAGAGCGTAAAATATCCCATCATTATTCCAACTTCACTACATAGCAAGGAATTTTTAATTAAACTAAATTTATCTAAATCCATCGTGTTTCACGAGATTAAAATAGGCAGCTAGACATACAGACTTGTCCTTTAATATTTTTGCTTCAAAGGATCTTCCATAAATTACACAATGCTTTGATGGAGGTGATCTTTTTATATTTTATGTGACTGATATAGTTGGGAATAATAACAGATGTAAAAATGCGAAGGCATCGTGCAATTTATTGATGGGCTCTATGATGGTTTGTTGACAAAGAAAAGTTCCTTAAAGGAAATGAAAGTAGAATGCCAACTACTCATTCGTTTTATTTGTTCGTATTGCTTTCTCCAGACAGGAAAATAAGTCTTCTAGGAGACGGGTTAGTCATTATGATTTTATCGAAACTATTGCCTGATTTCTGTTTTAACTCAGTTCTGTCCTTCGTAATGTGTAAATATAGCAGACCAGTTCTTGGTATCGAATGTATATTCCTTTCACACACACACACACACACACACACACACACACACACACACACACACACACACACACACACACACACACACACACACACACACACACACACACACACACACACACACACACACACACACACACACACACACACACACACACACACAAACTGACCCACTTTTTACTCATAAGAGCAAAACACATCTTATCCTTCTACAGGATTAAATTTCGCAATATTACCGTCGAGACCCCGATCTTTGCGACTGTTCCAGGTCATTTGTTACGAGTGACCTCTGGAAGAATAGACACCAACACACAGAGCGAAAGCGGTGTCCTTAAATTGACGGTAACCTTGTTATAAGCTTGGGAAGGCAAATACTAACGCGCTGGTAGCACTTAAGCATCTTGAAACTAAAGTATACCAACTAATGTTTGCCTCTTACATAATATGCAATAGTAGCCGTTGTGCTTCCCCCCTCCCCCCTTTTTTTTTCATATGAAAATGAAATATGGGTTACCCTGACTTCAGCAAGCAGCTGCACGTATGAACTTGTACACACCATTTTAAGCTAGTACCTAATAATGGGAAACTGAAAAAAAAAAAAAAAAATACTAGATACCCTATTAGTGGTTCTTAAAATTTTTACACAGAACTGATTTATTAATAACCAAAGCGGACAAAGGAAATTCAACAGTCATTCTGAACTCGACAGAAGTGATTTATGAAAAATTAAATTATTTCGAGATTCAAATAATACAAAATATTTTAATTTTTATTATAAATATAAATTACAGAAACTGTTGAACTATAGATGTGTATTTTTTACTAAGTAATTTAAGGAAATTACAACGTCACTAGGATATACATTAAAATAAATTTTATTATACTTCAATATTTCGGTAACGTCACGTTGCCATTTTCAAGAAACTTAAGAACAAGACACGTACACGCAGGCACAACAAACAGTAAATGAGGAAGAAGCAGGAAGCTATTATTTCTCCTAAAGTCCTGATGGTTCCCCCTAGCGGACAATGTTGGTATTCTTGGGTGATTGGGCTGAAGGTCTTCTGATGTAGGTTCCCAAATTTGAGGCAGTCTCATGCAGCCAAATTTGTTGAAGTTTGGATTGTTTCTTAGAGCTGAAGCTGATTCCATGAAAAGGCTTTCATATTTGTATTTACTACAGTGTATTACCGTAGTAAATATACACCAGCCAGGTCTAGGGGGATACCCCCAGGTAGGTCTAGGGGATACTAGAAGTATACCCATAGACCTACCTGGTGTATACCAGATCCCTTGCAGCTGCAAGCTGTCCTACTTTGGCCAAACAGGCAGGACAGCAAATATCAGAATTTCAGAACACAGGGACTACATCCAGTTTCACCAATACAGCCACTCTGGTCTTGCTAACCATGCGCTATATATCTGCCATAGAATACGGTGGAAGAAAGCCACGGTAATACACCGTAGTAAATACAAATATGAAAGGCTTTTCATAGAATCAGCTTCAGCCCTAAGAAACAATCCAAACCTCAACAAATTTGGCTACATGAGACTGCCTCAAATTTGGGAAACCTACATCAGAAGACCTTCAGCCCAATCACCCAAGAATACCAACATTGCCTGCTAGGGGGCACCATCAGAACTCTAGGAGAAATAATAGCTTCCTGCTTCTTCCTCATTTACTGTTTGTTGTGCCTGCGTGTACGTGTCTTGTTCTTAAGTTTCTTGAAAATTGCCGAAATATTGAAGTATATTAAAATTTATTTTAATGTATACCCTAGTGACGTTGTAATTTCCTTAAATTACTTAGTAAAAAATGCATAACCAACGTCTAAGCCTTTCCAAGAGAATATAAATGTGTATGAATACCATACTACAGATTATAATGCATAAGCATCAGAAATTGTTGAACTAAATAACATAAACTGTCGAAATACTGAAGAAGATGACAATTCAAATCAGATTCGAATGCTATTTAGAATGGCATCTATTTATGCGATAAAGAGATAAAGATATTGCTTGTACACGTATAATCTTCGCGGAGTGACATTTGACATTAATGGCTTTAGGGGTGAAGCAAGATGCTTTTCATATTTCCCGCTATCTGTTACGGCTACAGTGAGGGAAAAATTTTGTGAGCAGTTTGCTCGCCCTGAATGGGCATGGAGATTATGCATCGCCACAGGGGGTTAAAATAGCTTTTGGTCTTCTATGTTTGAATATATCCGTTGAATCATAGTCTACAGCTTGCTGAACTAGATCGTTGGGGCTAAAGCTTTCTTTTTTTCTTCAATCTTTAGATTGTAGGAAATAGAAAATATATGAAATATTTGTATCTCGTTTGTATGAAGTTGTTGCTTGGTTCTGACGAACCATGGAGGGTTTAGAATCATTCGCAGGCACTTGTTTAGTACACGTTGCAGTTTGAGAATGTTAGTATTAGAGGTATGGCTCCAGGCCGGAGAAGCGTAAGTGACTATGGGACGAATCAGCAGCTGGTATAAAAGCAATTTGATTCTGATGTTTAGCTTGCTGTTCCTGTTGATTAGGGGAGTGGATCTGAGCAATGGCTTTAAATGCTTTTGAACACGTAGTCTTGATGTACTAGTTAAAAGTTATTTTTTTGTAGAGCACGACACCAAGGTATATTTTGTTTCTGTCTGCCAAGGGATTTTAGTAATGAATAGTAAGACGTCTCCTGCAGGAGATATCGATCTTTTCGTGAAGAGAATGAGCTCTTTTAGGTATTTACTTGTAGTCTCCATTTGGAGAACCATTTCTCTAACTTTAGAAGGTTTTCTTGTAGCTTTTTAGCAACAAGGTGTGGCCGAAGAGATCTGACTAATAATGTTGTATCGTCCGCAAATAGGCCCATGATGGATGACAATGGGTTGTGCGAAATATCTGAAATGTATATAGAGAACAGTAATAGAGCCAGTAGGGATCCCTGTGGTGCTCCGGCCAAGATATGGCGCTGGAAGGAGGTAGTATCATTTATCTTGGCTTGCATGTTTCTATTCTGTAGAAGGCGATCCAAAAGAATTTTATCGTTATGTCGCAAGCAAAAGAAAGAATGAATGTGGAAGAATAACTTTGTTGAATGCAGATGGTACACAAGTGTCAGAAGCTAAGGAGATTGTTCAGTTAATGAGTGCTCACTTTGCTACGATATATCAACCAGGTGTATGTAGCATGGTGCTACTGCTACGTTGGAAGAAGAGTTAGAGGTTCATGAAAATGAGGTTGAAGAGCTCTTGCATAACCTGAATAAGAATTTGTCAATAGGGATAGATGGAATATCTGCCCTTTTTTTAAATTGATGTTCAGCTGAATTGGCTAGGCCTTTCACACATTTGTATAACTTGAGTCTCAGCTCAGGAATGATACCACAGGAATGGAAGGAATGTATGATATGAATGTATGTATGAATGAATATATGATGTACATTGCAGAAGGGTGGTGCAAAAACTAATGTGTATAATTACCGACTTATTAGCATCTCTGGTGTGGTAGCGAAGATTTTAGAGAAGTTGGTAAGAACTAGCATACAGAAATGGGTAGACAAGCATTCTATACTCTGCAAGGAACAGCATGGGTTTACTAAAGGAAGGTCATGTTTTAGCAATTTGCTCATATTTTAAAGCAATGTTACGGCCGAGTTGGATAAAGGGAATGGATACACTATGATAATGTTGGATTTTTCTAAGGCATTTGATAGGATACCACAAGATAGGCTGTTGTGTAAACTGGAGAATATGGGATTGGAACATAATTTATTGACTTGGATCAGGGGATGGTTGACAGACAGATATCAAAAAGTGGTATACAATGGGTGTGAATCTGCCAGATTTAAGGTAAATAGTGGTGTACCTCAGAGTTCAGTCCTTGCGGCCATTATTGTTCAATCTCTATATTAATGATATCAAGCTGGATCTTTCATCAGATTTGCAATTGTTTGCTGATGATGCGAAGATAGGCAGGCCAATCAGGGATGCTACTGATATTCAGCAATTACAAAATGATTTGAATAGACTGGAAATCTGGGCAAACG
This sequence comes from Typopeltis vanoorti, assembly GCF_054136105.1. Lineage (NCBI taxonomy): Eukaryota > Metazoa > Arthropoda > Arachnida > Uropygi > Thelyphonidae > Typopeltis > Typopeltis vanoorti. Next base: position 87,488,659 of record NC_143553.1, read on the forward strand.
AAAATGACTATCAGTTTAATGTTAGTAAGTGTTAAGTTATGCACTTTGGCGTGATTAGAGATCCAGCGGCATATTATATTAGCGGGATTATGCTAGAAGAAACTGAAGAGGCAAGGGATCTTGGTGTATTGGTGGATAAGAATTTAAAGTTCAAAGGTCACATAGCAAAAGTTGCAAATACAACTCAGAGGATAATTGCTATTTTGAAGCGAACCTTGACATGTAAGGATAAGGAATTAATTTTGCCTCTTTACAAGGCTTTGATAAGACCACACTTGGATTACTGTGCGCAGATTTGGTCTCCCAGGTTCCAAGGGGATAAAGAAACTGTGGAAAGGGTGCAAAGAAGAGTTACAAAGATTATATCCGGATTATGGGATTTAGATTATGAGGACAGATTGCGAGTATGTGAATTACAGACTCTGGTTGACAGGAGAAAGAGGGGGGTGATATGATAGAGGTCTATAAACTTTTGAATGGGTGTTATAGCATTTCAACTGATGAAATTTTTCGTTATATGGAAGGTGGGGAGAGAACACAGGAGGCATCCATGGAAGTTATATTTATTTGCAGTCAAGAAAGGGGTAAGAGCTAGGTTTTTCTCACAGAGAGCAGTGAGTGAGTGGAATAATTTGCCCTTAGGTGTAGTGAGTGCATCTAGTGCGAATAAATTCAAGGGTAGGTATGATAGTTGGGTTGGGTAATTTACAGCCTCCCTCGATGAGGCCTTGACTCCCTGGAGGTCTCAGATAATAATAATAATAATAATAATAATAATAATAATAATAATAATAATAATAATAATAATAATAATAATAATAATAACCGGCTGAGATAAGTTTATGTAGCAATCCGAAGTGTCATATTTTGTCAAATGCTTTGGATAAATCAAGAAAAACAGCTCCAGTGTATTGATGCCAGTTTGTAGTTGGTGGTAATATATTCAACTATTCTGAGGATTTGTTGGATAGTACTATGGTATTGCCGAAAACCAAATTGTTCAAATAATAATAATAATAAATTTATGAACGTTATAATCAGAAAACTGTAAATAATTATATTAAATTATTTTCTTTTATAACAAAACTTTTAGGCTTTGATAGTAAAGAGTAACTAAAATATTTTCTATCAAAGCCCTAATTTAGAATCTAAAAAAAACGCAATTAAATACTTTATATCTATATGAATCTATAGTAAACTTTATACACAAATTATTTAATTATAATTTAATTCTATAGACTTTGGCTTCTACGAATTGTGATAATTTTATACATCAGTTTTTATATGTGGTGTCGTTATAAACCAAAATAAAATAAATCCCCTAACGCTTTTTACTCCAGTGGGGATTAGGCAAGGCTGTTTAAACCCTATGTGTCACCGTGGATCGTAAATACTTTTTATTACAATATTTTTATTTTCAGCTAAAATAAAAAGCGTTCACCAGCTAGCAGTTGACAGTGTGATTTAAAGGGAATGAGACAGCGTATGTGTACAATTATATCAATTAACAAAAATATTTTTGTTAATTTTTTCATAAGCATACAAAAACATCATAAAACGATTCGCATTTAATCCTTGCGCAGTCCTTGCAAGGATGCGACCACCCATGAATTTGTCCTCATTCTCTGAATGATATACCTGAAAACAGTAGAATTACCAAACGCATTAAGATTGCAAGGTCGTAAGAAGTTTGCTTCTTTAACCCAAATAAGTATTTATTATTACTTTTCTAGCTGACTGATTTGGACAGTTATACGTCCACGATCTGGAGCCTCTATCCCCCCCCCCTGCTCCGATTAAAAAGGTGTTACCTTCCTGATGGCAATTTCGATTGTTATTATTATCAAAGGATTACTGAATATAAGAAAATTGCTCATTAGCTGAAACCAACAGCAGTTAAGAAAAATAAATAAATAAAACCAACGGATGAGTAAATATTAATGCATTCTTCAATATATAACCAGAACATGCTCTTTAGAAGAATATTTTCAATGCAGCTCCACCTCCAGATTCTTGCTGACGAGAAGAGGTCAGCAGAGTTCGTTGTTTTCAACGAAGATACTTTTTTCGTGATATTACAAAAACCAGTGCTTACCACGCCCTGAATTGCGAGAATTCCCAGATCGGAAATGACTGACAGCAGTTTCCTGCCCTCTTTTAATCACGTGTGTTAGTTTTCACAGCAACGACCTGCTGATCTCTTAGTACTGAGAAAAGAAACCTGTCTCGTTTAAAATCGCATTAACAGTTGTTCGTAATTTGTTCGCTACTGCACTTCTACTACTAATAATATATTTTAATTCTTAAATTCTTATTAATTTCATTTGGTATCTCCAATACATTGTAACATTTGGGGGGAAGGGGAGATGGACTGAGTTCTCGATTCTTTATCCTTCATCTGATTGAAGAAATTGTGTGGATGGGGTGTTATTTAGCTATAAGCTTTGGTCATGGCTGGGTAACAGCAATAGCCGAGCCTGAGTTAAAACTTCATTGGCTACAGCATTGCCATCCATTACCCTTGGGTACCCATTTTAGTCGCCTCGTACGACATGCATGGGCTGCAGTGGAGCTATTCTTATCCCGACCATCCCAGTGAGAAACGGGGTATAGAGTGTGAATGGCCATTAGCCAACCTAAGACATCATTACTCAAACTAGGCCTCGTGGTTCTTAGATCCGTCCTCAGTTTCCTTCGTTCGCAGCCTTTCTATTGAAGTTGTAAATTTTTTCCCCACAGAGCCCCTCGAACGTCCGTTTGCTAAATGACAAACCATGCGTTATTCGGAGAGATCCTCTGTATGACACTTTCTAGCACATCTTCAATGGAAAAAGCTTTTTATTCCAAAGAAATATTTGCATTTCTACGGGCGATGAGCTCATCCTTCTGAGTGAGTTACGAAGAAACAGATATTCTTTATCTTAATTCTCTAATCTGTGGTCCATTAGTCCTTATATCCTTATAAGGACTGGCTTAAAGGGGCGAAGCAAGAATGCTTTTCATCTTCCCCGTTATCTGTAGAGGACAGTGTATGGATAAGGTGTTATTGAGCTATTAAAGCTCTGATCATGACAGGAGGGTAACAGGAGGGTAACATGGATTGAATGAATCAATCCATCTAGCTCCGTGGTCCATTAATAAATTACATTATGATGTAATTTATACCTATTAATTAAATTAATAGGTATCTGTTATATTTTTATAATTTTACAGACTTTTTAAATGACTTTAAAAAAAGCTAATTTCAGTTTATACATAAATATAAGTTGCATTATTATTTCAGAGGAAAATAAAATAATTTTCCAGAAATATATGATAAAACTAGTTTGAATGACACTTATCTTAAACTATTAACTTTAGAAGTCATTTGAAATCATAATTAGATTTTCTTTTGAATTATTTAAATTAAATTCCCATTGGGCTCACTCTTTAAACAACCCATACAGAAAGTGAAGATTACAGATATATGCAAATTAAAACCGGCCAGTGAACATACCAATTAAGGTGAATAGTTACAAGCACAGCTCTAGGAACGCACAGCGCGGAGGTTGAAATTGGCTTCATGGAAAATGTGGAGAGGTCAATGCAATAAGAAAATGTGTAATTAGTTCCGTATTTATTTCAAGGGCATAAGCATAGGTATTTAGAAGTAATTCAACTGGTAAACAAGCAGTTAGTTCCGTATTCTTTTTTAAAAAGATATAGGTAAGGATTTAGAAGTAATATGCAATTAGAAAATATGCGTTTAAAAATACGGAAGTAACTGCATGCATGCTTCATGTTTTCCATGAAGCCGAGCAGCAAATGGATTGCTTCGCATTCATATGAAATATGAGTTTCATATCCAGTGAAAACCTAAAAGAGTGCATTTTTAAAAGTACGGAAATTAAACGTCTTTTCTTTATTTCCACGTTCTGGTTATTAACTGATCAAAAAACAATAAGTATTTCGCGATTTTACTGTCAATTTTGGAGAACGCCCAATTGAGGACCCAAATGTTGCATACGTTTCTTTTTTTTTTTTTTTTTCCCACCAGAGGCTTAACCATCTCTCGTTGGCTCTGTTGATAGAAAATAGCGTAATACCCATAGTCTAATATTGTATAATGTAGAGTGACCTCCCTTGATGAGTCCTGGGACACCATGAACGTGTCATGTGATAATAATTATAGTAATAATATATAGAAATGATGTAAAGCTAGAAGTAGAGATTACGTTAAGGAAGAATGGGATCAATTGTGTAATACAGGACGACAAAGGTAGTTCACCCTGCCTTTTTACGGTGATGAGTCCATACCCTCGTGTTTCAATGTCAGGAAATATGAACGTAAGATGTTTGAATTATCTCAAACAACCGGACATGCAACCAGGAAGCAAACCAAACCTTTCTTCCTAATTACGTGACTCGAAGACAATCTAACAGTATTTTGCATGGGAGGGAAGGTCATTTTCCCAGAGATGACTCTTAACAATATTACGTCAATATCAGAATTTGATTAAATTTCCTTATTGCTTAAGTACCGTTCATAAACTAAGATTATATTTTAAACTCGTTTGTGCGTAAGATTGTTTTTCCTGTAATTGTTCTTGATAATCTAATCTTGATAATCTTTTAACTATTGTCAATGAGCTTGGAGATATAGAAATCATCTTATTTGTATACGCACCTGTTATTTCTGTTTTGTGCTGTCCATTGGATGTCTGAATAATGTTCAACATTTTTAATGACCACAGTATGTGCTATTTCATCACTAGAAATACCTCAGGTAAGCTTATCATAACGAATGTGTCAACTTTATCAAAATCAGTACTATATATATATATATATATATATATATATATATATATATATATATTCCTTAAGTTTTTTTAATTTTTTTTTCAAAGAAATAAAGAAATATAATTGAAATTAGCTGATCAGCTACAGATTACTATTTGCAGATATACTCGTATTCAAGTAATCTCAAAGTACACAAAACCTGAAGTTATTTCCAGCCTTTATGAGCATGCCAATGATGAATTTCGTTTTTTTAGCCGAAAAAAAAAAGTTTGGAGCTTCTTTACGTAGAAATCAAATACCCACCAAGCTTCAGTTCATTTCGTTTAATAAGTCTTTTCAAAACTGTAACTCTCTCTCACAGTTGAGTGTTTTGCAAAATGAAGCTAGTTGACTACTTTCCGTTTATGACTTGGGAGAAGTGGGTCGTGTCTTCTGGAGAGTAAACTTTGGTAGCTATAAAGGATCAAGGCGTGGAGGATTAAGGAAAGTAGTGAAGCAGTTCTGTGTGTGTGTGTGTCGACTTAGCTTGTTGAAAGTTGCGTTTACTTTTGGCCTTAAACTGCCAGCTTAACACTTTATGTAAATAAAACGAACGAGGATTTGAGGAGTCGGTTGGAGAAAAATATGTCGACATGTAACACTGCGAAGCTACACGACCTAATCTGTTCTTAATTGCAGGCTGACACGCGCACATAAGCGGAAGGATTATCGGGAATAATAATTATGTGATATTTATAGCAACAGGGATGTAAAACGGGGAAGTATAATATGAACTATTTTTCTTTCTTTTGGATCATCATCCTTGGGGATTTCTTAATTACTGATACTCATTTTACATTGTATTAATCCCCCCCCCCTTTTTTTTTAAGTCATAGTTCATATCAGGTGATCATCATAAGACTTTTCAAATAGGTCACAAGTCATATCTGGTGGTCCAAATAACTACGGCTCACAAAGCCATTCGATCACACAAAACTGTAACGCAACTGAGCATGTGGCCTGAGTTGTTGGCAGCAATTCCAACAAATTCATTAAAACTGATTGTTGAAATTAATAACTAGTTTTAATTAATATCAATCCCGCAAGTTATTTATTGAGTCAGTTGATTTTTTTTTTCCAGTTTTAATAAGCTAAAGTCCCTTACTACACAAAAAGTATTCAGACTAATCAGAATTTCATATATGCAAAATTTAATGAATCAGAACATCTGAGCTTCTTAAAAACGTTTACAGAACCAAGGTTTAGGTCCCGAGGGGGGTGGGGGTGACAAAGTACAGCTCATAGGCTATGCTCGAATCTCAAAACTGATGCCACACTATAACTGTATCTAACAAGTTAGGACTTATAATCCGTGGCTTCTATACGTAATCCGTGTTTTCCGTGGTTTTCTATACGTAAATTATGTATTTGAACAAATATCTGTAATTTAATATTATTATAAGAACCATTATTAACTTTGGAATTTAAGAAATTTATAAAATTGATGTGTTTACTCTAGATTGAATTAAAATAGTATACGGATATATTTTTCTATAAAATATAATAGTATACTACTACTAAAATAAGATATTTTTCAATTATTTTAAAATTTCAAACAATTAATTAAAATTTATTAATACACCATTTTATTTTATACATGAAATAATAATAAATTATTTAATTTCAGGTATGTGTGTTTTAGGATTCATTCAATCCAATATCCTTGGAGGGTAATGGATGGCAATGCTGTAGCCAATGAAGTTCTAACTGAGGCTCGGCTATTGCTGTTACTCTCCTGCCATGATCAGAGCTTTAATTGCTTAATAACACCTTATCCATACACTGTCCTCTACAGATAACGGGGAAGATGAAAAGCATTCTTGCTTCGCCCCTTTAAGCCAGTCCTTATAAGGACTATAAGGACTGTGTGTTTTAACTAGGTTGCTGAAAATATAATGCTTTCGGGTTTTTTGTAATAAATATATAATACTTTCGGGTTTTTTGTAATATAATATATATATATAATATATGTAATATATATATATATATAATATATATATAAATATATATATATATATATAATATAATACTTTCGGGTTTTTTGTAATAATATACCAACCAGAAGAATGAAAATTGCGGAAATAATGTAAATCTTTAAGAATAGGAGTGAAAATTAGAGGGAAATGTTTATTAGCATGTTATAGCAAGAAGTTAAATTGTAGTTACAGCATAATATATGTTATATAGTAATAGTAAGGTTTTTAAATAGAAGATACCACATAGCATATAGTAAGATTTTAAATTAAAGTACTATTATATAGTAAGATTTTTTTATAGACTGGATTTAGGAAAGAGCGAAGTTGCATTGACGATGTATTTACACTGAAACAAATCATCGAAAAAAGGATGAGAATATAATTTACAGAATCGGTTGGAATCTATAGATTATTAAAGTCTTTGACGAATTAATAGACAAAAAATAATGGAATATAATAGAAGACTTTGCATTATGGGATGTCTAGGACAACTGTATTGTCATCATTATTCAAGAGGTGAAAATTTGAATACATGCATAATTTTGAATACGATGCGACGTACTATTCTAGTTTAATTCTTAATAATACCATTTGGATATCCATTTTTGCTATATTTAAATAAATAATTAAAATATGAAAATTTATTGGTGCCATGCAACCAAACAAATTGTATATTTGCAGCATGTCAAAAAACGTTTCAATTTCATTAGTATAATACAAGAAGTTTCGATCATCACTGTTCTGCGACTTCTTTTCCAAAAAGGTTATTGCAGTGCTTTATGTTTTCATTATTCATTTATTATACATAAAATATAAGTCCATTTATTAAACAAATATATTGAGCTCTAAAATGGCTGCAAATGACCTTGGTACTAACATGTGCAACGGTTACATTCTGGTTCTTATTGCAAGTGGTCACCAGTCTCTAACCTTCGCCAGCACACTAACAGACTACGATGGAATCATGGGATACTATACGCATTCAATAGAGGAACTACGTTATGTTAAAGGAAATGTTTTGGCGGAAAATGAAGTCACTAATGAAGTGTAGTCTGCGAAAAACTCAGCAATATTTTCCATTAAAAGCATTTTTAATAGTAACACGGGGAGAAAAACTTTCTGACAATAGAGGGACCGAGGTTTTTTTTTTTTTTTTTTTTTTTTATGTGACTGCCACACAAGAAATATTGTAAACCTATAGTTCGTTAATACAGTGGGTGAAATACGTTTTTTTTTTTTTTTTTTTTTTTTTTTTATCACTGCAGTCAGTCCTCGACTTACGACGGCTATCCCATTAACAGGTTCACTGATTACCATCTCGTATCTGCAACCCATGGACGATGGTGTTATTGCTGCCTTGAAAACATTTATTAACAATAATAATAATAATAATAATAATAATAATTTTTTTATTTTTTTTAATAATATATATATATTTTTTAACATTTTATTATTTCTCAGATAAATTACATACAATAATTTTTTACATATATAATATTTATAATATTTATAATACATTATTATGAATACAATTGTGCATAACAAATACTTGCACGCCCAAAATGATTTTTTAAATAATAATTTTTATTGTTCTTTCAAATATTTACATATGTACAATGATCATCTATTCAGTATATTATTTTACAAGGTTCAGCACTTTGTGCTACATATAATGAGATTTAAATAGTAATGATGATAACAGTTTTTTTTATATAACAATCATAATAATAATTTACAATTATATTGTTCAGAGTTATTTTTTTATATAACAATCATAATAATAATTTACAATTATATTGTTCAGAGTTACATAAGTTGTATAATATTACATGTTGTGGTTTACTATTTTTTTTTTTTCAAGTTTGAAAAGGTGTGATTATACAACAGTATTTACACATATGCAATCTGAATATTATGTGTCCTTATTTTCACAAACATACGGTGTAAACTCATGATTTACTTTTAAAATAATTTTATTTTATTTTTTTTTACATTGTATACATTTGTTACAGTTATTATATACATTACATACATTTGTTATAATTATTATATGCATTACATTCATTTGTTTACATATGATATTTACATTACGTACATTGGTTTACATATAATACATACATTGGTTTTCTTGTGATACGTACATTACATGCATTTGGTTACATATGATACACCTTGGATGAGAACTAATTTTTTTTCCCTTTCATCCTCGAAGCTTAAATGTAAGCTTATCTGAGGATGACACCAGTTGGTTATTATGTATTGTGTTTTTTTTTTTTTTTGCCGTGTTAGGATGCTACGGAATCTATGATTGAGAAATTCGCGCGCGCACACGCACGCACGCGCACCTCCCCCCCCCCCACAATAAATTGGAATGTACTGATGCGTCGCTGAACTGGAAGCCTGAGCGAATATACTGTGTTTCATTAAGTTTGTATAGTATTTTGGGAGCGTGTTTCTTGTTCGTAGTATGTCCTTAGAGCTCTTTTCAGGCTATTGTAGTTTGTAAGGTTTCTGTATTCAAACGGTAATTTGTTTATCATGTCTGGGATGTAGAAGTTTCGCGTGGCCTTTCCGTAGTGATTATTGTATTTATATGTGATATAATTAGTAGTCTGAGGTCTTGTTATACGGTATGTATTTCTAACTGTCCTGTAGTTGGCATCGAAATAATGTTTTAGCAAGGCTGCATAGTGACATAAATGTTTTGCTGTCAGTATTTTGTGTTCTGCCATTGCAATGTTTATAAAGTCGTGATTTTCTCTTTGTTCCCAAAAGATCAGTTTTGTCATTTTGTACTGTAGCGACATTAATCTATTTAATTTGTAGGGTGCGCAGAAAGCATACGTTGTTATAGCGTATCTTAGTATATTTTGGCATAGTGCTTTGTATATTAGTGTTTTTAGGCGTATGGGAACTATGTCTTTTAATCTGTAGAGTTTGCCACTTATTGTTCGGAGTTTGTTGTGTAGATGTTTTATATGGCTATTCCAGTTCATATCTGCATCGAGGTAAATTCCAAGGTATCGTATTGTTTCAACCTGAGTGATTGTAGTGGTTTTGCTGTTCTGTGTGTTTTTTGTGTTGGAAAGTCTTCTTGTTTGGCGGCATGATCTATGTTGTTGGAAGCCGGGAATTTGGAAAGCAGTCGCTTCGTCATTAGTTATGGATACTTCTGTAAGATCAATATATCAATAATATCAGTGTAATTTCTCAGATAAGCCTGTAATAATAACCAATGTTTTCGGATGCTTCTGATGTTAATATGCAAGATTGAGAGACCTCTCGCTTGTACTGTGTTTTGTTTCCATGCTTGAAGAGATTCTAAAGTACAATTACTGATGTATTCTGGTGTAATTACATCTATCTGATGGTTCACATTCATTTTTGTTGTGTTGAGATCTTCTTATTGAACTAAGTTAAAGTCTTTTGTTTCACTCTGGCAACCTGTCTATATCTTCCGAGCTTTTTATTTGTATAGACTTTGAAGTCTGTGACTTTCTCAAGAATATTTTGCCGTCTTTGATCCATAAAAATTGATACTTTTTTTCTGTTTTTTCCTTTCTTGCTTGATACAAAAGATTCTGATTGAAAGGTGTTAAATATTCAGATAGAAAGATTGGCGTATTGTCTTGCGATGCATTTAAATCCTTGACTACTGTTTTTTTCAGTCTGCTGGCTTTTATGAGATTGTCTCTTGTAGCCTTGCTTGTCAGACGAACTATGACTGGTGCCGGTCGTGGCGAACCTTGTTTTCTGTTCTTCCTGGGAAACCGATTTATGGTCTGAATATCATTATGCTGTAAGGGGATGTCAATTGCATGGCCTAACTTTAGAACTACGTCTCTGAGATTTTCTGTGGATTCGGTTTCTGGAACACCGTTTATGACAAGGTCTTCTTTATGTTGTTGTTGGTTTAAAACTTCGTATTGTTGTTTCAGGGAATAATAATAATAATATATTATTATTATTATTATTATTATTATTATTATTATTATTATTATTATTATTATTATTATTATTATTATTATTATTATTATTGGTAGGAATAATATCTTACATTGTTTGTGTAGATGCTGTATGGAGGGAGGTGATAGCAAAATGTATGAATGGTATTTGGAAGAAGCTGCTGAAAATATATGCTCATACATTCATAGGATTCGACAGAGTAAATGTCTTACGAGAGATTGGTGATGATCTAGCCTCTCCGATGAATTATATTAATAAAGTAGCAGTTTTGAAGAACTGCTCTTGCTTCATGTGCTTTTGGGCTGATTATTTTACTTGCAGTGAAGAGAAACTTACGAGTATATTATAGTACTACACAGTAATGCTATGTTATAATTAGTAAATTGTATTATTCCACTATAAATAAAGAGTAAAATTAGTTAAAAATACAACAAAACAGATCAACAATTTTATCATTGAGACCTTCAGCCTTCCAGATAATCAAAGCCAGCCTGGAAGAGGAATTTTATACTGCAGTAGAGTTATCCGGCGATAAATTTAGGAACGTTTAGATCTCACCTTGTAGACATTGCTGATGTAGGCTTGACTTTTTATAAACAAATCGAACTAAATTTTCTCGTTTGACAAGCAAATATATTTTTAATATATTGTAAAATGAATATAACCATATAAACAATATTTCGATGGAGAATTTAACCAAAAAAAAAAAAGAATATACTTAACCCTTTGACGATGTAAATTGTATCATAATTTCCATTAACCGGTTGCTCTTGTTCCTGCTAATATGGCGCGAAGAAAGCAATTAGCACAGTAATACGCCCTGTACAAACTTCTTTTGCAGGCAGAGAAATAACAGACAGAGAGAGAGAGAGAGAGAGAGAGAGAGAGAGAGAGAGAGAGAGAGAGAGAGAGAGAGAGAACGCTGTTCTTAATAAACGATGGCATGACAAGAAGTCATTAGGCCGTAACTGGATCACTACTAGATGAACATTTTCTGCAGTAATTGCTCTGTGCATGGTCCGGAAACCATCTCTCCATTATATTTACCTGCAAGATTTAACAACTTACTGATTTTCAACTTGTGTAGACTATTTGTTGCTTTGTTTATCAAGATAGCAGTAACGTCTAGGAATAGCGATGATTAAACTTGGGCAGAATTAGGAATAGATGAACAGTTAAAGAATGACTGTGTCATGATAGAATAGCAATTTCCGTTGGCTCAAAAAAAAAAAAAAAAGAAGGAAAAACAATTAAACGATAGATCATCCACTCCAAAAATGTTTCCTTAATCAGGAATCGCCAACCTGAAAAAGAAATTCAAACAATACATGGACATTCGATTAGATTCGATTGTGTCTGTGCAAAATGTAATTATATAACACATTATTTAAAGAAACTGTTTGTATGATGTGCACACCACCGACATATTAGGTGCCAGAACGTTAGAAGTAGCTTAAAAAATCACGTTGCAGTTAACGCTTAGAGTTTCCTATTGATGACTTTTTTCAAAAAAATCTATGTGACGCCTATCCACAAAAAGTTGTATACCTATAGTGGATAAGTACCATGGTTTTTTTTCTATTATTATGAAAATATGAAGAATTTTCATATTTTTTTCTATTTACTGTTTGATATAATAAACTCCATTGTAAAAACCAAAATAAAACTTTTTATTCCAATTTAAGCGTTCAATAAGCTGAGCGTTTGTTTCACACCAGAAAATAAAATTCATCTTTCACCTAAAAGTATTTAATACCCAAGGAATAAATAAAGTTGACTCTTTGGAATCCAATACCTTGGAGGGTAATGAATGGCAATGCTGTAGCCAATGAAGTTCTAACTGAGGCTCGGCTATTGCTGTTACCCTCCTGCCATGATCAGAGCTTTAATTGCTCGATACCACCTTATCCATACACTGTCCTCTACAGATAACGGGGAAGATGAAAAGCATTCTTGCTTCGCCCCTTTAAGCCAGTCCTTATAAGGATAAGGAATAAATAAAGTTAATTTTTCTTTTACGGTGAAGTCTTTCTGAACTGTTTTGTGATTTTGTGGTATTGTTGTTTGTTATAAAGATTCTGGTCGTGTTGAATGTTCTCGAAGAACTAAGACTGATTATCTTCGTGAACTATTTATGTATCGCACTAGTCCCAAAATAAACAAAACCTTCCACTTCAGAGCAATCTAAATTGATTTATTTAAATTTTGTATTGCGTGTCTTCCAAGTTTCTCTATACGAAGCGTTCATAAAATATTGTGCATTTATCAACATAAACGAACAGTCAAACGAAGTACAATAATTATTTTAAATAAACTGACAGAGGAATCTATACAAATATTAAATTCTTAATACTTTTAGTAAAAAAAAAAAGTTTCAAAATTGTATTCCATATAGCTTAGAAACAGGAAATTTCTTTTAGTGTTTCAAATCGGCTTAACTTTGATAATCGGAGGTGTGTGTGTGTGGGGGGGGGGGTAGAACTTTGAGGCAGCGTTTTCCATTATTCATTTCTGTAAGCCTATCAGTCAGAAAATTTCAATTTCATTCGTTTAGATTGGAACAGTTGTCTGAAGAGCACGAAACAAAGTCAAAATCGGCAAGTATATTCATGCCAGAAATAATTCAAATACAATATTTTGATTATTATAGCTATAGCAATTATAGCGATGGATTTGGCGTCATTTAGTTATTATATACATATTAGTATAACAACAAAAATGTAACTAGCGTAGATTATTAACTCGCATGTGAGCTTGAAAGTAAATAACATCTACGGATGATTTTGAATCTCACACGCCAAGATTAACAGAATGGCCGTAACGTGTAGTTAGTGCTTAGTCTGAACATGAACAAGCTTCACGAAGCCGTGATGCCGTGCGAAACGTTCAGTTCCCCCCCCCCCCCTCCTAATAATTTCTGTTTTGTTATATATTTCATATCATTCAAAAAAATCTGCCATTAGCATTTAAGAAAACTATAATACTGTGAGTAAAAAGATTAGATAAATGTTGGGATGATCATAGTCACTACTAACAGTGTAACTACGTTGCAGAGCACTAAATTAATCCAATTTTTCTAACGATTGCAGAAGGTCAGGAAAGTTAAGGAAGTTAAAAAGTAGATCAAAATTAACCGTAAGAAGCATTATTTAATTAATATTTGTCCTACATTTAGAGAGGAAAACAGAAGTTGAAGGTGATCATGATAAGGCATGTATAAGAGCGCTGCTTACACTCCTTTGTGCATTTTTTTTATTAATCCTTCTTTCGAACTATTCTAATTTGTTTCTTTATTTTTCCAACGGCTATTGGCTTCTCTAGTTTATCCCTTAATCCTTTCATACCTAATACGATTTCCATTATCGACTTGGGAAGACTAACTCCGAAAAATGATACCTTGGCTAACCTTTTGAGTTAATCAGTAATAATTAAAAAAAAAAAATCATAAATCTTCCTTTAACGATGTTTACGTCTTGAAGGAACCCCCAACACACTACTTGTGGCAAGTCCCGATTTAAAATTCCATTTGTCTGATCTGAATCCTGTTTTTTTCAACCAGAGGTATCCTGCAGCTCTTCCTGCTGTGCCATCGAAGCGCTGTAAGCCAGTATTTCTAATCCTTTGTTGCATATATTAGATTCATCTCCCTTTAAAGCAAAAGTTTACATGAATTCTATAACTCAATTTTTATTACCTCAAACGTGTTGCTTACAATTTCTTGTTTTCATATTATAATCCTTACTTATAGTGGAATCTTTTGTTTTTTAATAACACAATAACAACAAGCTTGTTTTGTAACAAAAAGTTGTTATTTTAACATCCTATCAAAACTTTCATGTTTTCTCATTCATTTCTTTGCGGTTTGTGTTATCAACATACATGGAAAAAGAATATATATTCTTTTTTTTTTGCTACCTTTCTCTACATTAATATGCGTTTATATATATAATAAATACTTGACACATTTTCAATTAAAAAAAAATTACTTCTTTTTTTTAAAAAAAAATTCGAGTTTAAAACCAGGAGGTCCTCTTAAACGATTGAACGATGACTTCTAAGGCCGGAACTGGCCATCCTAGATACGCATGATGATGATGAAATGCGAGTTCTCTAAATAAAATCGTGAAACACAATTACGTATTTTTTATGTGTTTACTCCAGCTAAATTAATAATTTAGTTGACGTAAGCCTACACTTTGAGATTGCATAGCTTAGTTGATTTCAATGAGTCCCTTTGACCGAAAAAAAAACATGGGTTTGAATCTCGTCTGGGGCACAAATAACCTTTATCACGACTTTCCAAATGAAGTTGAGTTAGTTGATCTCATAAGGAGGACGAGTTTTTACTCCTGAAAACTCATCACAGACCTGAAATGTCATGTGATGCTTTGTGACTTTTCTGTGCATAGTACATGTTCCACTTAATGGATAATAATAATAGTAATATTTAAGTTTTTTTTCTAAGTATTTTTGACAACTACTCGGTTATGCAATATCGGTACTTGAACGATTCGAGTATACACCACACGTAACATGAATGTGTCACGAGATTAATTTCCGAGTGATATTTAGAGATTGATTACATTCGCATTCACACTCAGAATTCGCTACACTTTGACATGTATTGACATGACCGTCAGTTGGAAAGAACAAAGTTAAAATCCTGTCTGTGACGTTAAGAACCTTTATAAGGAACTTTTCCACTGAAAGTGAGTCAGTAGTTACATATGGGAGTTTCTTTCCGGTAACTCCTGTTTTTCATCCCGTAATTTGGTTATAAGAACATACGCAATTAACAGGCAATCAACTGGCCTCTTAACCTTAATAGAGTAAATTAATGATATGATTATTGATATAATTATCAAAATAGTAAATTTATGGGTGCTATTTATTAGTTTTCATTATTTTCCTATGCTGCGTTACCTCTCTCTCTCTCATCTCTTGAAAATGTCGTGAATATAGCTGATTTATATCTTTCCCACAACTTAATTTTAATACGTTGTCTTATACATTTAGTCAATATCAAGATGGCATTCATTTGGAAAGAACATAGTTAAAATCCTGTCTGGGATTTTAATTCTGTTCGACATTCTGTATCGAGTAAGGGGCTGTGCTCACGTTTATTTCTATGAATTGCCGTTGTAAGCTGAACTATTACAAATAATTGTTGTAATCATTGTTTCCAAATATTTTTACAAATAAAGATGTAGACTTTAAAGTGTTATAAGAAGTATTGTTCATGTTTAGAGTTAGTACAGAAGGAAATATTTGCTTAGTAGATTTTAAGCAGGTTGGGGAAAAAAACGCAGAATGATTTCCTTAAGATATAAAAGTAGAATGCGGACTTTAAATAATTAAAGAAAGTGACAAAATTAGAGGAAACTAAAATAAAAGTAAAATAGCATTTATTAGACCATGTGCATGGTTCAATAAATCATGCTGAGATATTTCGCAGATTTTTTCTTTTTTTCCCCCATTTTCCTTGGCTGATTTTTCTGATTTATATGTCACTAATTTTGTTTAATATTGTTACATCTTTATTTACTTATTTTTCAATGTTTTCATCTTTACGGTTTCATTTATTTTTTTCTATTTTTAGACGTTGCTGCTCTGGCAAGTCCTTTGTTAATTCTTATTTTCGTTTCTTTATGTACTTCGTGATAAGAATTGAGACATCCAGATATTCTGCTAGTCTTCATTGCATGCTCTTCTCATATTCATTTTCTCATTGCCTTATTATATATCATCTTTACTTTATTGTTGAATTATTTTTGTTTGATTTCTTATTTACATCTTTTGAGTTCTCTAGCAAGTGTTGAAATTTATGGGCTTTTTGTTTCATTACTTTAATTTTTTTTTTTTTTGTTAATTATGTCTTCATGAAATATTTGACATTAGAATAACAACATTGTTAATTCTAATGTTTTAATCACAAACTAATATATAATCCTTTTTATTTATTTCTGTTCTTTCATATTTTATGCTCCACTATATATGAATATATAATAACTATTCTGTTTTATTCCTATCCTTGTTTCATTTATCTTTGATATTACATAAATTTTAACTTTATGTTTTCCAAGTTCTCCAGTTAAGCATTTTTCTATTTTTTGTGTCAACAATATTAAATTTCACGTATTAATTCTAATTTTTATTTCATTATTATTTTATTCTAATTAAAATTTTAACTTGAAATTTTAAATAGTTTAAACTGTTTTTTAAAATTCGGAAAACATAACCTACGCCTTTAAATATTCCATATCACCTTATTATAATTAGATTATTAACAATACAATAACGCTTACGTAGTCGATCTCGCCATTTTAATGGTATTATTATGATAACTGTATTATGATAACGATGTCTGGCCGTGGTAAAGGAGGAAATCAAAATATTTATAGGTAAGCTTTTCCTCGTTTTGTGACTACGGGATATCAAACTTGTAGCGGATTTGCTTTATGCGGACGATGTTATGTTATACTTCTAAATAAATCCGCTACAAGTTTACAAGATTCCATGACTAAATTGAATAACTGTTGTAATAGATATGTTATGAAGGTCAGCATTAAAAAGACAAAAACAATGAAAATAGGTAGAACTGTTGAAAATGTCAACTGTGTCGTGAACGGGGACCACAGAATCAGCAAAGCTGGTATGGTAGGAAGTCAACTGAATAAATTTATATGGAATGAGAGAGAAATTAGTCGGAACACTAAATTAGCTGCATACAAGACAGTGTTCAAACCAGTTTTAACTTATGGATTTGAGCGCTGGGTCAGAAGTAAAACACTTGACCAAAGACTAGAGACCGCAGATATGAGAGTCCTGAGAAAGATTAGAGGCATGAATGGCAATATCATATTAAAAATGAGGATATTAGGAAAGAACTTGACATTGTCAGCATCCTGGAATGTGTTAGCGGAGCTAATCTCAGGTGGTATGGTCACTTAAACAGAATGGGCGAGGAAAGATTAGCAAAACAAGTCTGTTAGGTTGGCAGGAAAAACAACCCAGAGGAAGACCAAGATATAGGTGGATTGATACGGTACAAAGTGCCTTAGACGATAGAAATATAAAATCTGATAATGTTGGAGTCTTGACAAGTAACAGACTGATTTGGAGGAAAATTGTAGATAGGAAGTTAGTAATGATGTAAGTTCTTCATGTAGTACTATCATATCCTGTACACCCCTTGAGGGTACATGGCAGGAATTTTTTATGATGATTATGATGATGATGATGATGATGATGGGATATTTGCTGGTAGATCATTGATTTGCATTTCACATTTAGGTTCTAGGACCAGCTTTTCAAACTTTGAGTTTTGATATTTGATAGACATGGAAAAACCGATAGACGAGACAAAATTTGTCGTGAATTTATCCGTTTAGGTGAGGTGCTTAGTAGTAGGTTGCCGGGAAAAGTAAACCTCTATGACACGTTTCCCCCCGCAATTGTCACAGACGAGAGTCTGAAAAACATGACGGCAGTGGACATCGTTCAGCGAAGCTCGTAGCAGTCACTAGTTCCCGAGGATGCGCAAATATTCCAAGACAATTCATACCAGATAGCGAATACAGCTGAAACAGAGGAAGAATTTCAAACCGTTAAAACTAAAAAAATGAAAATTTCCGTTACTAGAGAATCACCCAAAACAGTAGAAATGGAAACTGATATTAATAGAACTTCAAAAGAAAGAATACCCCCAGTCATCCTAAGGGATAAAAATCATTGGATATCAGTTATTACTTCACTCCGAATTCTAGAAATATCATTTACGAAAGCTACTAATACAGAAGAAGGAATTCGCATTCAGCCAAAAACTTCCACCGATTATAGACAATTAACAAAATTTCTGGATAATAACAACCTTCCCTACTACACATTTGCACTCAATAGTGAAAAGAACCTTAAAGTTGTGCTCATAGGGGTAACAGAGTTCATTACAACAGATGAAGTACAAGCAGATCTCCAAAACAAAAGCTGCAGACCTACAAAAGTGAGCCGTATGCGTAGAGCTGATAAAACCCCATATCCTCTAATATTGGTAGAGACCAGTAAAGACCAGAAACACATATACAATCTTCAGACTATTTGTTATTTAGTCATAAAGACTGAATCGCTAAAACATAAACAAACAACGATGCAATGTCACCGCTGTCAAAAGTTGGCGACTCACAACGCTGCTGCGAAGCAGATTACCGATGTGTTAAATGTGGTGGCAAACACGCAACAAATGAATGCCAAAAACCCCGCACACAACCAGCAAAAGTGTGCAAGTTGCGGAGGCCCATACCCCGCAAACTATAGGGGCTGAATAGCATTTCTTCAAAACCAAAAGACTCAACTCCAAACCAGCAAATCTATGCAAGAACGCACATCCTCCCATCAAACCACTGTCTCCACAACAGACGGAAGGACGTATGCTGAAGTAACAAGACCAACCTACTTAAAAGATCCAAAACCAAAACAGTCACAGCAAGCCAAGAAGCCTATCGTACAGAACATAACTAGCCACATAGGAGAAATGCTTGCTGAACTCCGGCAAACCAACCCAACTCAAGAAGCCAAGGACACATTTGGCTTCCATCATCTTAAGACACACTCAATCACTACTTGTTGAAATCCTTAATGAATAAGGCTAATAGAAAATCTAAATCATTACAGATTGTCAGCTGGAACGCAAATGGACTGTCCAACAAAATGCAGGAACTACAGGAGTTTGCAGCAGAAACCCAAGCAGATATCATCCTCATAAATGAATCGCACCTTCGTCCAAGTGACAAGGTCGGAATCAACAATTATAATACGTGCCGTATAGGCAGATCCTATGCAAGAGGAGGAGGAGGCACCACTCTCTTTGTCAAAAGAAATATAAAGCGTAATACAATAGCCGAACCCCAAAAGAACACACGGAAACCACAGGAATAGAAATACATATGGAAAACACAAGCAGTTATCAGGATATTCGCAGCCTACAACCCCCCCCCCCCAAATAAAAGACGACTCAGATCTGGATGAAATACTAAACGCAGGTAGAGGCAGTAATCGTATCTGGTGACTTTAAACATTCCACACGGAACAGCAGAAACTCAAATATTAACGGCAGACTACTGAATTCATATACCCACACACACACACACACTACAGAGCAACCGGCCGTCCAGATGTACTTGATATAGCAATACTAAAATACATTGCGCACAGCTATCAAATACAAGCAGTTAACGAATTAAGTTCTGATCACAACCCCATCATTTTGGAACTAGGCGCCATACAAGATCTAATAGAAAATGCCACCACCTTTATAAACTGGAAACAACTACCCTTAGCTTTCCAGGATAACATTGGTCCAGTTCTACAAATAACATCCACTGAAGATATAGAAAAAGCAGTGAAAACCTTTGAAAAGCAAATACTAACAGCAATATCACAGGTAACAAATATAACCAAGTGTGCACCACCAAATAAACTCCCAGAGGACATAAAACGTCTTATCCGTGAGAAAAACAGAGTAAGAAGATAATACCACAAAACAATGGATCCCGCAGATAAGCAGGCAGTTAACAGAGCAACAAACCAGGTTCGGTTGCTCTAAAGGACCACCGAAACCAACTTTGGAATAACAAAATACATCACCTAAACACAAAGGATCAATCATTATGGAGAATGATTAGATCACTTCGTTCGAAGAGTTACACACTTCCTCCAATTCAAGGTGAATATAGAGTCGCCTACAATGATGAGGAAAAGGCAGAAGCATTTGCAGACAGCTTAGAAAGACAATGTAGCCCCAATTATACCAATATAGATATAAACTTCATAAGAAAAATCCACACACACAAGTGCTTAAAATTATTCAAAACGCCTCATCCCAATCTAACAACAAACCCGTGTCACCAACAAAAATATATGACATCATAAGAAAACTAAAGAACAAAAAGGCTCCGGGTCCGATGGAATAGCGAACAAGGCGCTCAAACTACTCCCTCGTGAAGGGATTATGCATCTGGTAGCTATCGTTAATGCCATCCTTCGGCTAAATTATTTTCCAGAGCGATGGAAGCTTGCAGATGTCTTCCTAATTCCAAAAGCTGGGGAAAATACACAATTTCCTCAGAATTATAGACCGATCAGCCTTCTATCATGTTTAGGCAAGATAGCCGAACGCGCTATACTGATACGGATTCAAGAGGCAACAGATAACAACCACGTCATATAAGACGAGCAATTCGGCTTTAGGAAATATCACTCCACAACGCTTCAAATTTACAGAGTCGTTGAATACATCACACAAGGATTCGAATGGCACCAACATTCTGGCGCAGTCTTCCTGGACATAACACAAGCATTTGATAGAATATGGCATTATGGTCTAATTTTTAAACTACACCAAGTTGGAATCCCATTACCACTAGTTCTAGTTATCTAATCATATCTGAATAACAGAAAATTTAAAATAAAATTCAATGGAATCAGATCCACAGAGAGGAGAGTCACGGCTGGAGCCCCCAAGGCTCTCTGCTGTCTCCCCTATTCTTCTCCATATACATAGCAGATCTTCAAAAGTTGTCCCCGAATTAGAGAATTGGTACAAAAAATGGTGTATCGCAGTCAACCCAGGAAAAAGCTCTGCAGTACTTTTCACCAGACGTAAAGAAGAACCGAACACAAGCATACAAATGTTTGGAAAAGTCGTCCCTTGGCACAACTCTACCAAGTATCTAAGTGTTCATCTAGATAAGCGCCTAAATTTCAAGACACACATAAATAGTGTCTCCACCAAAGCAAGTCCGACTGTTGCACAGCTATATCCACTGTTGAATAGGAACAGCTTCCTAAACATAAACAACAAAATTCTCCTCTACAGATCAGTGATGAGACCTCAGATAACTTACACCTCACCAACTTGGGGACACACGTCTAAACAGAACATCCACAGATTGCAAACGATCCAAAACAAATGTCTAAGAATGGCATTTAATGCCCTTTGGTAATACACCAAGAAGCCAACCTTCCAGATATCAACATCCACATAACAGGAATTGCAGAATTCTTCACAATCACAGATAATCAGACAAATCAACTAGTTCGACAGGCAGCGGACTACAAACCCTCAGGTCGTTTCAAATATATAAAAAACCGAAATCCGCCATCGCAAGAGAAAACTAATACATCTTACAATGCTCACAATGAGCGGGTAAATTACCCACAATAATCCCCTCACACACAAGCTAAAGCCAGATGAAGGGATGAAGAGTCAAGGACTCGGTCCATCTCCCAAAGAAGTTCCAAGTTCCAATAACGCTTATACCCTGTGTGGTGGCCGGGATAAGAATAATCCCACTGTAGCCCATGCATGTCGTACGAGGCGACTAAAGTGGGTACCCAGGGAGGGTTATGGATGGCAATGCTGTAGCCAATGAAGTTTTTAACTGAGGCTCGGCTATTGCTGTTATCCTCCTGCCATAATCAGAGCTCATAGCTCTGTATTACTCCATCCATCCATTTTCTTCTACAGATAACGGAGAATATGAAAAGAATTCTTGCTTCACCCATCTATCCAAAAAAATAAATAAATAAAATAACTCTTGCTGATATTTTAGAAATTAATATGGGAAGCTGTTAATGCAACTCTTTTTGAATACAACACGTCTATGTTTACAAATGTCATATTACAATACCGTATTATATTACAAATAATATAATAATTGTAATGTAATGTTACAAATACACTATTATATAATTACAACACCAATTTTAAAAATACAGAAATGCAAGTATCATTTTTGAAATCTACGAAAACGGGAAAATGCAATTATAGTTGCACATATAATTAGTCCAATAGAAAACTCAAGGTCTAGATTACAAAAGAACGGGTTCGGAAAATTTAGAAAAATTTGATGAACTCCGTGATATGTATAATTGCATTTTTGACCATTTAAGCTTGTCTTGGATCTTTGTGAGTGAGCAAGAAACGATACACGGGGTCAAGTTAGTAAGAATAAAGGCATTTAGGTAGTTTACGGTTTTAACTTCCCAGAATTCCCAGGTTTTAACTTCCCAGTTCTGAGAATTATGCGATCTTAAACACAGTGGGCGATGTGCATTTTTGTTAGAACAGTTCAAGAAAGGTAAATTCATTAAAATTTCCTTGAACAAAATAGGCACTTTGGGAAGGTGAAGTAGTTCAAGTTAATCCTGGTAATTCAATCCAGTATACTTTGTAGATTTATCAGACCTAGGTGAGAACACTGGAATTTTAAAATCTAATTTTGGAATGGTTTAAAACAAAGCACCTAATTGCTGTAAAATATTTTAAAACTTATCTTGAAATAAAGGTGTCTACGAGACAAAAGTATCAAAATAGTCATATTTAAAGATAGAGTAAATCCTTATTCTCGCCTCCCTAAAATCTTCTGACATCTGAAATCTCTGAGCAGCCTTTAGGAATTGCATTACCTGAATATGATTTTATTTTCTAAACTTTTCAGAAACAATTTTAAACTAGTTTATTAAAATTAATTATCCGTTATTACTGCATCCTATTGTTTTCGAAAACATCAAGAGACAGAAAAAAAATCCCCACCCTTTATTATTTAAAATAGAGTGTAGTTTGTATTCAGCTTGCGTATTGCGTTGGTTTTTATTTTTCATGCTTCCTCGCTGGAGTGAGAATTTAAAAATCATCTTTCTCTTCTGATAATACTTAAACTCTCCCCCCCCCCCCGAAACGAATTTCTTTCTCCCACTGCTCCTATTGGACAGATCAGGAAACATATCTTTGAATTAAAGATGAATTCTAGCGATTATTTACGCCTCTATCTGTCAACTTGTTTGATATTTGGGGCCATAAAACTATGATTAAATTCAATTGCTTGACGGCCTTCCCTAGACCCGAATTATTATTATTATTATTTTAATTTCATTTAAACTTGTTTCAGAAACTTCACTAATACTGTTTCGTTTCTCGCTAGCAAAAAGAAACACTTTTGTCAAACGAGAAAGAATGGCAACAAACGACTTTGAGCAAATGAATAAAGAGGTCGCTTGAGTAGCAGGAAAATCTTCACAGGATAGTTAATTAAAAATTGCCTGCTATTTGAAATTCAGTTATAAATTACGTCTTATGAGTTAAATAATTGTTTAAAAATCGTGTATTATGGTTTCCAGTGATATTTTTTATTATGATTATGTAATAATGTTTATTAGCGGGTTGGATGATTCATTATTTTATTTTGCCATGTCTTATACCTCCTCAATTAATTCAATACAAATTTCGCTTTCTAATCAGTGATAATTTCGCTGATTAGAAATTTTCCTTAACTTCAAAAAGTTTTCCAAATAATTATGCATAGTATTTTACCTCTAATTAAAAAATATTTTCACTTTCCACGTAAATGAACTGCTTGAGTTGTTCATCAAGAAAACAATTCAAAAGTTTTTAAACGAAAATGAAGAGCCTTTTATTGAATTTCAAGATCTCGAATAGGAAGGAGGAATTAATTTCGCCAATGAAAACGAAAAGGTCAATGATCGACCATCATGCCTTTTGGGAATAAAAGTTAAATGTTACAAATTATACTCAGAAAATGATCAAAAATACTAAAATATTTAATATTTTCTTATTAAATAACATTTAATCTTTATAATTACTCAGAAATTAGATGAATATTTAAGAGATTTAGAAAGAGAAAACTATTTTCAGAAAAATATTCATGACACCTTTTCAAATTATTCGTTAAAATGATATATTCTTTATACAACACGATTCCACTTAAGATCAGTTGGATTTTCAGCAACCGTTTGCGAATACAAAATTTTGCGACATACATTTAACAGCAAACTTGCTTCTGCTATTCTTATGAGAAACCTAAATCTCCCAAAAAAATTAATTGACAATATTTCCTAACACATACAACATTCTAGAACTTCTTAAAAAAATCAGCTAACACCTTTTATTCCCTAATAGGGAGTAGGGGAGGCCTTTATACCCTATCTAGCTTTTGGAGACTGAGTGGACAGTTCAATCTCCACCGGTAGCCAATCAGAGATAGCTGGCCCATATCTATCTCTAATTATAGGCAGCCACCAATGAAGAGGCTGGCAAACAAGTGCTGCCATCTCTTGGTGCCTAACCCTAACAGGATATGTTACTGTTTGAAATAATGTGGGTACTACGGTCGATTTTCTTGAGTTTAGACTAAAAACCCGAGTTTCCGGGAGGAAAAACCCGCTTGCCCATGCCAGAGATCAACTAACTCGGGAGCCGGTCGAAGATAGGCTTAGAAAAAGTTCCTCCAGTCGGCGACTAGACTTAAACCTAGATCCAACTTCGAGCAGCCAAGGACAGAGGACGCAAGCACCACTTCCACTGAGCTACACAGGCCAGTCTGGAACTTCTTGTATCCTTCTAATTTTTTAGAGCCGAATTACTGTCAAAATTGCATGACTGGTACATTACATGATTTAACTCACATTGTTGAAGAAGGTAATTTTTCGTTTGCTTGATTTTGCAATTTTTCTATGTCAAAAATAGTTTTGCTTGAGACGAATTTGTGCCTAATGTTTCCGTGGAAACAATTGTTATGTAAAAGAAACTATGTTGAGTCGTCAATGGTCAAGGTGTCATACCGTAGTGGTAAGACACGCGTTATTTTCAGACTTTCTAAAATATTTCGCGTTCAACTTACCCCAAGAATATTCTTTTGAATTTCAGAACTAAATAAATAAAATAAGTAACAAGTAACATTTTATTACGATATTCTGTACACAAAACTTTGGTATGCAAAAATGGTTCTTAATAAGTACAGTCTGGTTTTCTGGACCCTGAAAAATAAACTGTGATTTATTTGAATACGTTGTGGCTTGATGTATCATATGAAACAGACTCCTTGATAACATGTGTGTGTGTGTGTGTGTGTGTGTGTGTTGAGAACAATGTGCGAAAACATTGAAAACCAGTAGTACACTGATACTGCTAATGAGCATAGGTAGTGAAGAGATCGATAATTAAATAGTATAGAAACAGAAACATAGTAAGAAAAAAACAACTAATGCAGTTAAAAGCAAACATAAAGTTTACCTTTAACTGCATTCCTTCTTGCATATTTGGATCACAGTACTAAACTAAATTAAACATCATTTGATTTGACATATTCTGTTGACTTCTTAAACCGTCTGATGAGAAAATCAGATGATTTATTTTTTTCATATTTCATATTTTTTTTTTTTATTAAAGTATCGAAAATATTTTACGACTCTTTAACTGTTGCGTCTTTCGTGTTGTTGTATATTAGATTCTCATGTTAATATTCATCGGCAATTTTTATGTTTAGTTGCAAAGTTTTTTGAAAACAGTTGAGCATAGCTCTATTACTGTTCGGAATTATTGTGGGGATGATATCCGAAAAACAATTGACTGACCTACTTATGATACTTGTGCAATATGGATTTTAGAACATAAAATCAATAAAATAAATTTCCATAGCTATTTCAAAGGCAACGTTCTGTTTAGAAGATTAGGACACACGTTGTTGTTTGTTTATTTATTTATTTATTTTTGCATACACGATGCACAAAAGCAAACATTGTACATTGCCACATTCTAACTAAACTCTGAATTTTGAGCTATGCTACAGCCATAATTTTAACACTGGTGCAGTCTGGGTAGTTACATTTGAGAGAAAAACGTGCCATGTATTGAATTCTCTCGTTCTCTTTTATCTTACTCATCCCATAACCCAGGACATGTACGGTTTGTATGTCATGCGTTTTTGCGAAACCTATTATTGTATTTTGTACACGAAGACATCTATTGCGTGCTTTATTGAATCGATTTTATTCGCTTCATGTATTGCAAAACAAATTCCCTGTTATGATCGTTATGAAAATATATGATATTCAGAGCACATTAAAATTGTTGATCGCTGAGATCTTCTGAGTTTGGGATCTTCCTAGCAATTCGTTTAATTCTTAAGTGAGAGAGAGAGAGAGAGAGAGAGAGAGAGAGAGAGAGAGAGAGAGAGAGAGAGAGAGAGAGAAATTCAAGTTCTCTTGGTAGTAAATAAATTCTTACTCTGTTCTGTTTTCTCACCGTTTTAAACCCCTACTTTAAGACTGACATAAACCATCACACCGGTATTGAGCTGTTGATGTTTTAACTTATAAAACAATTACTTTTTTCTATGAAAAGGTCAAACGACACTTCATACTTCTCTTGGCCTCATTTTTTTCTTGAATACTGGCTTATATAACTTCATTAAAAGATCAGAATAAAAAATAGAAGCCGATGATTACGTTTAGGTACCAATTTATAATCTGACAGACAAATGACATGTCCTTTTTATTTATTACGCCTTAGGAGGTCAAGGTGATGTTCAGATAAACTTAATCCATTTATTAAAAACTTCCTGCTTCCTGCAGTTCATATCCACACGCCTGTAATGTGTCAGTGATGGCTGATACGGATTTTATTACTTAAAATCCCAACGCCTCGTTTCCGATTTCGGTGGTGGAATGATATGGGAATTAAATGTTCTTCATCCTCACTTTTGATGGGTTGGAAGTATCCTTGAATAAATCAAAAGTATTGATATATAACGATCACTTATTTCGTTTTTCGATTTTATTCGCGAATTCGTTTCGACTAATTGACTATTCGCTTTAACTATATGTAACGAAGGATACGACTTCAAGTGTGTGTTGGAAGTTGGTCTGTTTTATATTTGAAATTATTACTTTAATATACGTGAACGTCATTTGGAACTTCAAAAAAAAAAAGAAAAGAAAAGAAACAAAAACATTTAATAATATCTTGCAACAGAAACAATTAAAGAAGACCTAATATATTTGCATACAATTCGAAACAACAACAACAACCACAGAACTTGATGACATTTAGAACTTTGTCCAGTCCTCAAATTATTTATGAATTCATTTTAGACACGTAAGTTTAGAGCTGTTTATAAAAAGGCCATTACATTATCTACAGTACGTATATCGTAGAAAATTCTACGACCGTTCCTTCAAGTAATGCTATTCGAAGCAAAACCATCCACCATTTGCGTGTATCCTTTGCAAGTGCACACGCTTTCGAGGTGTTTGTTTCTTAGTAACGAGTTGGTTGCTAAGATGATTTTTTTTTCCACTTCCGTTCACAAGTGTTAGTGTTGTGTGTGTCAACGAAAATGCAAAACACAAATGCCTGTTTTTATTCTTTTCGGCAATTTCATGGACGTTCTTCGAAGTACACCTTGTTTGTCAACTTATGCAAGCTTTCTGTTTGGGGGGGGGGGAATAATATATTAACATTTGTGGATTTTTTTTTCCACTTCCGTTCACAAGTGTTAGTGTTGTGTGTGTCAACGAAAATGCAAAACACAAATGCCTGTTTTTATTCTTTTCGGCAATTTCATGGACGTTCTTCGAAGTACACCTTGTTTGTCAACTTATGCAAGCTTTCTGTTTGGGGGGGGGGGAATAATATATTAACATTTGTGGATTTTTGTTCCCAATATAGAAACATATTTGTAGAAAGCTTTGTGTACATACCTAGGTCTGTGTACATACATACATATAAATAAGGATGAAGTTTACAGTTCTCCAAACATAATTAAATGAAAAAAACTCTAAACTTTTCTCATCTGGTTGAGACCATTTGAATCCAAGTTCTGCAAATCTTTTATTAACATCGCTCGTAAAACGTTTTCTATGGTTTGAAACTAATTCTTTGACAAAAACTGTACGCTGCTAGCTGCATGATAATGCAATTGTTCAGCGATATTAGAAATAATCAGGTTTTTATTTCCCCGTAAGTTGGAAGGGGGGGGGGAACTACCGCTCTTTTGTGATAATAAAGACATTTAAGAAAGGCAAAAATGTTAGCTGTAATAGTTGCTTTATCTAGAAAATCTTTAATGCCTGTAATATTAGCAGCTTTTGAAACTAGAGATCACACAATTTTAATTTAGTGCAAGGCTAATAACTTGGCTAGAAGATGTGGAGGATTTTAATCACACAACGTAATGAAATTGCTATCTGTAGGCACGCGAATTAAAAAAGGCTTCGATGCTCCTGAAAGTTTGACAATGTTTCACAGATAGGGGATCGTATTAAATCTGTAATAGGGTAGAAGGTTGTTATAGAGTTTAAATAAAGGCTGACAATTACATCTTGCAAAAAAGTACCGTAATATGCTATTAGCCTCAGTATAATGGCATGTTGTAAGCGCATTTTTTTATTATTTTGCGAAATAAAGTCAGTGAATATCTTGGAACGGAAAACTACAAGAAAACTCAATCAACTTTCTTAGGCATTCTAGTATGTTTTTTTTTTTTTTTAATTTTAATTTTAGATTTACGACTGAAGTATCTAAGGCCACAACGCCTATATATTATGTCTGTAAATTGCATATGTTCATCTGGCTGATATTCCTGTTTTGCGGGATGATAAAATTAGAGTTTCCGGGAGAAATTGAACTTCTTTTGGTTCTGTTCAAATTCCAATTAGGTACTGTGCATAGTGCGATAATAGTTAAATTATTTTGGTAAATCAGATAAAAAATTATACTTTTATTGATAGAAGACACAATTTTTTTTTAATTATTCAGAGATGTTATATTCCACTTTACAAATATTCCAATGTTTCTGTACGTCTTTGATACTCTAATGAAGGCGTAGAAACGGTGGTCGTGAAAATAACCAAGCGAATCGATCTCCTATTTTTAAATCTCTGTCCACAGTTACAAAAAAACACACTAATGGGACGAACGTGATTTATTTATCTATCTTAACGCATTAGAGACGAAAGTTCTTTGCACAGCTAAGGAGGAAAGTGTCATTTGTTCAATTAACTTCCTCTTAAAATGTTGTGGCCGTGAAGGAAAAGCAACTTGCTTTTCGGGATTCTAAGTCAAATAAAAAACTACTTTTGAAAGAAAAAAAGGAAATTGAATTGGTTCTTAAAGCAAATACGTGTTCCAGGGGGCATGATCTAATGTCTATAGAAACTGGAAGGGGGGAATATGTTGTTACCTTGCCCGAAAAAAAAATTCTTAGACTTCGAACACTTTAAGTGATTGAAGAAATATTTTAGTAGAAGCTTTTCATTGGTGTGTGTGTGTGTGTGTGTGTGTGTGTGTGTGTGTGTGTGTGTGTGTGTGTGTGTGTGTGTGTGTGTGTGTGTGTGTGTGTGTGTGTGTGTGTGTGTACAGTCTCATTATAGACTATGGACATTTCTTACAGTTCTTACAGGGAAAATATGCCATTTCTCTGAGCAGTTGCATATTAAACAATTGATTCAACATTGAATATTAAATGTTTACATATCATCCTCAATTGCTATCTTAATACACACACTGAATATTCAGCAGTATTTACTGTTGCTGTTGATCCGTCACGACCAGCCTACCACTTCTGTAGCGTGTCGTAACAATATTAGAAGCCAGGTGCTAGTGGTTAAAAGTTCCTCATTAGATTGCATTGAAATATGTGTTAGTAAAATGGTAGTCTTGGTGATGTCATCGATTAAGTTCAGTTAAAACTGTTAGCGATGGAAACGGAAAAAAAAAAAAACATCGATTCACTAGAATAGATTTTTTTTTTTTTTGTTATAAATGGGATAAACAGCTTTTCGTTATGGACCAAAGTTTTCTTCTTTCGTTAATAAATCATAGAAAAATATAAATAATTTTTCTATAAATAGTTGTTTGTATAAAATGGGACCTATAAAATCTTCCTATATTTGAAACAGTCTTTGACAGTAAATTCAATAAACTGTTTATTGGCTTTACTTCGGTTACATAGACAGGCTATAAACCTGGGACAAAAGCTTAGAATATATAGAAGAAAATCAATTGAAGCGATATGTCCCGTGCCATCCCTGGATAGATCATTTAGCGGCAGGAATCTCGTACAATAGTTCTAGAAAAAAGAATTCATAACGTCATACTTACAATACCATTAAGGAAATGATTTTTATTTTAAAAGCTATTATTTTCCTCCAAGAACAAATTGAATGCTTATAGAGTTTTGCAAAACTATTAAACTATTCACCATTCCATACTTGCCGATCTGTTTTCAATGTTTTTTTTTATCTTTTTGACTAATTCTTTTATTGGTGAATAGTAAAAAGAATGCTGTTGATCACGCTACGTCTCTCTCTATTCATCTATTTAGTTTTTTACTTTTTTTTAAGACTCCAGTGATGAATTAAGAATCAGAAATTAATCAAGTGATTTGGTTTGCTTAGAATTACAACCAAAGTAATTGCAGCTAGAAGGACAGTATATTAAATCTGTGAATTGCGTATGTTTGTTAAATGGTTTGTCTGTTTCGAAGGCAAGAGCAAAAACCCGGCATGATAGAAGGAAAACCCTGCATCTTGTGAAACCGACTAATTTATGATCACTGAACAACCTTATAAAGATTCTTTTTGCTGTAGATGGAACTCGAACCAAGGTCGTTCATCTAATCAAAGAATAAACACCGTGTCATTCTCATAGCATTCAAGGTGGGACAGTCGATCGCATAAGGAAATTACAGGTCCGTTTCAAGCTTCAAAACATATGAACCATCCAGAGAATACACCCATTTACTAAACATATTTTAGTTGTCTCACAGATTTACCAGCTATCATAAATTTATTGAATTTATTATTATTATTATTTTTTTTTTATTTTGCTCCCGAAAATTCTTTTTATATGTATGCACAGACTTTTCCATTCTAGATCGTTATGTGTATGTGTAACCTTAAGTTTATTCCTGTTTCTCTTATTTATTTATTTTTAATTTGTATAATGGTGTATAATATTGTTTATCCAGGTGTTAGTTTACTTGTGGAAAATGAAACGCTGAGCGTTATAAGGGCAACTCTGAGTGAAACATATTTTCAACATACGAGTGCCTAAGTTGTTGACATTGGTGATCATAAATCTGCCAATACTGGTGTCATGCATGACTGAAGAGTGAAGCAGCAGCAACTGCCTTCTGCTTTTCCTAGGTCATTTATAAATCACACTTCTAAGAAAACAAAAGTAGTATTTTACTATTAGAAATTACTTTAGAAAATAAACTTTTTGTTGAATGTATAAACACAAAATCGCAATTAAAAATCAGTGACAATAAGTAATGAAAAAAAGGAATTCTTCATTTAATTATTTCATTTAGTGATTAAAGATAGCAGAACTTATCTAGTAAAACCTACTTATTTTTCAAATATCACTTTCGCACACTAAATGTTGGAAAACCTATTTCATGTTAGTGTCCAGTGTGGACAGGAGTTTTTAAGAGAGAAATAACTTGTGGATGGTATTTTGGAATAATAAATGGTAGTCTTTAGGGAAGACTTCTGAAAGAAGGCTGTTCCAAAGAACTGAGGCAAATGAAATGAAAGGCCAGGAATGAAAGAAGCAGATCCAGTGAGTCTGCAGCTGCCTTGTGAAGAGATGGTGAGTAGATACTTTTCGTGTTATTATAGGCTTAAAGAAAAGTGAAGGAATAATGGATGGAAGTTAAGCGAAACAACTCCATGAATGGTCCTATAGAAAAGGTCCTGTACTGCAATGAGTCAAAGAGAGAGAGAGAAAGAGATCGTTGATTAGCCGAACTACCTTCCTCTCGATAGCATAATGTCTAGGAAGGTTCCGAATTGCGCTACAAGTATGATAACGGTATTTTAAAGTTAGAAGGATATAAAATTTTATAGCATAGCTGCTACACAGATGAGAAGTAACACCTAGAGAGCTGCAAAGAATATAAAGATTTTTTAAAGCCCTGGTTTTTCTAGGATTAATACTGACGGGGTTGTCTTCTCTCTCCTTACTGAAGAAGGGTAAGGAGATCAGAGTTTAAAGATGATTTACATTCTTAAAAAAAGCTCTACAGCATCTTTCGTGAATACTTAAATAAGGTTCCAATTATGTCATACTGACACATGGTCGTTTGATCATCTGTAAAATGTTTGTTCGAAAATACGTAGCAAAATAAGGTTCGGTATTTGTGGTGAGGCCTTAAGCTGTTATGCAGCAACTTGATGAAAGAAGTAGATAATCTATCTGATTCCGACGTTCTTCACTAAGCATATATTTATTATTCTTCATCATCATTATCATCATCATGCATATCAAGGATTTAGGCCTAGCGTGGCTGAAAAAATGTTGTTCACTAAACTGAAATTTATCCATTACATAAAATAACATTTGTTTCTTTAAACGATTACCATTTTTTTAGTTTTTTAGATAAAATATCAGACAGACCTATTACAAATGTAATCTGATGAATGTTATTGTTTTTATGTATGCAGATCATCTACAATTTCTAGGCCTAAGCGAGGCGCAATAACCAAGACTAATGTGTCGGTAGTGTTTGGATCGGTGCTTTAAATTGGTTTGCGTTCATCAGGATTACCATTAAAAATCCTATCGAAGAATGCATGATCTTTAAAGTGGACAGTAAAATGAGGACGATTCATCCGAAAATAAGCAGTACATGAAGCAGGTATTCTCTTTTATGTGTGTATATAATTTAGCTTACTCATTACTCGGTACTCTAAATTTCCACAAATTTTACAGTTATTTCTTTTGTGATTTACAGTATCTCTAAAAACAAACAATACATTCCAAAGCAACCCCCACCCGGTCGTAGTGTAGTTGCAAATTGTATCGTGACATTAGACTTCCTTTTGGGAAGAAAAGGGTTTAAATATTCTCTAGGATGCGAAGGACTTTCATAAAGTGAGTTATCTGGCCTCATACTGAGTTGTAAGAATTTTTTCCTCTCAGAAAAGTTTTCTTTTTCATCTACCAAACGGTAATTCGGCGACAAAAACCACACTAAAACATCAGACCTCTCTAATCGCGACAGATGCTTTGTCGTAATTCCATCAACCCATTTCAAAGTTACCAAACATTTGAGATAACTATGTGACAATGACGCAATACTCCAGTAGGCCAGTGTAAATTTTGCTTAACACAGAGTGCTTTGTTTTATCTTGAAAATTTATCTTAGTTAAACAAAAAAACACTCCTTCAGATCTTAACGGATTGTTTTCGGAGACTAGGCCATATAGACTGACCAAGCATAAGGCAATTTATCGTTAATCTCCTTTAGATGTAAGAATACCTAATTATCTTTCAGAGAAAGACTTTAGACAAATGAATTTTTGACTTATGTTTGGTCCTCGAAGAAGACCCAAAAAGTTTGGGACTGTCAGGCCACTATAAGTCTACTGGCGATACAGCGATATATAATAGATTTTGATACAAAAAAATTCTGAATTCAAATAAGTAATGTTTGCAAAATTTTCACCTTTGCAGACTCCCTTTTCAAAATACTATCCGCTTTTTTTTTTTTTTTTCAATATTTAAGAGTGATCGACTGAGTTCGAAATGATCAAGGTGTGAGTCAAAATTTCCTGACTGATCGCCAGATGACACTACTGCAGTTAGTACCAAGCTCATCCACTAGGAGTACGTTGAGTAGAATCTTCTGGATCGTTTTCTGTTTATTTCAAAGTTGTAGCTTGCGTTATTGAAAAACGTAAGGTGAAGTGTAAATGTGAATATTATGTGGTATAAGTGTGTTGCTTCCTTTGCGACTTCATCAAAAACTTCCGGATATCAAAAATATCCGTCGTGCTAAGTTTTATTTCAAACTGGAAAAAAGCCACCAAAGAAACCATTTAGATGTAAAAACTTTCAGGGAAGATACAAAGAGCAGTTCCAAAATATCTGATTGGATTTTTCCGAGTTCAAAAGTAGACTTTCTCTCGTTTATTGACAATTCCTGAACGTTGGGGATGTTGGCTAAAGCCAACAGCGTGGATGATAATGTTGCGCTATCAAGAAACTTATTCAAGACGGCAGATGTCTGTAAAGGAAGATAGGTGTATGCATCTAAAATGACCCGAGAAGAGACACACTAGATATGTCACTAAGAAAAAGCGACAAGACCCTTATTCCGTATCTTCCTTTCCTTCCGAGATCTGATAATCCTGTAACGTTTTTCTTTTAGAGAAGATGTGACAACATAATTAAAAAGTTAGACAGCCGAGTTCAGAACACAGTAATTCTACAATAATTTTCCGCAAAGGCTGGATAAAAGCATGTAGAAGAGGTAAATGCTGATTTTGTTGAAAAATAAATAAATACAGAGAATTGTTGAATACAATCGCATGTCTTGTGTTATAATGCACTTGCATATGACGTGTTGCTCGCAGGTCGAAATACATCTCCATGTTGTGATCTTCATATATCTTAAATGCTTTTCTAATCACTTTACAATGTTACTGAGATACCTGTTCCATAGTCTTGATTGGAAAAGGGCCCAGAAAATTAGAATTTAGTGAGATTAGAGTGTAGGTCATTCTAGCAATGTGTGTGTGTGTGTGTGTGTGTGTGTGTGTGTGTGTGTGTGTGTGTGTGTGTGTGTGTGTGTGTGTGTGTGTGTGTGTGTGTGTGTGTGTGTGTGTGTGTGTGTGTGTGTGTGTGTGTGTGTGTGTGTGTGTGTGTGTGTGTGTGTGTGTGTGTAAGCTGGCGCTAAAATATGGCACCATAAATAAAATAAAATAATGAAAGTTTTAATCTCCGAGAACGAATTTTTCATTTTCCATCTTCGTTTAACGAATTTTGCTTTTACTACGGTGATTGAAGTATTTTTTTTGTTCTGCTTCGCAATAAAACCCAAGAAATGTCAGACACAAGCGCCACCCTTACATGCAGATGCTAAGATTTTTCCATTTTTATTACTCCAAATGAAACATAATTTACGACTTTCTAAAACACCACGGACTTAATTCACTCTTTCGGTGATGTTTAACATTTTGTTCAAGAAACCCAAGACAGAGTGTGCGAATTCGGATTCTTTTTACATCTGTTTGCCTCGTGCGTGTACAAAGCACTCGGATCTGTGCGTGGTTCTCCCCTTGTGATTTAGCATGTTGCACGTGGCTTATTCTCTAACCCATTCGTGCAGAACTAAGATGCGAAAGTCGTAAATATTGTAAAACAGGTGTAAACAGTTAAAACTGCACTGTTACGAACAGTGTAAGATGTTAGAAATAACTACAAGAACAGAAACAGTGAAGGAAAACGAATTTTCATGATCGTGTTTTACCAAATGATCAGTCCTCCAATTCCTTTTTCCTTCACTGTTTCTGTTCTTGAGCCATTTTTCTCTTCAAGAAAAAATGGAGAAACTCTCTCTTTCCCTTCCTCCATCTCTTTCTCTCATTTATCTAGTCCAGATTTTAAACTATCGTTAACCCATTTTCTGCATTATCTAATCTAACTGCATTACTAATCTTGACTGTTACATACACCAGGAAAGTCAAGATCAGTAGTCGAAACAGTCAGCGTTGCATGCTCTAGAAGTAATTTGTATGCATATAGTTAAGAGATAATTTATTCAATGTTGAACTTGTGTATTTGTGCCATCAGGTATGTGACCGGCATGACATATGCTGTTCTTGTATTATCGGATGTTTATGCAGTAACTTCAATGGTTTAGAAGAATGCATATGCAGCTGTCGATACACATTAAAGTTTGACACAATTTTATCGTGAGTATATGGGTTAGAAATTTCCATATCACAGAACAGAATGATAGTGCGAGTGGTTATCACTAGGTGCGGTTAATCTTAACACACCAATGTTGACATTGATGCAAATCACTGCTCGGATGATGTGTCACCACAATAACATCCAGCCATGAGACCATCGAAAGTGCATGAGACCATACGCGTGCCGATGCAATCCATAAATTGATTGCATAGGTACAATCTCTCTCTCTCTCTCTCTCTCTCTACTTATTTGTTGCTCTAATCATAGTATTGATTTGGGACCGTCATAATCAACTCCAGATTTAAGATAGTTGAACAAACAGAACTGAAAATCACGAAGCCCTGCCTGACAAACTCACCAACACTGACAATCTCAAAGCATTCAAAAATGTTCTACTGCGATCCTTTCTATTCAAACCAATTATGTGACTGGAAACAGCTTCCATGGCGATTTACCTTCCGAGTAGACAGTCAGTGAGTTTGGATTAAGTTCTACCGTCCTGACATAATATATGTTTGAATAATATAAGCACGTAAACACAACAAAGATATCTATTTAACCAAATATTTCGGTCTGGAAATAGCAGACCATCTTCAGTGCACTACAACAACAGTTTCAAAAAAATATAAGGTGGAATACTAACAATAGATCATTTAAAAATAGAATAAGCCGCGTGATGTTATATCACTAAAGTATTTAAGGGAATATTATTAAGGCAGAGACATGATTGAAATAAAAATATTAATTAATAATATTAAATAACATAAAATTAATATGAATTAATGAGTTATCCTGATTAGACTTTCCCAGATTTTTGATATAGACATACAATTATTCCGATTCAGGTTAGGACGATGGAGTAATACCTCTACGCTTTCTTTGAATAAACGTTCAAATTTATAACGGAATCTATGTAAGAGGCGAGTTTTTGACCATAGGATGTTGTGGTTAGTTTCAATCCCATGCTGAGCCAATCCAGATTTTTTAGGTTTGTTGTGATGAATGGAGCATTGATGTTCTTGGATTCGTTTTTCAAGAGAACGTCCAGTTTGTCCAAAATAGGAGAGATCACAGTTGCAGGGAATTTGATTAACTCCAAGAAGAGACATAGTTGAACGTTTGTCTTTAGAAGAAGGAAAATGGGAAGATTATTTGTTCATAGGTGAATACGTAGCTGTTAACTGATATTTCTTCAGAATTCTTGCGATAGGTTCTGAAATCTCGGAAATGTATGGAATTGGAACTCAACGTATTGAATCTTTGTTGTTTTGTGGTGGATTATAAGAATCGAGACTATGTTGAATACTCTTTTCGGAAGAGCCATTGAGTTTCTTGTATTGTTGTAGAGTAGAAAGTTCTTTCTGTATAAAATTAGAAGTAGAACAATTAGTTTTGGCTCTTCTGATTAGGCATTTTATGATTCCTGTTTTTTGACAAGGATGATGGGCTGATCCTTTAAGAATATAACGACCTGGGAACGTTGGTTTCCTGTAAACTGTAATTGTAAGAGTATTTGAAGGTGACCGGATGAGGAGAACGTCTAAAAAAGATAACTGGTTGTTGTCTTCCATTTCCATAGTAAACTTCATACCATGATGTAAGGAACTGATACTGTTTAAAAAAGAAGGTAAGGGGTCTTTGTTGTGCGGCCATATAGTAAAGATGTCATCTATATATCTTACCCAAAAGATGGTTGAGGGAACATAAATGAGAAGAGGACTTTTTCCAAATGCTCTAAATAAAAGTTGGCTAAAGCAGGAGAGAGAGGACTTCCCATGGCCTTTCCTTCTACTTGGCTGTAAAATTTGTTTTGATATAAGAAATATCCAGAGTGTATTAAGAAATCGAATAGTTTTATAATGTCTTCTGGAAAGATGTCAGCCAGTAATTTTAAAGTCTCCTTGAGAGGTACATTTGTATATAAAGATTCTATATCAAAGCTCACCATAAGATCTGTAGGTTACAATGAGACATTTTTCAATTTTTCTAAGAAATCTGAAGAGTTTTGTAGAAAGGAACTAGAGTTGCCTATGTGAGATTTCAATAATTTAGTTACATATTTGGCTATACGGTAAGTAGGAGAATCAATACAATCTACTATTGGACGAGGAGGAAAGTCAATCGTATGTATTTTAGGAAGACCATTAAATTTAGGAGGTCTTGCAAAATGAGTTTTAAGTCTTTCGATTGTGTCTCTATCTAAACCGATGACTTCATCTAAGAGAGAATTTAATTTCTTTAGTTGTCTGTTGGTTGCATTATAATCAAGTTTTTGATATGTGCAGCGATCTCGAAATAAAAGACAAAGTTTTCTTCTGTAATTTGCAGAGTCCACAACTACTGTTGCTTTCCTCTTGTCAGCTATGGTGATAATGAGGTGATTGTTTTCTCTCAAGGACTGTCAAAATTTCATTTCAGAAAGAGATATGTTGGAAGGAGGAAATTTGGCCTTAAGTAGAGAAGAAGCGACTTCTAGGCGAAGAGCATTAGCTTTATCACTAGTTAGATGACTGAGATTCCGTTCAATTTTAACTAGGAAATCTAATTATGGTATCTTATTAGCACAATAGAAAAAGCATGTCCTTTTGACAGGATGAGGGTTTCGCTATCAGTTAGTTAGAGGACGTCCGGATATATATTGACAATCCAATTATCTGGAGTTTTGAAGGGCTTGAATTGTTTAGACGAAAGAGATTCATATTTTCGGTTTAGATGTTGACTTAGTTTATTAAATGCTCGCTGAGTAGAACGTTTAGCCACATTTAGAACTATGCGTGAAAGATGTGGATCCAAGTTTGTGGAAATATAGGTGCGAAGATCAGAAATATGATGACTGTGAATAGCAAGATCACGTTTAGCAGCTTTAAGTTGGTTACGGATTAACGATAAACTGGTGTTCCGGTAAATATTATGAGCTCCAGGAGATTTTATAGTTTCTTTAATCTTAGCGAAATTGGGAAAATATTCCCTTTAATACTTAGTGATATAACATCACGCGGCGTGTTCTCTTTTTAAATGATCTATTGTTAGTATTCCACCCTGTATATTTTTTTAAAACTGTTCTTGTATTGCCACTCAAGATGATCTTCTATTTCCAGACCGAAATATTTGGTTAATTAAATATCTTTCTTGTGTTTACATGCTTATAATATTCAGTCTTTATGTCACAAGTATCCTTAAAACATTATAATGTATGTTTATTAGTTGGATTTTCTAATTTAAGAAATGCAACCAAGAGGAGATCGGCTGTGAAGCCACAAGTGTGCTGTCCTTCCAAAGAATGTTGGAGGAGAAATCCTTAGCTTCATGCATTTAAGAAAGTCTTCTCCTGCTGCAAAAACTTTCATCTTACTCAGCTTATACAAAAGAAAATAAACATCTCCATTACTTTCATTTCCACATTGTGGTAATAGAAATAATCAATCAGGAGACTACGTTTCTTTTGCTAGAATAAATGAGAGACTATTTTAAGCGACAGAGATAGACGGAATGAAAGAGGAGGACGAGAAGTTAATTCTGCAGGTTTTCGCATCTGGATTCCGAATTTCTGTCGACCAATGAATGCATGTGCTTATAAAAATGGTAGAGGAATCATGGTAGCTGGTTCGAGGGATGATGTTATCGCCTACCTGCCTGCTTGGTACAGTAGATAGAGTATCTACTTTCCAATCAACAGGGTACGGTTCGAATCGCACTTTGCGCATGCGTGTTTGTGCAAACCATTAATTAGATGTAGAAGATTTTCGTCACCCAGTGTAATATCAGCACACTGTTAACTAGATATCTGAAATGGTTTTAAAAAAGTTCGTGTTTTATCTCTAAAGCAGTAATTTCCAGATTATTTAACCATTTATTCACTAACAGGTTTACAATTTTCGTGGGTTAAACTATCATGAAAACATCAGTCGATCATTTAAAGAAACTACATTTATTATTTTTCGATCAATTGCAGATTTTAGTTCAATTATAATTCAATGAGCACTCTGTCGATGAACTGTTTTCGGTGAATTTTTGACACACCCAGGAACACTTAACGAAAACATCTATAATTACATACCTGCATCGAAGCCTAAAGGTTTCAATGCAGAAGTTACTGCTTGCACTACGCCTGGTGGTAAGTAACAGAACTGTATTATTACGTCAATTGGCTTAAGCTGTCTAGGAATATGCTCAGGTGGAGTTCTTCATAAATATCAAGACATAATTATATAAAGATCTAATAGTTTCCATGCTTTCTCTACGATTTTTGAACCATAGTGTACATGATATGTTTGCTTTTTAT
Source organism: Typopeltis vanoorti (assembly GCF_054136105.1). Lineage (NCBI taxonomy): Eukaryota > Metazoa > Arthropoda > Arachnida > Uropygi > Thelyphonidae > Typopeltis > Typopeltis vanoorti. The sequence continues at coordinate 87,529,259 of NC_143553.1, forward strand.
CATTTGTTTTTAACGAAATGAGATTTCTTTTGGATAGAATTACTCCGTTACTAATATATTGATTACGAAACTGAAACGTCATAGAAGATTATAAAGATTTTTCAGTAACTGAGAATTCTCTGCATCTTTATCTAATAACTTAACATCGTTAGTATGGACGAATAAAATTTCTCTTTTCATTGGTGGGATTTGGATCTAAGTCGCTTTTTCAAGTGAGCGAATGCTTACTCATGCGACCTATTATGGAGATGAATTTTGAATTATGAGTATTTGAAAAAAGATCCGCTAAATATTTTTGCTGAATTATGTTCACCAGTTGTTGGAGACCTACAACACGTCTGCTATTGTACTTGTAGATGAGCTAAGAATTAGATAATCCAGAAATTAAAATAGGGGCATCGTGTTTAAACCATGCGTGTATTAGGAACAGAGAGTGTTGTTCATAAATCTACTGCAATTATCTAGTCCACATTTTTAAATTTTTATCTGTTTTAAGAATGTATGAACCAAGAGAAAAATATAAGTGTTTTTCTACATAATTGTCTCGGAACGTTTAGAAAACTAAATTTTCCTTTCATCTCCTTTCGAAAACAGTGAAATTATTTTTGGTGCTTTGCATGTTAACTGCAACTAATCGAGCGATTTCTTTCTTTATATTTTTTTTTTAGGAATATGTTCAAAGAGTATACAGTTTAACAGCATCTTGTTGAATTTAGAATTGTTCATGTCCTGTATATGTTGAATATCATAATTTCTTTCTAATGGTGGTCTGTCTATCAAACGACTCAGTTTTGTATTGATAAGAGATGCTGCAAACTCCTTCGAATGATTTAGAATACTGAAAGTTTTTGCTAAATGAAGGAAGCTAATGGTCTATGGACCCTTTTGTGAAGTTTATTGAGACAGTAATTTGGTAAAGGCTTTTTTTGTGTGTGTGTCACTACGCGTGTACGCTTTGTTCGAAAATTGCTAAAATGATATTTTTTCTCTAGCTTGACTGCTTTTAGAAATCAATACATTTTAAGACCGCACCTTCATTACATTTGGCCATAACGTTTCAATTTCAGTTTCAATTGAACTCTTTTTAAATCTATATTTTCCATCTGGAATAACTATTGGAAACGATTCTTCCAGATGTGTTTTAATCTGGAATAATTACCATTTTTATTTAGAACAACTTCAATTTTTATAAAATCTGAATGAAACTACCAGTGAGCATAGAATACAGATGTTTTCTTTAGCTACTGGAAATAAGTATAGAAAATTGGTATGTATCGAAAACATAAAACATGCATTTGTATCGAAGACGTATAGGATGAGAGTAAAAGGTGAGGCACTCATACATTATTATATTCGCCTACAAGAACTGGTGATCTTTTCCGAGAAAGAGATAATATCCATCAGTTTCTTCTTAGTCTGCCAATACTATGAGAATGAAATATTACTAAGATTAGTTAGTTTAGAAAATAGTTATCCAAAGCGTTGTCGATCCATGGGGCGTGTTTATCAATGATCGCTTTTGCTGTCGGTAAATTTACTCTTAGAAATATTATAACAAAAACAAGTATGTCAATACGTCTCTTAGCATGACAAACGCTCCCTTTACGTAGCACTACTGTATAATTTGATCTTGAAATCGATAGCAGTATGTAGTTACTTTTATAAAAAAGCAAGGAAACTAATCTCTTGCTTCCTGGAAAAGGTAGAGCAAGTTGCAAAACTAATTTCTTGTTCTTAATGAAATGTGTAAGGGAAACCGTCATTTGGTTTATGGACTTCTTTGGAGTTCTTTTAATTACGTGCATTTTTTATTGTATATTTATTTCAACTTTTTATATTTATTTTATTTTTTTTTCATTGAGTGATATTAAACTATAACTTTATATCTGAATTTAGTCTTTTGGTTGAACCAACCACTCAGAAATATATTTGTTCCTTCAACTTTGACTTTTTTTCTCCCTACTCCTTCTGACGTTTCCCATAATAATATTTCTTAGCACCCAAGTTTACATAAGTGTAATTATTATTTTTTATCGAAGCTAAGCTGTTTTGAAAACTATATTAAAGATTCAACGAAATAGGGGTAGATTTATTATTACTTTATGCTGTTTCGGTGCATTGAAATAATCGCTGCCAACATCTTAGCGCTTTTTTTTGTTATGTACATAAAAAGAAATAGTGACGTGGGAATAGAGGCATCTGAAAGTATGATAATATCTAAGCTCATCCTTGAGGAAATGAAAGAAATTAGAATGGGTGATTTACTACATCTTATACGACCGATTTAACGATTCATTTGATGTAGAAAAAAGCATTTGGGGATTTATTATTAATTTTATGGGGTCATTAAGTGCGATGAGCGATATACGAAATGACTTCTCGAGATTGTACTTTAGAAAATTAACGGACAAATATAATGTGACTGTCTTTAGGCATGAAACTGTTATATATTTTCAGAACCCTTTTCATAATTCCTTTTTTTTCCTCATTATCTAGAAAACTCAGTAGAGCATGCACCTCGAAATGGTAAGTGGGTCTTTTGTTTTCGTGCTAACAGTAATATTTGATGCCAATGGTTTCCGAACTATTGATAAAACATCCAACAGTGTATAAAGTGCTTTGTAAGTCTAACTTGGTCTGCTATAGACAGATCGGCAGAATTGCTAACGTCCGCTGTAAAGAGCATAGGAAATTACATATACTGCCGTCCTCGTGGCAAGTCCAAACTAACAAACAATGCTTTGGACACTCTTCTCATAGGATTAAATCTGAAGAATTATTTTTTTTTGGAGGAGGGAAGAGAGAGAGAGAGAGAGAGAGTTAGCATTAAAGCAGTCCCTTAATCTCAACAAGCACGACTGCATTAATTTACTCAAACTTGGTGGCTATTACTGTAAGACCCACCCTTTTTGCACTGAAGGCCATACTGTACCCATGGCATTGAAGAGTGCACTCAGTGCACTCTTGTTTCATGACGTCACTTAACTGAAATGCCTTGTATAGAACTGTTTGTACACCTATAGGTTGAAAATTATCGTTTTGTATTCCCAGCTGTATATTCTCGAGAAAATGCAGATTTTAACTCGAATATTTCTTTAACTTAAATGCAATTCATGAATAAAGAGCAGAAAAATTAAACTACCATACAAACAATGTAAGTACTGTTCTATAGATGTAGGTCAAGTGGTCATCTGAATACTTCGTGTAACGTCCAGATACATAACATGCACCGAAGTTTATTTTAAGCAGAACCTACGTTCCAAATATTTGTTTTGAATCGGCTTTTTTGTATGAAGATAACCACTTTTTAAGATTATTTTTCATACATTATGTAATAAAACATTAATTAGATAAAAGTATAAATACATTTATTTTTTATACCACAAATTATTTTTGATAACATCATTTACTAAAACAAAAAATTCAAAGCAATTCTAGAAAATATTAAGATCCTTATTGCCTTCTGAATATCTTGATGTTGTCATACGATCTGAATAATTGAAGCAGACATGCCACCTGGCGACAAAGGTAGAAAATATTTTAATTAAGAAAAATTAATGAAATAGAATGTAATGTTTTATTTGTATTTTCTATAGTAAGGTTGGTTGAAAGTATATAACTCATAACAGAATAAAACATTAATAAAAGAAAATGATAAAATTAAAAGATCGATAAATGTGGGTGGCTTTTATCTGTAGATTGTAATTGCATATTACAAAAGAAAGAGTTGGGTGTTACCCGACTTAGACTACTTTCGAGAAAATTAAAATACAGAAATGACAGAAATGAATTACTTCTATTAATTCTGTTAATTAAAGAATGCACGCGAAATTGGTATATAATGGAAAACATAATAAGAAACTTGAATATTGAATGTAACAGTTTAAACTATATCCTTATTGAAATAATTATCCCCACGTGCATTAGATAAATGCAACAACGCAAAAGTGGGCACTAAACATCTGTCTGAGTGGACATTGGCAGTTCAGAGAGCTGGTACACTAATGGAGACAACTATTTGCAGTTGTCGATATAGGCGTACGTCTTGAGTGCGTTCGTTCCGTCTCTTATTACTCCTGGAGCCTAGCCTCACTTCCATCTCCCCTGTTTACTTCTTTTTCGCTTCGTAATTAATTTAGGGGAAGAGGAGTAGAGCCGGTGGTGGGTGATGGTTGTGTGGGTTTGTTGGGATAATGTTAGCAGCTTTCTTGTTGTTGTTGTTTTTTTTTTTTTGGAGGGATTTATTTTAGGGAAAACAAGGATATTTACGACCACTGATATGTCCATGTGACCTACTTTTATCCCATGTTGAAAGATAACGTAGCCTTTATCTAATAAATGGTGCGTCAAAGGGACACCTTTGGCCTATAGGTAAGGCTTGTCAGAATTTATTTTCCTTAATTGTTGAAACAACTTACTGATCCACCCACTGATCGTTGGTTGATTTTTACACGCAGGGAAAGAACGAATGACGAAATGGAAACACACTTTCCAGTGAACTTCGTGCGGTACGGCAGTCACTTAAATGTCTTCATCTCTTTAGCTACCGCGAGTGTCACTAGTTGGACGTGCAGCCTTACCGATCAATAAAACAAAGTTTAAAAGATAGTAAGAAACTATAATTTCATAACAAACATGTCAAATGTTTGTTAATTCTTTTTACTGTTTTACGTTACAAGGGGATGCCTACGTGAAACAACACGCAACGTACAGATTTAGTGGTACTTAGGCTTCTACGCATGCGTCGTATTCTTTCTGATGACCAGGGCAAATAAATCGAGAGCTTGGCCGTCAATCTGTTGTGAGGATTCCCGGATGCGACTACTTCTTCGTGGACGGGAAGAAAGAGAAAACCGTATTACTATTGGTGCGCGTTAGGAATTCAGTCAAGAATTGTTTGGAGACTCTTGGGTTTTATGACAAAGGAAGGTAAGAAAATGCTAGTTATGGCGCGGATTAATTATTTCTCTTTCTGTATCTTTCAAAACTAATTAAAATAAACTATGAATAACCTGCTACTATTCCTGATTATCAATGCATGTCACCCGAGAGCATACATTTTCTAATTATTCTGACTGATTGATTTTCTGTGGGATAATGTCATGTAACTCTTTTAGAAATAAATGTACTCATACAAAGTTCATAAACTGTGATTTATGAATTGATTAGTTGATAGAGGATAAGATAACAATAAGTTCGAGTGGCCTTGTGATCCTATTGTTAGAAGTCGTATTATTTATTGAGTCCACTGTTAATTGTTAACTTGTTCGCTGAGTCGTTTGTTAAATGTTGAATGTTTCACTGGCTCTATTGTGAAATATTCGCTTGATTATTGGCTCCATTGTTAAATATTCGCTTGATTATTGGCTCCATTGTTAAATATTGGCTTATTTATTTTTAGGTCTGTTTGTTAAATGTTGGCTTGTTTATTGGCTCCACTGTTAAATGTGGCTTGTTTATGTTTATTGGCTCCATTGTTAAATGTTGGCTTGTTTATTGGCTCCATTGTTAAATGTGGCTTGTTTATGTTTATTGGCTCCATTGTTAAATGTTGGCTTGTTTATTGGCTTCATTGTTAAATTTTGCTTGTTTATTGGCTCCATTGTTAAATGTTGCTTGTTTATTGGCTCCATTATTAAATGCAGGCTTGTTTATGCTCCATTATTAAATGTTGGCTTGTTTATTGGCTCTATTGTTAAATGTTGGCTTGCTCATTGAGTATGCTATAGACAGCTCGTTGTTGATTGTTATTTTTCTGAGCGTTATCATTCTAGGCTCTAAATATAGCAGATTCAATAACTTTAATGAACTCTGTGGTTCTCATACCATTCAGATAACCTCACTCTTAACCGGAAATGTGTCACAGGAATTTAAAAAAAATCATTTGATAAGAAAGGAACAAAACAAATAATTAATAACTGTGCCAGAAACTTTCAACTTGTGGTAGGAAACCTTTGAAAACGAGGTACATTCGCCAAAAATCTGATATTGATCTCAAACAAAGATAAAAGTCATTAAACTTTATCTTCAGTATTACAAGCGACTGATACAGTTTACCTTTTATATATATATATATATTCATCTTGCATGTAATAAGAAAACTTTGTAAGTGATGTGTAATCTTCATGATTAATAATATTCTAACACCTAATATCTTACGAATGTGTAATGAATACTATTGCTTGGGAAAAAAAGTGTAAACCAAAGAAGAAAAATTAGAAAAAATATTTTTTCCTCAATTTTATTTCCAAAAATAAAAGATCCGGACATTTCTAGAGGAAGAAAATCACTAAAACCCTCAGCATTTGCTACTATCAAAAATATGTTAATGCAGTAAATGAGATAATTCTGTTATGACGTATCTTAGTAAGTAAATGGAATGCCAATTAGTGATGCAATTGCGTATTATCTCTAAGTGATAATACGACTACAGAACTTCACAATTGCATTCTGAGGAAAGAAGTTGCGGGTTACCTTCAAAGAAGATAAACACATTAAAATGTTATTATTATTATAACTGGAACGAAATTTTAACATTAAAAATGATAAAAAGAATGTTACAAACATGAAAACAATCGATATAGAAATGAGTTATTATGGAAAGTATATTAACATACAATAAGGGATTGTTATAAATGCGAGAAAAATGTCTTTATACGTGAGTAAATCTTTAAGTCTTTGTAGGTTTATTTACTGTAGTTTTCCAAGAGAAGACTGGCAGGGAAAATTAAGGCATCCGTTATTGCGCATAACTGAACACAGAAATAAATTAAACATCTCGACTTTTAACTATTTATATCAAAGCTAAACATTTTGGTTGTACTGAAACAGATTTTTTAACAGCGTTACTTATAAAACTCTTAGAATCTTTGTTCTGCACTCCTAGAAATCTGAAAATAGTTTGGTCACGGCAGAAAACATTCAGCTTAGATTAATAATAAAAACTTCATTTTATTTTGACATAAATATCATTTATATCAAAAAGGTGTAAATATAAACATTTCTTATAAAACGCTAAATATATAAATTATAGGAATAAATGATAAATTCAGAATAATCTCTTGATATTTCTTTTTCTGAATAAAAGAGCATCCGCAACGTTTTATTAAATATTTAGATGTCAAAAATGAATATAAACGTTCATATAAATAGATTATTTTTTTATAATTAAAAACCCACATAAAATCTGACGTTTCGGCTGTGATATAGCTAACATTATCAAGGCAAAGTGATCACACACACACACACACACACACACACACACACACACACACACACACACACACACACACACACACACACACACACACACACACACACACACACACACACACACACACACACACACACACACACACACACACACACACACACACACACACACACACACACACACACACACACACACACAATGTACTTGTGAATGCGTACGTAAAGAAACAACAAAAATTCTCTTGACATAGTAGATATAACGTATAGAGCAGAAATACTTGAATAAAATTTCTATAAAATCTCATTTATGTAAAATTATATAAATAATATAAATAAAACACCACATATAAATTCCGATGCATATTTACTTTTGGAATCATTGTTAAATATCGTATTGCAGTTTCTACATTGTACAAAAACAATGTAGAAACTGCACATTAACAAATGTTTTCGTTAGTGATATTCCATGTAGGCAAACTAATATTCGTTTGTGTTGTAAACTTTCTTAATAGCGATGTGGAAGTTCTGACGAGATTTATATTGTCAATTAATTTTCATTGAAGCGCCATAAACTAAAACCAAATAAGGAAATTTAACTATCCGAAATCTAATAATGACATTTAAAACACAAGCAAGCAAGGAAATCAATTTACTAGCTCATCCAAGAAAGGTGATTATTATTATTGATTTTATCCAAAATAGACGTGATTCAATACTTGCCCTTTTTTGTTGTAATGAAGTTCGGGAATCATCATTAGCGATCGAAGTATGAAGTATAAAATTAGCCTTTTAATTTGCTAGAAGAGACGGCGAAACGAGGGCAGTCAGGATTTTCCTTCTCTCTCTCTCTCTCTCTCTCTCTCTCTCTCTCTCTCTCTCTCTCTCTCTCTGTATCATTAGGGTGTGGTGGTTGATGAAAAATTCTCCTCTAGGAGTGAACACTTGCAAAATTCATGTAAGTTAAATTGTAAAACATATATTGGAATGAATATGATCTCTCTCTCTCACACACACACACACACACACACACACACACACACACACACACACACACACACACACACACACACACACACACACACACACACACACACACACACACACACACACACACACACACACACACACACACACACAGTACCCCTACGGAAGAACATGTGGTCTACAACACATTGTGTGATGTAAAGTTTGAATATTACATCTTAGAACATGTTTAGGAGCACGAGTTATAAATTTGTTTTCCCTACTGTTAACGTTACTGTCTGTTTATGTTCTCGTTATGTGTGGAAATCAGGAAGCCAGTAAATGTTAGTGAAAACTGCATGAACAATTACAAAAAGGATAACTTATTATTTAGATGCTGTTCGTGTTTCGGCTTATTACACTAATGTCTGCTTTATTGATTATCGCTATCAATTTTTATTATTGAATATTCTTATATGTTTCGTTTATGTTTACATGTTAACATTTTCTTCTCTTCATTGCTTCAAAATAATTAACTCTTTACAGCAATAAAAGCAACTGTGGATATATTTAGAAGGAAAATGTGCTTTAAGTGCGAGTTTGTGCATTTCAAATTCCTCATTCTCGGTATTCGATTAAATTTTGTTTTCCCTATGGCTTGAATACGAAATACACAAAAGATGATAAGATGTAGGTCAATGTCATATCAGGGACTGTTTCTGCAAAACTTAACATGCAGCTTCTTTGACTAGCATGCAAATACTGTCAGCACCTAAGGAATAAACAAAATATTCAGAAAACACTGGCGCATTCATTATTACCTGCACGTAATGGGAAACAATCTAAAAATAACCTACAAATAATAGTTTATTCAACACGTACTATTTGCTAAGGACTTCATTACTGAAAAAATACTGTAGCAATAAGAAATTTCAATAAGTACTTGCTAATTTTCATGCAGATCATATTCCTCTATACTATTTTGTTGACCCAGATCAGCTTGAATGGATGATTGATCAGAAGATTAACACATTGTGCTAATAGGAACTACATAATATTGCAAGAAATTATATTACTATAATCTCAAATGTAAAATAATAATTTTATGCACAATTTCGAATGCATAAACTGAGTATTTATGTTTAACTTTGGAGTGATGCATAAACACTCCAAAGTGTTTAGAGTCTAGTCGTTTTTACTTAAAACATACTATAATGGATTGAGTTGTTTGTTTATAAATGGTCATGATACACACCAGAGGACGCCTAGTATCGAATATATCCTTATATATTCCTGATGAGTTATTAATGTTGTAATAAGAAATCCAGTGCTGTGGGTAGAATATTTCAATAAATAAGGATAGTTGAAGCAAAACTGCTTTTCATCATTATGTATCAGACTTTTATTATGAATCTTGTAGTTCTACAGAGTGACATGATATTACTTAGAACGGTGCATGCGATATTACAGGAATGAAAAATGACTATTGTACCATAAATATACTCGATTCATAATTATACTTTGCAGCTGTTATTTTATTTGTACAATTGTTATCGTAATACTCACTCTCTCTCTCTCTCTCTCTCTCTCTCTCTCTCTCTGTTTCTCTCTATCAGTAATAGGATTTGAAGGGGAAAAAAAGAAAACGGCCCAATTTATGCATTATGTTATATATTAATGGATGAGAAAAGACACAGTGATGAAAATTAGTCTTAACCATGCTTATGTTGAAATTCTATAGTAAATATTTGTTATATTCTTTCAAATTAGGAACTAAAAACAACAATTTCAAAAATATTTGAAAATGATCCCACATTATCTTTCTAATGTTGCCGTTCCAGTTTCAAACTGATGTACTGACATAGCTAACTAGCAAGGCTTCAGACCCTAGGGGGAACAAGAAAAAAGAAAATTGATAAAGCTTCACGGTTAGTGCCTATCCACAGTGCTACAATTTTACAACTTTTATCTAGCGTGATTCACATAATAAAATAAGATAAACAAATATTAAAATAAATATTTAAATTTCTCAAACTATATATCCCTCCATAACGTGAAGTTCGCTATCCCGCAATACACCCATGTAGCGCGGTAAAGCAACACTTTTCTTTTACGATGCTCTTGTATCTCTGTAATAAGGAAGCATGCAGTGACTCGTCATTCATCACTTTGCACACTAAACCAATGCCCTTCGGAGACTTCTTCATACAGAAAGGGTGATAAAACACCTACACTTTATTGGTCCACGGCTATAAAGAGAAGCACGTACCTCAAGGCTTTAGTACGGGCATAATGCTCGATAGAGGCATCAAGAGAAAGTCGTTTGTCAACACGCTTACAGGATGAAGTTGACATTAAAAATCCTCAAATATTAATACGGTTTCTGTTTATCGGAGAGAAATGAAATTAAAAAAATATATAGGCAGGTAATTAAGTCTGGAAAATAGTTGTATTGAACCTTTAAAAGATAATATGAAATATTCTTTTTATGTATTGAAGTTTAATAACTTACAAGGAAACATCATAATAAAGTTAAATTTCGCAGAGATGATAACTGAATATTGTATTGGTTTTAATTGAAAACATTCTAATTCCAATTTCTGACCGGCAAAATCTTCAACATGCAACCTTTTAGAAAGTAATATATTTTAATTTAATTTTTAATGGGAATTGTCAGTGAAGCGTCCAGTGCTTGGCAGTTATTGTCTCTTTTTTTGTCCTTTTACTTTGTAAATCTTTGGATTTGATTTTCTGAACTTTTGCTCGATTACTCTAACATTCATCGCATAACATTATACAGTGCTTCTTTTTAACTTATAATACTAAATTAAAGTATACTAAACTAAATTGAGGCTCTTCAAGTTCCTGAAAAATCTTAAAACGCGTGAGTGGGCCATAAGTTTTAACTTCGCTGCATATACAAGAGACACAATTTAGGATATAAAATGAAAGCAGTTAGCAAATCTATTATAATTGAAGGCTGGTAGAAAAAAAGGAAGAGAAGAGAGGAGAGATGTTGAAAATTATTGAATGAGAAAAACGTTATAGCGAGGAAGAAAGCGCATCCGATATAGCGATTAAAATATAATTGTTTAATAGATTATGTAGTTAATCAGTAAAATAAGGAAATGAAAGACAAAATATATGATTACATAAATTATTCAGCAATAACGGACAATAAGGGTAGGTGGGAAACATTTTGGAGGGTGAAATTACGGATAGATCAGACACTAACGGGATTTAACGAAAGATTTTATACTATACAGCTGATATATTCTTGAAAACCACCATGAATTGTAGACTAGCTGTTTAAGCATAAAGAATAAAGACAATGATGTGCGTAATTGTAGATTTGGAATGATTTCGATTTAAGATCTACCATATTCACTGCACTACGCTACAGAGATGCTAAAAGAAATATTAAATGATTATGCAGATATAGAAGAGATAAGGAATATCACTGAATAATATCACGAACACCCATTTAACTATTGTCTAGAGAAGAACATTGGAAAGGAAGAAACTTTACCAAAGATGACAGAAAGTAATCACTTATTTCCCATTGTGAGACAAATAAAGCTAGACCGCGATCAAGACAGAATGATGTAATAGCCCAAACAGCAGATTCACAGCAGGGTATGTCTGAATTAAACGATTGTAAAAAAGCCAAACGAAACTGCTCATACTGCTAAGAAAGATATGTCATTCATTTACTTTATATTCAAACTACTGTAGTTAGTTTTGCATATTTGACCTCTCTTAATACAAGTTATGGTTATCCCCGTCTGTCATAGGGTTTGGAGAGTGAATTCTCTGCTGGAAGAAGTGACAGGATCGCAGATGCCATTTCTACACAGAATTAGTAAGACAATCACAAATGTTAATGCCCATAGTGAAATTCGAATAATCCACAGCCTATTACTAGAGATGACTGACCCTTCTCGCCCACCTTGAAAGTTTGCCTAATTTATAACGACTATCCTAACTGAAAATAATTTCTTTGGAGTTATTCTGGTTTTAATCAGTACTTAATACTGAACAATTCACAGTATTAGTATTGTCTTTAATTCATTAATTTTTTATTTAAAAAATTGCAGAATGAAGACAAGTCGTCGCTACCACTGGACATCACCTTTCAAGGTTCTCAGTCCCGCAGGTGTGATTCGCTGCAAATCGTGAACGATGTTGCGACGGATGCAGACGCTCCTATTGATTTTTTTCTGGACCACTGTGATCAGTAACGGCGCAAGGGGTAATAAAGTGCACGTGAGCGGTGATATAATCTTAGGAGGTCTATTTCCAGTGCATCAGAAAGGCATTAGGACTAGATGTGGGGAGATCAACAAATACCGAGGCATTCAGAGACTGGAGGCGATGCTGTTCGCCATCGACAAAATCAACCAGGACCCGTCTCTACTAAAAGGGATCAAGCTCGGTGCTATCATTCTCGACACTTGTTCCAGCGACAGCTACGCTCTCAACCAGTCATTGGAATTTATCAGGAACTCTTTAAATACGGTGGATGCGTCGTCTTTCGATTGCCAAGACGGTAGTTCGCCGAGGTTAAAGTTCACCAATAAAGCCATTAGCGGCGTAGTCGGAGGATCGTACAGTGAGGTGTCCTTACAAGTCGCCAACCTACTCAGGTTGTTCCGAATCCCACAAATTAGTCCGGCATCTACCGGAACAACTTTGAGTGATAAAACCAGGTAAGATTAATAAAAACTAGAGCTGATAAGAAAACAAAGGGAGAATTCATGCGGGTAATGGGTTTAATGCAACCACACTAATACTCAACACATGCCATGGTTTGATGAAAGGATAATTACTGTCTCGTCTCGCGATAATTGGCTCGATGACTCATGTCATATCATTGTCAAGGAAAGTTGAATGACACAGTAATTAGTGCATATTATGCGAGAAGGTATATCAGGAGCTTTTGATCAAATTATAATTTATGTGCAGACTGCGTCTTTTAGAGCACTACGGCTTAGAAACCTGTGTATATAAAAAAAATTCATCGACTGAATTTTTCTTTTTTAATAATAAAGTGGAACTTAATATTAGTGAAAATAACTGGAGCATGACTCATTCCTTGTAGAAATAAAATGACTGGCAGTAGATAGCCACATTAAATAACATAAAATGCTACAGAACCCAAGTGTTTTCACAATAGACAGGATTATCATGTCCATTACTATTATATCATTTTCCAACTTATATTTGTAATCTTTCTCTATGGAGAAGTTATATATTAGTTAAATTAATTCATCACTTCAAAATAAAAGTAAACGTTGTTTCTTCAAGAAACCGATGGATTATTAGTAATCCATCGATTACTAATTTAAGCGACGTCTCTACTTTTCGACCAACAGAAGGTATGTTCATACTGCACTACAATTACGAATGTTATTGAGGATGAGAGAGCCTCCGTAGCTCAGTCAGTATAGACGAAGCCCTTTGGTCAGGAAAGACCTAGGTTCGATTCTCGTTCGTAACGTGAGAAACCATAAACATTGCTTCTCCTGACGGGAGTCGAACCCGAAGCGTTGTGGTTGAAAAGTAGGTACGTGACACAATCAGGCGTGCAACTATCGTCTACTTTTTTTTTTAATCTTAATCCTACTTATGAGAAGCTTTACACTGGTCTGGATTCACAAAAAAGTGAATGTGAATGAAAATATTGTAATTGATTATTTTTTAGTGGACTGTTTAAAAATTAGTACTTATGTTGTTCCGTGACACGGTTAATGTATTGTATGTAATATAAAATGATAGTTATTGTTAGTCTATACTACTGGTTCTTAACCTTTTCAAAGTCACGGAACACTTTTAATTATAAGAAAAATTTGAGTAACACCAAAAGCATTAGGATAATAACACTAACAATAAAAATATGCATCAACTTGCCTTTTATAAAACTGGAACTTATTTTAATGCGATACTTGAGGTTGTTGGCGTTTGCAGATTTCAGCAATATCAGATCTAATGTGTGATATAGCTACTACCCTCATCTCTTTATCTATATTAGTAAGTCTTTCACGCTTTTTAGTTTTTATATTTTTTATATTGGTTAATATTGAGAAACCGAGCTCACACAAATATGATGTTGAAAACTAACAAAATTTTCAGTGCCCTTGTGGAGAGAGCTGGGTATTCGCCTTGGAAAAAAATCCAAAATTCCTCAAGAGTTATTTCAGAGAATTTTTATTTTTAGAGTACAATCAGTTGACAAGTTAACTTGTCAACGGACCGTACTTCGTTCTTCTTGCAACGAAAATTCACAACTCGATGTATTAACTGTGCCCAATGAATTTCGTATCTGGTCATAATTGAGTGTGTATTTAAGGAAGGAAGGAAAGTAACTTGAAATCTTTTCTTCCAATATTGTTCTGTTATAACGGAAATAATTCCCTCGACATTTTTATTCAGAGTAGCCAATTACACTCAGAACTGTGTCATGTGACATCTTTCACCGGCGGAACACTTGTAACCAGTTCGCGGAACACAAGTGTTCCGGGGAACATCGGTTAAGAACCATTGGTCTATACTATCATATAATGATGTAGATTAGTGGTATTTGAAAAGATTTCTTGCTTGACGTTGAAAATTAACAAAATTATTTCTGATAGCCACATCACATTTTGGTCAACAAATATTGACTATGCATTCTAATGAAATAGAAACTATGTAGAGTGTACACTTTTATGTTCTGTAAGAAAAGGATGGTAACGTAAAATATTATTTTAAATATTTTAAATATTTCCCACTTTTAAAATAAATATTAAATAAAACTAAGACTTTATGTACAAGCAGAGTAAGCGTAGATCTTTTGATTTCTCATTCATTATTGCTTCTGTAGTAACATCGTTTACCTTTGAGATATTGTAGCAGGTTATAATGGATAAAAAACTATAATATAAAGCTATAAGATGGTAACTGAATTTAGGAGAGATATTTTTTCTCAATATATTAATTCAGAGCTCAGCGCTGATACGCCTTCTGAACAGGTCTTTATGTACCAATTTTCCATTAACTTATCATGCATATGACAAGAAAAAAGTACTTCGTGCATGATGAAGCCACTGTTCATTGATATTTGAATGTTAATTTTTTAATATTTTTAGTATAATATTTATATAAGCTTATAGAATATAAGATTTCTTTCTAAAGAAGCCAGTAGAGTGATCATTTTATATGTTGTATTCTTTTTTCTCCAGCACTTCACTAAACAATTTAATTTATACAGATCACGATATTTAATTTTTCCCCCTATTTTATAGATACGATTTCTTCGCTAGAACGGTGCCTCCAGATACCTTCCAAGCTGTGGCGTTGGTGGACGTTGTCCAAAGGTTCAATTGGTCTTACGTATCCATCGTGTCTTCTGAGGGACAATACGGAGACTCCGGAATGACTGCTTTCCAGAGAGAGGCTCGTGCTAGAAACATATGCATTGCCATCAGCGAAAAGGTCCCCCACTCGGCTACCTCTGAAATTTTCGATCTGATTTTTCAGAATCTCCTGCAGAAGTCGTCGGCTAAAGTTGTGGTCTTGTTCGTACGTGCTGAAGATGCCCGAGGAGTGTTGGAAGCAGCAAAAAGGGCAAATGCAGATGGTGCATTTACGTGGGTAGCCAGCGATGGTTGGGGGAAACAAGAGAAATTAGTGAAGGGTGTGGAATCGGTGGCTGATGGAGCGATCACCGTTGAGCTACAGTCAAAGGTCATTGAGGACTTCGATGCCTACATGAGAAATCTCACTCCCCTTTCCAACCTAAGGAATCCCTGGTTTGAGGAATATTGGGAGAGTTTCTTCTCTTGCAAACTTCCGCAGAATGTGGACAACAAAGAGATGGTTGACCTACCTGTTTGCTCTCCCAACCTGGAATTGACAAACAGTGAGGGTTATACTCAGGAATCGAAGGTGCAGTTCGTCGTTGATGCCGTTTACGCGTTCGCTCATGCTCTTCATACAGTGTGGACGGAATTGTGTGAATCCCAAGAAGGCAGTTACTGCGACGCTATGAGGGAACTCGATGGTGGAGAACTCTACAAAGATTATTTATTGAATGTGTCATTTACTGGTAAGTCTTTACCATCATTTGCAAACTTGTTGTTCGATTAATAGAATCAATAGTAAAGTGATCTGATGCTTGATATATAACTGGAATTGAAGTATTGTGCACCTTAAATTAAAGTCGCGCCCACTTTAAAAAACAATCTCTTCAGTAATCGGAATGAATTTTTTTTTTTTAGAAATAGTTCATCTCAAATGAATGCATTTGGTGAACTGGAAAATGAAATCATTTGAATAACACAAATATAACTTGTAATGTTTACCGGTACACATTCTGTTGTGTAGTTAATTTTGCAATCAACATATATCATGTTTAGATTATAATTGGAGCGCTGATGATGAGTAGAAACTCAGAGGAAGCTAGAAAAGTAGAAAATTAGGCCTCAGGCGACTTAGGAATTTCTAAAATAGCCATTAGACTTGTTCCTCGTTTTCGTTTCTTCTACAAATGAAAATATATATATTAAAACCTTAAAAATAAGAAGCAAAATTAGAAACAAAAATTGCTACATTATAACATGTACAATACAAAGAGCATAAAGAGAATTAAAAAAATATACAGTAAAAGGAACAGACAAAGTAGGAGAAAGCTTGACCCGATAGGTCAAACCCTGGGCCGAATGGGGACCGTATTAATGTTAGCCTTCCCTTATCCGAGATATCCAGGATAATATATATATATTAGGGTTACTAAGCCATTTTATAAACTTGGTTATTTTACTCCTAATCCCAAGGTGGGTAAAGTTCTTATCACTATTCTTAGTATTTTCCATAATGTAAAGCACATCTCACTAAAAGATGTATACTGCAATGCATTATGGGTGGGGTCACTACCCAGACCGGTTTCAACTTTTTTTGAGGTCTCCTCAGTGAGTAGCTAGACCCTAAATACCAAAATTTAGTAATACAGAGCCTTATCAACTTTACCTATACAAGTTGCCACAAGGTGTTTTTATTTTTGATAAAAATATCAGGAGGAGATATAGATGTAAATTAGTTTTTTTACCTTGCTTAATGTATATTAGGGTTACTAAGTCATTTTATAAACTTAGTTATTTTACTCCTAAAAAGGTTGAAAACCTTTTTAGGAATAATTTCAACCTTTTTTGAGGTCTAACCTCAAAAAAGGTTGAAACCGGTCTGGGTAGTGACCCCACCCATAATGTATTGCAGTATACATCTTTTAGTGAGATGTGCTTTACATCTCATGTGTATGAAAAATTGATTATTCATGAGAAAAGTTCCTAATTTAAACTAAAAATAATAAAAGTATTCGAAATTCAATTTTTGTTTAAACTAAATTTAATAAAATAAATATTTCTGTTTGGTAAAATTAACAGCTGTAACGGCAACAATCAGCGTGATTATGATATTAAAACCTATAAAACAAATTTTCATTTGTTAAAAAGATTAACATTTGTTTCCAATGTACAGCGTATCACGTCTTACAAAACAGCAAGCATTATGTAAACTTCTTAATTCTAAGAACGAAAAGTGGTTAAAAATTCTGGTTGTGATTTCGTGACCATTGATTTAAAGTCACTTCCTTGTCGAAGGATACCATTCTACTTAAATATCAAAATTTGCAGGATAAGATCCTTATTTATGCTGTCCACACTGTACTGTACGAATGATCGATCTGTAAAAGCAGTTCGACTCAGAATGAATGCCAAATAAAGTCATAATTTTATTTTTCATATTTTATGGGTAAAAGTAAATTGAAGTTAATTATTTTTTTAGTTATACCTTAACGAGCATTTTGAAGAAGACTGTTATAAATACAAACTCGTTTTGTTTTCATATTCTTTAATAAAAGAATTTTTTATGACGAATATATGTCAAAATTTTATTTTAACCCACTTTGTTTTAAAGAATAATTATTGAAATAAAGATAGAAAACAAGATTATAATAATCGACTTTTACTGCAGTCTCAATTCGTTTCGTTTACCTTTTGAACTTTATTTTCTCAATATTCACGGAGTTTGGTAAGGGTCATTCTCAAAACTGGATAATCGAGACTCGACTATATTTCTCTGTCAATATCGTCAGTTGTTCATCACTCTTCTTTCTTTCATTGCAGATATCTCCGGAAGTCAGGTGAAGTTTGATCATCAAGGTGATGGTCTGGGCCGCTACACGATCTACAACTACCAGAAACTTCCTAACAGAACAACGCACGAGTACAAGATAGTGGGTCGCTGGTTCGATGGCTTGCACATGGACTTAGAAAGCGTTTCGTGGTCAAAAGGACAGAGCTCCGTTCCCACATCTGTATGTAGTTTGCCTTGTAGGGTAGGCGAGGTGAAGATTATGCAGTCGGGAGATGTTTGTTGTTGGATCTGTCACCGTTGTGAACCGTGGGAGTTCGTTGTCGATGAATTCACGTGCGAGGATTGTGGCCACGGTCGTTGGCCGTACCCTCACAAACGCAGTTGCTATGATTTAATACAGCAACATATGCAGTGGGATACTCCCTTCTCCATTGTGCCAGTGGTGATTTCCTCGGTCGGAATCACTCTCACCACCATCGTTATCAACATCTTCATCAAGAACAACGACACTCCAATAGTGAAAGCGGCCGGTCGAGAACTCAGTTACATGTTGCTGGGCGGCATCCTCTTCTGCCACTTCGTGACTTTTGTGCTTCTATCCAAACCCACTCCAATTGTCTGCGGATTTCAGCGATTCGGCGTAGGATTTGGTTTCTCCGTGATGTACTCGGCTCTTCTAACAAAAACCAATCGAATTTCCCGAATATTCGACAGTGCACGGAAATCCGCCCGACGTCCAAGCTTCATTAGCCCCAAGTCCCAAGTTCTCATAACTCTAGTGTTGATGTTCGTACAAGTGGCGGCTACGGCAGTATGGTTTGTCATCGAACCTCCAGGCACCCATCAGTACTATCCAGATGGAAAAAGAAATGAAGTAATTCTCAAATGCAGCATAAGAGACTCCAGTTTTCTTATTTCCCTCACGTACAATATGATACTGATTATTGTGTGCACCGTTTATGCCGTCAAGACCCGTAAAATCCCAGAAAATTTCAATGAGTCGAAGTTTATTGGTTTTACAATGTATACGACGTGTATCATCTGGCTAGCCTTCGTTCCGATCTATTTTGGTACTGGAAATTCATTTGAGGTAAGATGCCGTCCATTTTCCCCCTTTATGATGGCCACATTTTACTTACATTGATTTCTATAAAATTAACGCATTTAGCTATCATGATAATCATCTCAAAACGTTTATACTAAGCATCACAACAATTATGTGACTATGGCTATAGACATCACTTCTGCTCTGCTAAAGTTGTTATAATGAACAATCGTCTATGGCATTCTGCGGAGACGTAAGAAGCAATTAAAATGTTTAAATACTGAAAAGTTGGGCGTAATTTTAATCATTTAAAGGAATTACTAAAATTAATCAGAAATTATCCAAGCGTGAAAAATTACTATACACCAGTTTTGTCAATGTTTTTATCCAGTTATTCAAAGATTCGAGCACACAGCTGGTCTCTTAATCAAGAATATATTTATCTTAATCAAGAATAGAAGTTAAATTATAATATTGATCTTAGAGTCGCGACGCATATGCTAAATAATTTTACATTAGTTTACTCGTTTATAACATAATGTTTGTCTTCTTTCAGGTCCAAATTACAACTTTGTGCATTTCTACTTCCCTGAGCGCTTATGTAGCACTCTTCTGTTTATTCTCACCAAAAATCTACATCATCGTTTTTCATCCCGATAAAAATGTTCGTAAACTGACAATGAACAGCGCCACCTATAAGAGAGCTCCAACTAGTAGTACTTGTGGTACTTCAGCAAACCATGGCGAGTATAGATAAAGAACTTATTTGTTTTTAATGTTTTTATGTTTATATAATATCGAAGTTTGTTTAAATGTTTGCTTATGTTAGATAGTAATCTCTAATCATGTAAATTTTCTGAAATAAATTATATAGTCTATGTCTTGCTGAAATAGTTAATCTTTCTATATAAATAGTTTACTTTATTTCACGTATACATGTGACGTCATGTATACGTTTATACGCAATTTTTATGATATTTATCTAACTTTTTATAAGAAATAATAATGTAATCGATATTTTATCTATGATTTTTTGTTTAAAAATTAAATGAATTAAATATTTTCGAAAATTTTGAAAATATAATGTACATTGCTTTAAATGTTTTATATAACAATAATTGACCTTATCTTTTATATTATTGTTTCTTAAGAACCCCCGTGTGATGGCCGGGATAAGAATAGCCCCATTGTAGCTCATGCATGTCGTACGAGGCGACTAAAATGAGTACACATGGAGGATAATGGATGGCAATGCTGTAGCCAATGAAGTTCTAACTGAGGCTCGGCTATTGCTGTTACCGTCCTGCAATGATCAGAGCTTTATATATATATATATATATATATATATATATATATATATAGCTCAATAACACACTATCTTTACACTGTCCTCTACAAATAACGGGGAATATGAAAAGCATTCTTGCTTCTCCCTTTTAAGCCAGGACTTTTATTTCTTAGGAATAATATTATTATTTCTTAAGAATTCCTTAAATTCTGATTGAACTATGGCGAAAAAAAAATGAAACTCACAACTTGAAATAAAATAGTCCCATAACTTTATAACGAGAGCCTCATATTCCCGCCAACATAAATTTATAAAACAGCAACAAAGCATTCATAAACAACTTAAAATTAGCAACCCAACAAACATGTAATAATCTGCGGATAAACTATGATATTCTAAAATGCCCTTAAAGCTCCAGCCGGGTTGGTTTTTATAACTGTAATATAACGGGTTAAGCCTAACTATATGATGTTGTATGTAAATTGCGTGTATTCTGGCAGATTTGTGGAAAGAAAAACCCGAATTTCTGGAAGCCCTTTCACTGCTATATGCTCATCTTCTATTGAAAAGCTCCAATAAATGTTTTTTTCGTCCTTTGGTTGAAAACCCAGGTGTTTTCAACCGAAAAGTTTTGTCGAAGCCAATCCAGCTAAGGAGACTTTACACTTAATGAATTATTAACTGAAAAAGGAAAACTTTTATCGGGACTTTAATGTTCAAAGATGAAAAAAAAAAAAAAAAGAATAGCAGAATCATTCACCAACGATACGCAACCAAAGTTGACAACAAATCATACATCCCCCCCCCCGTCACACAAGTATCCAAATTGAAAATGTTTTCTCACAACTAAAACCCAAGATATCCTCCAGGAACGGACAAAATCAGAATTACAAGTATATGCCTTCTAACAATTTTTTAACAACTAAATCCTGCATTTTTGAAAATTTTGAATATATTTAGACACTGGTATTATCCCACAAAAACTAGAATCCTCTACAACATTAAGTTACAAACAGAGAAAAAGAAATGACATTCAAACTATAATCCTTACTACTAGCCATCTCTAAAGTTCTTGAAAAGTGACACACACACACACACACACACACACACACACACACACACACACACACACACACACACACACACACACACACACACACACACACACACAGAGGATTACAAAACTTCTTACAGAAAATGAAATATTATCTCTTTCAAAAGCCGTACGGTTTCTAGAATCTCAAAAGCACATAACACTGACTCAATAAACACAAAGTATTTGATACTTTTCAGCGCTTTTGACATACTTGATCACAAAATACTGATGATCAGATTATACTCAGTTGGAATAAGAGATCATTACACATTCATTTCAAATATTTAGGCCTGTTGTAGCCTATTCTAGTCTTAATAGCTATAATAAGTCTCTTTAATGGAAGAAATGGTGTCTTTTCCCCACATGATTTAAACTAAAGTAGTAGCTTAGACAATCTTTCTATTTGTTTGCATTCGTTTGACATAATCCAGTCATTTTTTTTCAGGTCCTTGGTTTAATTGTTCTTCATTTCTTTCATAATCCGTAGACTATACATAAAATTAAAAAGTACAGTGGTATCTCGCTAATCCGAACCTCTTTAGTCCGAACTGCAGTTTGAAAGAAAAAAAAAGTTTTATTTATTACGTATTATTATTTTATGCACTATTATTTTTATTTAACAATTATTATTTTAACTATTATTATTACAGTACAGTATTTTTTTCATACTGTCGATTGTACGGTTATATTGTAGGCCTATTTTGATTTATTGTGTGTGTGTGTTCACGTTCGCTTTTTTATACTGTACAGTACGTACTGTATTCTCGGCATGAATCACCGAATTCGAAATCAAATCAAATGCTGAAATTATAAATATGACGCTACAGAATGAATTAGAAGACGATGATGACGATAAAGAATTCGAAGAAAAAAAAGTAAACATGAAGAGGCAGTTGACAGTTTTAATACGTGTATAGAATGGGCTAAGCAGAATGATACGCCGTTCCACAAATTTTTTTTGCTAATGCAGCTCCGAGAAGAAGCATTCGAAAAAAGTTTAGCTTCCAAGAAGCAAAAGAAAATCAGTGACTTTTTTACAAAGAAATAAAAAAACTTTTTTTGTGTTGTGTACAAGAAAGTGATATTTTTTACGCAAATTAAGTTATGTACTGACCTATGCAATTTTATTAAATCAGAATCCTCAACAATCCAGGTACGTACAAACTAAATTTTTTACTAAAATAAACTTGCCTACTGTATTATTATTGAAGTTTTACATTACAGTACAGTAGCTTTTTTTTCTATCAGTCACATTTATTTACAGAATTAAATTGATGTATCATTAGAATCTTATTATTTTTGTCTTAAACGCTAGTTATTGTTGTCTCTTGGGGGGGGGATATTCGCTAATTCGAACTTTTCGCTAATCCGAACGACCAAGGTTTTTATTAGTTCGGATTAGCGAGATACCACTGTCAAACTGGTGTAATGAACTCTGTGGTTAAGCCAATCGTGGTAATTTCCTTATTTTTCTCTTTTTCGTCTTCGTAAGAATCTAAATCCTAAATAAATATCATAAAACTGTAATATTTGGCTTAGGAATTATATGAAAGACAGAATATTAATAATAAAAATAGGGGCCAATTTACAGATACAACATGACATCTTCATTATCAAGAACATCTCTAAATTCCTGATATGTACCCTCAGGAGATGTATAGGATAAATATGTGAAAACGTTACATCACTACTAACTTCCAATCAATAATTTTCATCTTTTCATCCAAATTAATCTGTTATCTGTCAAGACTCCAATATTATCAGATCTTACTTATATTTCTTTTAAGACACTTTTTACTGTAACAATTAATCTACATCTTGGTCTTCCTCCTGTTTCCTGTCAAAGACCACTTGTTTTGCTAATCTTTCCTTATCCATTCTGTTTAAGTGACCGTACCACCTGATATTAGCTCTGCTAACACGTTCCTGAATGCTAACAATATCAAGTTATTTCCTAATATCCCATTTTAATGTGATATTACCATTGATGTCATCTGTTCACTCCACTAATCTTTCCGTGAACTCTCATATCATCGGTCTCCGGTCTTTGATCAAACATTTTATTTCTAACCCAGCTCTCAGATCTATAAGTTAAAATTTGTTTTATATTTGTTATGTCGTTGTTTCTCTATATTTTACCTTGTTTTACCTCTAAATAGCCCATTTTCTAATCTACTGTTGTGTCTTTAAATTATTAATTCAGTACTATTTCCTTTTCGGATATTGGCAAAATTTATTTTATGCTGCGCCAGCCAATATCCTACAACAAAAGAGTCTCTTTTTCAGGGAAACAATTCTAAATTCAAAAAGGATACACACAATAATTGATCTTACGCTAGCGCCGTGAAGATTCAGTTAGCAGTCGTGACCTGAATCTCACTTAAGCAATAATATCTAATTCCCTCCCGCCAAAAGGTTCTATTTCATAAGTGATGGTTTGAATTCGTAATCAAGAATAAACTCAGGTATAAGGTACAAAGCATGTTTATTGGAAAAGCTCAAAACATTTACAGTTAAGAAAATTCAAACAGAACAAAGCTTACTCTAAGTTAAGGTTCATACTAAATCACAACAATGAATTTGAGTAAGCTAAATCCTTCAATTACAAAAGGATAAGTTAAGTGCAAGCATAACACTACTAGGATATAATTCCTTTCACAAGTTATTCACAGAACATGCATTGAACACCTTCATTAATACTCTATCAATAACCATCTTAATTCTAAATTTCATTAGTCAAGCCTAGCTATTCTCAATCAAAATACTGCCTATCAATAATTCTTCTTTGTTCCACGTGGTCTTAACTAATTCAATCAAATTCTCACTTAAAAGTTCTCTATTAGTGTACTTAGTTTACAGTATACACAAATTTCTTATTCTTCTAAGCGATTTTTAATATAGAATGAAATTCTTTACATTACCGGATCCTTTCTGATTTCATGCCGCCATCTCATGTAGATATGGATTACCTTACTGTATAGTTATCGGCCGTCTTTGTGCCTAGCGATGCACTACGCTTTTCTTTGAATCATTTCCGGCGTGTGGCGTGCTGTCTACTGCTCTGCAGGAAATCTTTTCCATTCTCCTCGATGGGACATTCTGCTAAGGCTCGATTCTGCATTGGCCGTCATATTGCGATCAGCTCCGCTTGGAAATCTTCAAGCATTCTCAAGAAAAGAA
Source organism: Typopeltis vanoorti (assembly GCF_054136105.1). Lineage (NCBI taxonomy): Eukaryota > Metazoa > Arthropoda > Arachnida > Uropygi > Thelyphonidae > Typopeltis > Typopeltis vanoorti. Next base: position 87,554,174 of record NC_143553.1, read on the forward strand.
CCGGCCGGCCGTCATCACTGTAGTCGACCCACCGCTCTCTCATGAAACCCCCCCCCCGACAATTCTCCTAAAACTCGAATCCAGGAACCGAAGAAGGAAAAGCCCCTGTAATATCGTCTTTTATTCACCCTTTCGGGCGCCCTCTATTGGATGTGGTTTTTACCCACGAACCCCATAGTTCATGCCCCTTGGATGATCCTACACTCTGCTTAATCTGTTAGGTTTACCCTATTCCAGGTAGTCGTTCTGACGTTCCGTGTGGATACAGCCTCCATCGCTACGCTCGACTCGTACAGATTATACACGATTATTCCGCATTACTACTTATAATCTTTCTCGAAATTTCGTAATGTACTAGACAGCTTAGTGGGATTTACAAATAACTTAATTCCCTTACATAATTCTTACTATTCTGTTCTGACACAAAATTCTCTGCTTCTCATTCCAGTTATACAGGAATAAATTTCAATATATGGCACATATGGACTACACATTATCACATAACATAAAGAAATTTCTCATAATTATTAGCTGATGTACAGATATTCTCCTTAATTAGTAATATTTATCATGTTAAATCCTGAATAAAGAATTTACTTGTAAAGTTCTCCATTCAGGATCTAACAGTATGCAGCTAATTTAGTGTTTAGACTAATTTCTTTCTTAATTCATATAAATTTATTCAGCTGACTTCCTACCATATCACCTTTACGAATTCTGTTGTCTATTTCCATATTCAATTTGCCAGCTACACTAAAATTGTGCCTAAATAGCTGAAATGTTTTACTTGTTCTATAAGTTCTCCATTCATAATGCAGTAGATATTTTCAATGATTCTTTCTATTTTAATTTCTTTGTCTTGTTATTACTGAATTTCATACAAAATTTATTACAAGAGTTATCCAATTTAATCAGGGAATCTTGCAGATTTGTACTGGATTTATTCAGAAGTATAAAATTATCCGTATAAAATAAAGAGCCACGATTAACATTGCCTTTGATATCATATTTAATATCACTCCCTTCATAATGTGATCCATATAGATAATGTGCGTCCTTGTCACACACTTGATTTAACATCAAACTATCTTCCTGTACCTCCTTCAATTCTAACTGCTGACTTACAGAGACTATGTAGTTTTATATATGTAGTTAAATAGAGTTAAATAGAGACTATGTAGTTTTCGATATGATGTCCCATTTACAACCTTATAACTATAGTGTTTTGAAGTGCTTTCCTCTTGACACCTTGTATCACCTTGGCACAGTGTCCCTTTCTATTACCATGCTGACATCGCTTGTTTCATTTAGCAGTCTTTCAAAGTAATTACTCTAAATATCTAGAATATCTTTAGATTCAGTTTTCATATCAAGTTTATCATCTCTAATTCCGTTTACATTACTTTTTTCTTCATTTCTAAGCTTTTTTTAATAGCTGCCAGAATATTCTTCCACCTTCCTGATATTTATTTTCTATGTTCTTACCAAAGTCTTTCAATGACTTTTGTTTAGCTAGTTTTATACAGTACTTTGCTTGCTTTCATTTTTATCTGTATTCTTTATCTGTATTCTTTAGCAGCACAAGCTGACTTACTTGCCGGAACTGTCGATATGCTTTCTTATTTATCTTCACTGCCTGTTTAACTTCCTGAGTCTGCCATGAGTTCTGATTTTTCTATCCTTACAGACATCCTTACAGACAACCTCACCACATGCTTCTCTGGCTGAATCAATTAGTTTCCTTCTGGGTTTGTCACTGAATTTCCGAAGTTTGGTTCCTTGTTCAACCGTTTTCATTTTTCTTGAATAATGTTTGTGTATTTTAGTCTACAGTTCACCTCTGAAAGATGCTCAACCTTGAATCGTTTTAAAACTTTCTTAAACACTCTTCTTTTCAATATGAAGTTCTATTTTATCCTGTTGAAGACTAAATGGTGATCATTTCCAATTTCAAATCTTCTGTACACTCTGGTGTCCTGCACCAGGGAGAAAACATCCCTATCAACAATAACATATCAACAATAACATCAGTAATAACATAGTCAATGAGACTTTTCTTATTTCTTGCTTCTCTCCGTGTGAATTTGTGGAGATTTTTTATGTTGAAACGTGGTGTTAGTAATAACTAATCCATGTCTTGAACAGAAATCCAGCAGGCATTTATCATTATTATTAGAGTTGTGTTTATATTCAAATTTTCCCAGATCATTTCTATATGTCTGATAATCATTTTCTACTCTGCTGTTTAGATCTCCAACAAGGACCAACTTTTCCTTTTTCATTGAGCCAGCTGCCTTCTCTAATACCTCAATACCTCAAAAAATTCCTCCATTTTTTCCTTGGTAGTCCCTTCTGTGGAACCATAAGCATAGATAAGTCGCATTATCCAGTTTACCATTTTGATATTTTCCCACATCACTCTTATAGCTATTGCTTGCTATTTAAGAAGATTATCTTCGTATTTAGTGTTTAATATTATAGCTACTCCTTCTTTTCCATGATTGTTACAGCCAGAATATAACATTTAGTATTTGTTGCTTAGAAAAGATCTCACCTGAATTTATATATATATATATAAACCTATTTTGGTTTTCTTTGTTCCAGTTACGCCTATTACGTAAATCTGGTGCTTATCCAATTCTTCTGCTGTATATGTATAATATATAATAAATGTTCAATTCCATTTATTTTCCATTGATAGTACCAATCTTGAACTCTGCTAATGTTCAGTTGGGATGTGTTTCGGGATTTGTTCCAGCAGCTGATTTTGCGTTTTTCTCCCTGGTTGCCTGACGCAAACAACCGGGGCCCTTGTTTAACGGGGCGATGTCCCAGCCGGCATGAAATTCTGTCATGTTGTACCATCATTTTACATCTTTAAAATGGTTTTACAACGCTGACCAGCGAGGAAGAGTTTTAGTTTTGGGAAAAGATGGAAGTCAGAGGGAGCCAAATCTGGGAATAGGGTGGATGTTCAATAATTCATAGTCCAGATCCCTTAATTTTCCCATTGCCAAAATACCTTTGTTGATGTTCAGTTGGGATGTGTATCAGGATTTGTTCCAGCAGCTGATTTTGGGCTTTTCTCCCTGGTTCACTGACGCAAACAACGGGAACTTTGTTTAACAGGGCGATGTCCCAGCCGGCATGAAATTCTGGCATGTTGTACCATCATTTTACATCATTTTACATCTTACTTATAGTAGACGTTTATATAGCCAGCAGGCTTAGAAATCAGTGGGATTTTAACGACCTGAAGATTTTTGCTATCTCCTTGTTTGTTATTTATTTAACATTCATTGCTATTAATGAACCGCTAGAGCCTCCGTAGCTTAATCAGTATAGATAGACATGAGAAACCATAACACGAGGAACCTTCATCATGTCTCTTTCGACTAAACGTGAGTTAACCGGTCTCATATGGAGGTCGTTTTTTTTTACCCAGAAACTCAGGTTTTTCGTCCCTCAGAACAGGCAAACCGGCCCATGAACACATACGGTTCTATAGTCATAAAAATACTTACTTAATCCCTCATTAGGAGAGCTCAACTAGTCTTAAGGGAAGGAGGAGGAAAGGGGGAATCGCGTAAGAATGAGCTTCTACCAGTGAAATCTTCTCTCTCTTGATTAATAGTTATCTCTTGTTTTTATTATCTTTGGACGCAATATAAATGCATATCATTTGTTTTAGGCCATAATTATATTATAATATTTTTTTGTTTTATTTCGAGTTTAATTCCTTGCAAATTTTTCTTCTGTCTTATTTTAATTTTTCTGATTTTTTCCTTGCCGCCTCTATTTCATTTTAAAACATTATATCGATGAATTATATTATGTTGTATATTGTAATATTTTAAACTAAATTTTACTCTCTCTCTCTCTCTATATATATATATATATATACAGTATATATATATATATATATATATATATATAGAGAGAGAGAGAGAGAGAGAGAGAGAGAGAGAGAAGTTTTTATATATATCTATATTATTATATATATATATATATATAAAATAAATAACAAGCTTCTGTTAAATGTCGAGAGAAGCAACAATTTTACTGTTGGCATCATTTTTTTTATTGTTTACGAGACTATTTATATTTATAAAAGTAAGTTATAAAGTAGGTTATAGCAGGTTAGGAAGTTTTGGAAACCCTTGGAGGGTAATGGATGGCAATGCTGTAGCCCATGAAGTTCTAATTGAGGCTCGGCTATTGCTGTTACCCTCCTGCCATGATCAGAACTTTAATAGCTCAATAACATCCTTATCCCTACACTGTCCTCTACATATAATAACGGGGAAGATGAAAAGCATTCTTACTTCGCCCCTTTAAGCCAGTCCTTATCCTTATAAGGACTAATTCATAGCTATTTATAAAAGTACAACAACCGCAACAAAGAATGGTGCGGTTGCTTCTTATTTAAATAACAATAATATTTAAACAATAATATATTATATTATATTACAACTTCATAGTTTTATCAAAATCATCCCTAAAAGGATTAAGAAGACGGTGGTATCACAGTTATGGCGTAAGTTGTTATTCTTATCATCAAGTGGTGTTTGGCATAATTTATGAAAGTTACATTATTATAATCAGGGTTCTAAATGGTATCCTCAAAGCAACTTGGTAACTTTTTATTGAAGATAGAGTAGTAATTGGTCGGCAGTTTATTATCACTTAGTAGTAACCCATGATGTATGGCTGGTCCACTTCACCTCTTAATTTACGCGAAGGCCTTAATAATCTACTGTTTTGACCTTTGGTAGGTCATGTGACCGACATATATCAATATATTTTATACCAAATTATTAGCTTTTTAATATATTATGAATGAAGTCCGGTATTTTTAATCAGCATCACATGCGTCTTACATTTGTTGAGGTTAATGGAATTATTATAGAACGACTTTGAAAGATGATTTATATCTTCTTGTGCTTATTCTACTGTTTTCTGAAGGTTGGTATATAATCGGTGCTGCGCCATCTGCATTCTGAAGTAGACAAAATGGCTACTTGCATCAGCAAGCCATTTTGGCTTGCTGATGACGCACCGAGGTGCTGATGACGCACCTTGCTGATGACGCACCATTTTGCTTGCTATTGACGCACCGAGTTCCCTGATTACTCACGTGCATTGATTTCTTCGTGAGAGGTGATTATTGAACCACTTCATTTTTACCGTCATTTCCTATTGCTGTTAGTTTTATAATTAGAATGATATAATCTTCGTACTATCTACTACATACTTGTTCTTTTTTTTTTCAGTTGACTTTCTTACCTCACTTGTTATAAATTTTGCACTTTAATCAAATCTCTAAGATTTGAGTTTTGGAGAAAGTGATTTTTTTTCTCAAAGTGCATATTTCTGCTGGAAATTCTTTGCTAATCTAGAGTAAATACCTTTTTTGTGGTCTCGGCTAGTTGCTTTCTTGTATATTCCTTGAGGAGTGTTTTCATAGATTCAGCTTCCTCAATAATGAGTGTTCTGGGTTGTTGATTTGCTACTGAATCTATAATATAGTCTGTGCTCGGATACGTTACGGGTGCAAATTTTGCTTCATTAGTGAGTTTCATATTTACTTCTATAAATTGATGATCAGCCAGTTTTCTTTTAATGGTATAGGTATGGGGCGAATACGTTCATGTGATCGATGCATCAGCTAACCAGGAGATTTCCCTTAAATTTTCTCTCTAGTAACATCTTTTATGACATTTGCAAAGCAGCTACCATTAGATCCAGATATTTTGATGTAAATAGGGAATCCTATTCGACTGTGTTGATGTTCATATTGTCAATCATAACAATTTGATTATTATTATGGTTTAAGGGTAAAAGATTGCTTAACCAGTTTTCCATTTCGTGAAGAATAATAAGTATATTAAAAATACCTGCAATATTTGTATTAAATATTGATATTTCCACATTCGGAGAATATTCAGCCACCTTTTGTTGTAAACATTTAGTTTTATACTTTCAACTTTGAATTTAAATGCCGAGTTTTGAATAAAATAGCTAGCCATTATTAAAATTAACTATTTAGAAAAATATCATTACTAATGCAACCTTAAAATCCCCATTTTGTGATTTGTATTTTTGATTTTTATAGGTTACAATGCTGAACATGTGAAATTGAATCTCCAGACAACACCCTCAAAGCTTCCAGTAACTGACCGTGAAGAAAAAGACAGTTTAGCATCCATGTAAACCAATGAACAACTCGTGTGGGTCTAATTTATCATGAAAACATTTTACATTTTTAAGTTATTCAGATATTGGATGTATGAGGATCTGGTAGCCAATCGATTATTACAATCCTCTTTGATTTCATCAAAGTTCGCATTGGGATTAAGACATTACTACAAGAGATATAGAAAATGGTTCGTAATGGTTACCATGACGACAGAAGAGATTAGGAGTTTGCTGATTATTTTTCAAAGCTATTAAACAGTACCTGTCAAGAGGTTTGGTTTCACCTGTCTTCTCCACAATGGCAAAGACGTTGAAATGAATTGTCAGCTGCTCCAAATGTAGATGCTTTTATTGATATGTACAAAAATCCGTAGATTTTATGATAATTAAAAAAAACGATGAGATGATAGCGTGAGGCGAAGATTGAAAATGAATAATAAACACCATGTATGTTCGGTGGTTTTAGTATTAATGTATAGAAGGGAAGGGATTGCAATAAAGTAATGGATGGAAAGGGGTTTTGATTATAATTATATGCCGTGAGAAAGAAAGAAAGAGAGTGAGTGAGAGAAAATAAAGTGCAATAAAGTGTCAGGCTCTTTAAAATAATTACCATTATGGTTTTTTTTACCTATTTTCAATGCAACGTTTTCCAGTAGCACCACAGATAAACAGAACCTTCTTAGATTGATTTTGTCCTCTCCCCACCTCTCTCCACACAAATTATTTCTCATGATCACGAGATTATGTTTGAAACAGTACCCTTCGGCACACAACCACTTTTTTTTTTCAACGCCGGTGCAGAATTGATTAAGTTTTTTATCGATTAAAACTTCTTCTCCTGAATTTGCGACTTCATTTATATTTGGAATGAAAGATACAAAAGTTTGATATGTTTAAAATATCCTCTTTTGTTGAATGCGATGCGAACGTTGCATCACGTGGCCAAACCAAACATTAGACCATATATCTCATGGTAAGCTATGTCGTCAACATTATTCCTCGTCTTGTTTGCTGATTTATTAGTAATGTTGATGATTTATTGATGTTGAATTATTTACGCAAATAACATTAATTCATTCTCCGTGCATTCTTTTTCTGATTCCTATTGTATAATTACGATTTTAGAGAAAACAAGAACAAACGAAACCCCAAATCGAATCACATTAAGCGTTACTTCGCATTTCCATAACAAACATTCAATAATAATCATTTAATAATACCAACGCACGCCTCCTGTAGAGCAGTTTATATTTGCCCTTTGACTAGAAAAAAAAATGGTTTAAAGAGAAACTTCCCAACTCCACAGGAGGCAAGCTAATTCACTTTCAGCCGAAAAGTCCTTGTAAAGGTTCCTTGCATCAGAGAGAGAGAGAGAGAGAGAGAAGGGATTCGAAACCAGGTTTTTCAAACCAAAGAGCATCCACGTTATCGTCCGAACTACAGAGGCTCTGTTGGAAAGACCTGGATTCGAATTTCCTCTACCATGCTAGGATCTTCCTTCCCAAAAAATCTCGGGTGTTAGTGCAAAGAATGTTGGCTAATTCATGTGAGAATAAAAAGCAATAAGAGATATTTTTTATTATTTGTGGAACTTTATTTATATTTCACTGGAATTTCCCTTTTAACACAAGGCTTTGCATTATTATCATCCATTTCATCACATTTGCAATAGCAATAATGCAAAAAAAACACAAAAAGTTAACGCAACTCTAGATATGCAAACTATAGGTCCTATTTGGTTATGATTATTTCCCTTAATCATAACCAAATATACACCAATTTTTCTTAAATTGGTGTATTGACAGAAGGGTGGAATTCTCTATAGAAATTAAAAGAAAATGACTTGTACAATTCCTATTACAGTGGATGGCTTCTCCCTAATGCGGGAGGGTTGGGTCTATTTCTCCCATGGTGACCAAGTCTATCTTCGGAGAGTATATTTTTATGTATGAATGTGTGAAGGATGATCACAAAAATCCATACCCAAAGTGGGATTCGAATGCGCGCGCGCGCATGCGTGTGTGTGTGTGTGTGTGTGTGTGCATTTAAGCTTATATGTTTGTAAAGTATGAAAGATATGCCTTCAGTTTCTGATTTGAAGAAAGTATTAAAAATGACATCGAATGACAGATTTTAAAAAATCTGTGCAGAAAATATCTTCTATTGGAGAAGCGGACTAGAAGCATAATTGTGCTTTTAGTAAAAATGCTTAGTTTGTTGCACTTTTACTGTGTAGGATCCACTTTTGGAATCCCACCGATCAAGGCTGTGAAACGTTTCTTTTTTTTTTTTTAAGCCTACTTCAACCAAAATGAGTTAGCAGTTTTAGAACGACAGAAGGAGCTGTTCCTATGTTTCCTTCTAGGTTCTTAAACAAAACTCTTGTTACTAATAATTACAAATTTCTTTCCAGATCCATCGTAGGTCCGTTAATAACGACAAAACCCTTTGGACCTAGGTTCGAATCACATTTTGGAAGCGAAAACGTTTTAATTTTTTTTTTTTTTTAAATTTTATGGTAAGTTAACCTTTGTCATAAGGGTGGATAGGATTTTTCCATCCAGGAAACTCAAGATTTTATTTTTCAAGACAGACAAACCCGATGGAGAACAGATCAAATTAACAGACATAACTTATTGGCTCGGTTTTAGTTGTTTCAGGCGTCATTCCGATCAAACAAGCCTTTCTTTAATCTTTCACAATTAATGATAATCTCCAAGCATGAGATTCTCATGTAGATCCATTTGTAGCCTTCAGAAAAAGTTTCTTTGTAATTTTATGGCAGTGCAAAACTAAGAGTCCTTTTCTTGGTATGTTCATTCAAAACCTTTATATTTGGTGTATCGACTTTGTTCAGGAAATGCTTTGCGATTAAAGAAGAGCTTCACATCTCCGTATTTACATTAACTAAAAGTAACCATGTTCTTGCCTTGATCGCATGCTGATAAGAATACCTGTTGCTGGTTATTAAATATGGCTATGATTTGATAAAGTAATAGCCAAATATTTAATTTATTTTTTCCCGTATTTTTACTCCTTACATAACAAGAGCCATATTTTAACATGCTTAACACTGAAAGTTTCCTTTACAAACCAAACTAACTAATAGTATTTCCATTTTTTTTTTCTCATCAAACGTGATACTGATAACTCAGTGATGCGAATATCACATAAGTTTTCACAGAATAACTAATTACTAATCCCTTTAAGTAATACTATATTAGCAATCGGTGGAATCACGACAAACGATCTTCTGTTTCCAGAAGATAAAATTAATAGCGGAACTGCAAACAGCCAATTCACTCACGGAAGTTATTGTGCAACAATATTCTAAACATGGCTTTTCACAGATAGAAATATAAAATAATAAAACATTACGGACATGTCATTTTTAATAAATAAAATATCCCATCTGTTATGAATAATAACTCCTACAGCTGCATCAAAAATATTCCAAGGATTATTTTATTTATCATATAGCAGTTGCAGATCCTACTACCAGAGGGCGGTTTCGTCTGCCAGTAAACAGTCATGGGCTATCTCAATGAAGCTATCCATTACATGCGTGTGTGTATATGTGTGGATTTTCCCCCCTTCACCTGACTAATCCCATTAACTACATTTGGATGGTTGATTACTTAAATGAAAGTTTATTGTTGCAATTAGAGAAACAATTAAAAACGGAAGGAAAGCAACCGGAAATTAAGTGAGATTTTGTTGACACTGTATGTGTGTGTGTGTGCGTGTGTTAGATGCACTTAACGGGATTCATTAAAAAATCATTAGTATCAGTTAACTCTCGTTAGCGGTCGTGTTAATTTTAAAACCGTCCTTTTGTCATTTGTCAACCAGGGTCATTCATCCGGAAGTGAGTCTTTCGTTTTCCTTTTGCGCGCGCGCACACACACACACACAGAGATGCACAGGATGTTGAAGCACCCAACTCTCAAGAAACCTATCGCTTACGATCATAGTTCCGACAAACTCTAGGTTCCTTCTGTTTTAGTTCCAGTAACTGTACCTGGCGCCGAGGAAGTGCGGTGGCGTATCGGTTTTGACTTGTTGATGGCAAATGCTTGTGGCTAACAATTACAAGATCTGATAATTATTATAATGTGTGGAGACTACATCAAAATGTTCTTATCTGGATGGTTTTATTTATGCCGGATACTCCTAATTATACCTGCAGCTTTATCGTTCATATTGGAGAAACAGGGAAATCTCACCCTTGGTGGATTTTTTCCTATTCATAAACAGGGTAACGATTTTGGCTCCTGTGGTGAGATTAAACCCGACAAGGGTATCCAACGTTTAGAAGCGATGCTCTTTGCATTGAATCAGATTAATAAAGACAAAAATCTCTTACCGAACGTACTTTTAGGTGCACGGATAGCTGATACATGCTCGCGAGACGTTTATGCTCTGCAACAGAGTTTTGAAATGTTAAAAGATCGTTTCACGTCAAGGAATGATTCGTGTAAATACAATCGTTTAGATGATGATGATAAAATAACCAAGAATATGAAATCTCCGCTAGTTGGAGTTATCGGGGCTTCTAACAGTCCTGTATCTATGATGGTGGCTAATATCCTTCGTCCTTTCAACGTAAGTACTTGTATTCCTTTCGTTTGTCCAATACATTGATCTTCTTCCTTTTGAAAATTGAGATGAAATCTTAACGAAACTTTATTGAATAGCAAAATTTTAAATTAATGTGTGTATGTAACAGCAGGAGACCATTTGTAAAATCATGCTCACTCTTTCATTGAAATCCTACATCATAATTTTATATTAAAAAAAGAAAATACTGTATTATTATATATCCGAAATAATTCAGTTTTTTTCAATAAATTTAAAAGAATTTCCTTAATTTGATATATGTATTATAGTTACCCAGAAATTATATTCTTATATTTTTAAATATTTTAGAAAAGATCAAAACAAACATCGTAACTCGTGTACGTTGTAAGAGATAATAACAGAAATGGAAATAGGAATATTAGCTGTCAGGACTGAGATCTTTTATTTCAATTCATAATTATTTCTTTGTTTTCACTTTCATTTCGCCATTTCTATTTTATTTGATCTCATTCTACATAGTAATTGATTTTGATTTCTTTTCAGTATTTCTTTTGAGGTATAATGAGTTTATATTTCCGAAAATCAATTTCACTTTTTTTTAAAGAATATTCATATCCCATAAAGAAAAAAACATTTTTCCTAGATTGGAAAATTAAAAGTTTGCTTTCTTACCACCGGAAGGAGAATAAGAACGACGATTTTGTTGTTAACACAGAATGCTTCGATTACACGGTGCTTGAAAGATACAAATACAATGCTTATACATTCGTAATTCAATTATTATAATATTTTATATTATTTTCAAAATAGATTATAAAAAGAACTTGAAATTTTTCTCTTTTTGAAACTTAGCTTTATTTATTTATTTTTTAAATTGC